>NC_136414.1:82647500-83052500 GCF_051521515.1 Lactuca serriola
TGATTCATTCAAATACTTCTCATACTCCTCCTTGATCACCTCTTAATAAAATTTTGCAGATTCAAATCTCTTTCCCTTACCTTCTAACCAATTATTGATATTCTTCACATTTGTTTTTCCTCTAACAAATGAAGATTTTACTGATTATTTTGAGGTGGGTTTGGAAAAGGAGGTGGATCAGGTGTATGAGTTTCTAATTTTCGTCCATGAACTTGTAACTTCTCATAGTGTCTTGTTGATTTTCGTATTGATACATGAGCAATATAACGATTTTGAAAATGATTTTGATAACCAACATTATTTCTTTGAAAAACCTTTTGAAAGTTCATGAATTGATTTGGATGAGAAACACGATGATAATTCTTTTGTTCATTTGATGAAGTCTTATGAAAATTCTTTGATTGTGTATGTTGCACATAATTTTCAAGATAAGATTTCTAAACATTATAAGTTGACTTGGAAATATGCTCCTTGTTTATAAATGAATTATTTTGAAATTTTTGAGGAGACGAATTCTTTGAAATGTAAGTTAGATTTGGCTTATTTACTGGTTTCTTTTCAAAAGAATTCTAAACACTGTTAGACATTTTCTTTCCAGAAGATTTATTAATCAAAACATTTTGTTTCTTTCGTGACTCAATGTTTTGCCAAAAAAATTTCATCCGTGCTTGTCTCTTTGAATTTTTTTTTTCTTTTGAAATCGTGTCAACTTGATCTTTAAAAGCTTGAGAATTGATTTTGACATTTTGAGAATTAACTTCATCCTTTGTTAAAACTTCTTTTCATTTTTCAGATTTTTCAAACCAAAATTGTTTTGATTTTTCAGTAACTTTGACATTTGTTTGTTTTTTAACTTGATATTTGTCGGTTTTAACAATTCAAGTTCGACTTGGTTTTTGTCATTGAAAGGTGTAAGATTTTTTGGTCAGATTGTTTTCAATAGTACTTTGATTCGAAAAGAAGCCATCCTTTGAAGCTTTCCTATTGTCCTCTTCAACCAGTTTGTTTATTTCGGGTTTAACACTTTTCCATTACCCATTGTAACAAAAACTTGGTTTGGAAAAACGACATTATTCGAACACTTGAAGTTTGGATAAACCACAGAATTGGGTTCAAGATAGCGAGAACCTTTTTCTTTCATGATTTTGTCGATTTCCTTTGTCTCTTCGTACACATGATCTTCACTATGCGAGGTATGATGTTTTCTTTCGAAACTCTTGGAGCATTTGTCTCGGTTGACACTTCTTCATCATTTTCACTATCTGTTTGACTATTTTCGACAGTTACATGGTCATGATCAACAACTTTCGAAGTTGAAGGTTGGTCATTGTCAATTTTAACCTCAAAATCATTACATTTTTCTTTGCCTTTAGCCATTGAAGCGACATTAATGATAGACAACTGAAAACAATCAATAACTTCCTCCAATTCAATTTCACTAATATTGTCAGAATCATCTTCAATAATCAGCGTAATTGTTTTGAAGATCAGTTTTCGAATTCTCAGTTCTTTTCAAAGTCTCTTTTTTTGTTCATCTTTGGTCAAGGTATCATTTACAATATCAACTAATTCATTAGCATTCAAACATTCATCAATTTTTACTATTCCATATCCACACTTATCAAACTCAACAACTGTTTGTTCACAATCATAGGAAATAGAATTGATTTTCTCCCTTTCGTATGCTAAAAAGGGAAAAAGTTTCATATGTTGTTCTTTGCTAATGTCCGAAGAATGATGTAAAGCTGTTAATTTTCCATACAATCTTTTTGTAGAGTTATAATAGATATTTCGTTTTTTTAACAAAAGCTTAACATCTGCATTAAGACTATCCCTATCACACATTATATTTGTGATTTGCATTTCTAAGTATTCGATTTTTATTTTCATCGAGTCTAACACCTTCTGGATTTCTAAGAGTTGAGTAATTGACTTCTTAGCCTCATTACTAGCAAAAATAAGTAACTCATTAACGTAAGTAATGGATGCATCAAACTCAGATAATATTGAATCATATGCATTTGAAGGAATATTAAAGGATTGTAAAAGAGAACGTACCTGAGAAGTCGTTGGAGATTTATGCGAAGATGTTGTCACAAAGCACTTCGCCATTATCTTTTCTTTCTTTCCTTCCTCATGCACACAAACATCTCCACGTGAGTAGGGTTTCGCATCGCTTTATCGTCCGAGCCTGATGACCAAATTTGGTATGTGCCATCTTCTTCATCTACTCCCTTAGCCACCAAGGACAAATCCTTAGCTTTTGCATGAACTTCTTCCAGCCTCTCCACGTAATATGATTCATCTTTTACTTTGTTCTTCTTTTCATCACGCTTATGAAGCATACAATTAGATGCCATATGATTCGCCCCATTACAATAATGGCAGTCGAACCCAACATTGCCTTTAAGCTTTTTCTCTTTCTTATCCTCTTTATCACGGACCTCCTTCTTTTCTTCCTTCTTCTCATTACCTCCAGTTTTCCCAACAGTACTTCTTTTCACTTCATTATTTTTCGACCTTTCATTGAATGGCTTCTTAAAGAATTTCTTTACTTCATTGTTAGAGTAAAATGCAACAGCCTCATCATCGGAATTTACAATCAGCCCCTCATCATCCGAACCTTCCTTCTCATTAGCTTCTTTCTCTGCTTCACTTCCAACTACTTTCTAAACCAAAGCTAGCGGACCTCCCAAACTAATCTTCGATTCTTCGGCAATTTCATTGACTTCAGATTCATGAGTTTTCAACAGATTGTACAAACCATTCAATGAAAAGTTATCAAAACTTTGTTGAGTCTTCACCATTAAACTCACGTTTCGCCATTCTTTGCGAAGTCCCATAACAAACGTCAGATAAAACTCCACTGTTGACCTGGTGATTCCATATCAACTGCACTTGTAAATTAGCTTATTCAGACGATCGTAGTACAATTTGATAGTTTCACCATCTTTTTGTTTGAATTCTCTTAATTCATCTAGACAATTTTTCACTGAATTGATTTTTGTCTTTTCATTCCCTTGAAAATTTTCCTTCAAACTGTTCCAAATGTCTTTAGCAATTTTACAACTACGAACATAATTGTAAACAACAGGAGGTAGAGAACCTCTGAGTTCTCTCATGCATTTCTTCTCATTCTTCACCAATTTTCAGCAATCTCTTGAACATTTTGATTATTGGAAGAAGTTCCAATATTCTGAACAGCAGGAGGGGGATGAACATCACCGGTAATACACTTCCATAACTCTTCATCAATTCCATTCAAGTAATCCTCCATCCGATCAGCCTACTGATCATAATACTCGGGGATCAGCATCAGAATTTTAGTCGATGAACCAAGGAGATGAGAATAATACGTCATTGTGTTCATGTTGAAGTTCGTCATTAACGTACGGAAAAAATTTGAGAAAACTTTGAATTTGAACAAAATCAAATAGATAAAAACTTTTAATAATCACCAATCGAACACTCGAATTAGCAACTAGACCGTAGAATCGACTCACAACAGTAAATCTAGGATGAATTTCTGATGCAAAAGATCGGAAAATTGAAATCTAGAACGAGACTCAAAACTTTTGTGAAAATTCAGAAAAACATATCAATTATGTATGAATCATGCTCTGATACCAAATGTAGTTGCAAAGAAATCGAGATTGAATAACAAGATCAGAGTAAAGTATGATTGATGAACACAAGATGTAAATATAATCTGTTTGGCTCAAATTAGCTTTCAATCAATACAGAGAGTTTAGACAAGGTTACATGAAAAAGAAAAAGCGAAGTTCTTATCTACTCTGGTACACTTCCCTATTTATAGGAAAGATGAATGAGAACAAGAAATACAAGGGACTAAACACACTAGACTTCGTACATTAATATGCCTTTGTAATAAGTTTACAAACTAACGAAGCTATCAATAAGATTCGACACCTCACAACTAAATTTGACCTCTACAAATACTGATACTGATAAATTCTCTGAGCGTTCTGAAAAACATGTGCTTATTGGTTATTCTAATGTTAAAAAGGGTTACAAGTTATTTAGTCTTGACAATGGTTCTTGTTTCTTTTCCAGGGATGTAAAATTTTATGAATCAATTTTACCTTTTAAGTTCGCTTCTAAATCTGATGAAATTCCTTAATTTCTTGACTCAACTTAGTAAATAAAAATGACCCTTGGGACCCATTTTTTAGTGATGAAATTTTGATTTCTGAAAACTTTGATAATAATCAAAATGATAGGGTTCTGGATTGTAATAATCAAGATGGTGATATAGTATATGATTAATCTTTGAGTGCAACTGATACTGGTTTGATGGTAGTTCTAGTCTATATGCAACTATGCCTAGTCAGGAAGGTACTCTTGGTTGTCAAACTTCTCGTTTGAAACCCGAGTTAGTTGGATTTGAACCTACTAGCAGTTCTGAGGAAAATACTAACAACAATTTTACTTCTACTGATTCTCAGTTGTTAAGTGTTAGAAAGTCTAATCGTGAATCTAGATTTCCTCAAAAGTTTATTGATTTTGTTATAGAAGGCAAATATTAATATAGAAATGAAAAACTATTAATTATTCATTTCTTAGTTTTGATAACAAATGTTTTGCTACAAACTTAAATAAGACTGTTTAACCACAATCTTATTTTGAGGCTTCTTTGGATTTTAATTGGGTAAATGTCATGAATAAAGAAATGGAAGCTTTGTATAGAAATAAAATTTGGGAAATTTGTCACTTACCTGCTGATAGGAAGCCCATGGGTTATAAATGGGTATATAAAATAAAGTATAAATCAAATGGTGAATGTTAACATGTTGTTGCGGGCGTATTAAGAAAATAAAATTTCACTGCTGGTTGTACTAATAATATAACATAGGGAAGCAGGGTCGAATCCTCAGGAACACAGTCTAATGGTCAATGCCTTTTTGCATTAGGCACATTCTAGTCAATAAAACAGAAAATATAAAATGGTGATTTGAATTAAACTGAAAACCAAATTTTGCAACGAAAATAAACTAAACAAAACTCAGTAACAAAAATGATTTCAGTTCTGCTGCAACTTTCCTAATCATGCAATCAGCTCATATCTGCTTATTCAAAATGCGTTCTATCTAAGCTAGCACTGAGAAAAACTAATGAGTTCTAGTATAATCTTATTTACCTAATTAGTTAACCAAAACAAGCTCTTTAAATTAACCCTAACTTTTTACTGTTCAACTAAACAAGCTTTTAATTAAATCAGAATAGTTGCATTAATATATGTGTAAAATTTCTAGCAATATCTAATACTTCTCACAAGCTCGGGAGCATAAAGATATGAATTTTACAGTTTATACAAGTGTTAAATCCCTAACATACAACCAATCTGATACTTGTTACTTATTACTAGTTGACAAGAACAATTATGGATTCTATTAACTGATTAACTAGAATGATAGAAACCCAGGGATCAGACTAACAAGAACTAAAATCAAGCGTTCATTAAGTTCAAAACTGAAAAAACCTAGATAGAAACACAAAACAAAAACCAGATCTGAAAACTAATTATATGAAAAGTACTAGTCTATGCAGAACTGAAAACTAGGGTTTTAGCCAGACATGGCTAAAAACAAATCTAAACTAGTAAAAAGATCAACTAACTGATTAATTTTGATACCTAAATGTAGGATATGATCTTCGGATTTTAGATCTTCAGAAATCGCTGAAATCAGAGAGAAATTGCCTCAGAAATCATCTTTTTTGTCTTCTGGTGCTTCAGGAATCGTCCAACCTTCAATCTGACAAGAGAGGCGTCTTATATATACGAGCCAGAGTCTTCCGGATCAAGAAACCCAAAAATTCAATCGAATTTTTGGTCAAACGATCGAATTTTTTGAGTTCTGGTCGAATTTTTCATTTTTCTGATTTTCACACTTTCTGAACTTTAAAGTGTGTATTTGATAGAAGTTTTGGACAGCACGATCGAATTTTTCAATTCGATCAAATTTTTTCATTTTCTGAGTTTTTTCATAAACACGTAAGTCGTCCGAAAATTTTTCTACTTTCTGGAACTTTAGAATCATGTCAATTGGGGTTACGAGTCATGAGATATGGTCAAAATACTAATACGGGGTCAAAGCTCTCAGCGACATGATCCTTTAGGCTTTAGAATATGACAATCTATCTTCGTATGATCAATTTGATCGAATATTTCTTGACCAAAACATCTTCCAAGCATTCCTTATAATCCTTAATAAGTTACAAGCTCCATTTAGACTTCAATGCTCCATTAAACACATCCAAAGCTGCTCCCAAAGTACCGCTCCACTCGAATTATCTAAAAATGACATAAAAACATGAGTAGTATGGGAATTCAAACGAATGACATGAGATGAACATTATTTAAACTAATAACATGAAAACGTACAAAATATGATGATAAATGATAATAAAAACTAACCTAAAAGATGCATAAAATGTCATCTATCAGTAAAATAGAAAGATTTAAGGCTAGACTTGTTGTTAAGGGTTATAATTAAAGATAAGGAATAGATTATGATGAAACTTTTTCACCTGTTTCCAAAATGGTTGCTATCAAAATTCTTATTTCTATTGCAGTCAATTTTAATTAGAATTTATATCAGCTTGATATTAATAATGCATTTCTTTATGGTGATTTAGATGAAGTTGTTTATATGACTTTACCTCTTGGTTATAATGATAAAGGTAATAGTAAAGTTTGTAAGTTGCTAAAATCTTTATATAGGCTGAAACAAACCCCCATGAAATGGAATGAAAAATTGTGTGGTTTTTTATTTGAGTTTGGGTTTGTTCAAAGCATGAATGATTTTTCATTATTTGTAAATTCTTCTAATGGTAATATTGGTATTTTGCTTGTTTAGGTTGATGACATTATTTTGAGTGGTAATTGTATTGAAGAAATTGACAAGGTTAAGAACTTTTTGAAATCTAAATTTTTAATCAAGGATTTGGGAAAATTAAAGTTCTTTTTGGGAATTGAAGTTGTGGACATAAATAAAGGTATCTGTTTGTGTCAAATAGAATATTGTCTTGAATTATTGCAAGAATTTGGAATGTTAAGTTGTAAACCTGTAAAAACTCCTTTAGATTGTAATGTTGTCGTTAGAGGTGATGGGATTGATGTTAATGATAGTCTTGTTAAGAATATTGCTCTTTTTCAAAAAATAGTTGGGAAACTTATTTACTTGACCATTACTTGTTCAGACATTTCATATGATGTACAAGTTTTGAGTCAGTTTATGTATTCACCCAGGAAATCTCACTTTAATATTGCCATAAGATTACTTAGATACTTGAAGTCTAATCTTGGTAGGGGTTTTTCTTGTATAAAAGGCAATATAAATTCAAAAAGCTTATGCTAATTGGGCTAAATGTCTAGTATCCAGAAGGTCAGTAACAGGTTATGATATGTTTCTTGGTAATACTATTATTTCATTGAAAAGCAAGAAACAAGATACAATTTCACGCTCCTATACTGAATCTGAGTATCATGCGCTTGGTGTTATTTCCTGCGAAATTATGTGGTTTATAAAAGTATTGTTTAATGTTGGGTTCGAAGATCTAATACCTGTTCCTATTTATTGTGACAATGAGTCAGCAATAAAACTTGTTCATAATCATGTGTTCCACGAAAAAACCAAGCATTTTGATGTGGATACCCATTTTATAAGGGACAGGGTATCTAAAGGAATTGTTGAAGTTCATAAAGTTGGTTTAGATTTTAACTTTGCTGATATTTTTACTAAATCCTTAGGTGTAGTTCAACATGATTGGATTTGTAAAAGTTTAGGCCTTGTTGATATTTTTCAGAAGAAGTGTTAAGCTTGTTTTGAATTATTTGTTTGAGGAGGACTTATTGTGTAAAATTGCTATTACTTTTGGATTGGGGATCACATTGTGGTAAACTTTCAGAACACGCGGGGTTATAACTAATCCAATTATCCATGGGGGATTTGGTTATTATGTCTGGATGTATATAATGTGTTTAGTGTGTGAACTGGACACATAACACACACAACTTCACACAATGATTAATTCTCTATCGTTCTTGTACAAGATAGGTTAGTTGTTCTTGAGTTTCATTCTTGATCTTAATCTGTTTCGGGTTTAAGAGTAGTGTAGGTGTGTAATTCTGTAGTGAGGTTGATTGTAGAGTCTAGAGTAATTCTTGAAGTAAGGTTGGATTGTAAGTTCTCTTGAACACCAACTAGTTCTTAATCAATAAGAGTTGTTGATTTTGTGCAATCTTGTGTGTTTGAGTTTCTTATGAGTTTGTATTTCTTTTGAATAAGTTTAGTATTAAGAAAAATAGGAAAAATCAACTGAATTGTTCGTAAATTGTAAAAATGAGTGTGCCAATATATATATATATATATATATATATATATATATATATATATATATATATATATATATATATATATATATATATACTGAAAGTATACGTCGACGTGATCCCAAAAATATAAATTCCATAGAAATTCGAGTTTATATGAAGGAGATATGAATTTTATAAGATATAAAAAATCAACCACGTAATTAAAAATTATTAACGTCAAAAGGTACGAACAGAATGGTTGACTTTTGGGTAAAGTCACCAAAATGAAAGTTGTAGTACTCTTTAAAATAGTAATTTTGGTAAGAAACAACAAAATTGAAGTCCGTACGAGAGAATTATGATTTTTGAAAAATCATTAAATCATATAAAAATAAGGGCTAAAAATAAAGTCAAAATTAGCCTATGGAGCGTAAAGAAAAGTTGTAGTACTCATTGCAAGCTACGCGTGAAAAAAATGTAAAAAATAGAGTTTGTATGAAGAAGTTACGGTATTTACAAAATCTGCATTTTACGCCTCGCACAGTGCACGCCAGGTGCACAAAGTGTAACATCCATAAAATTTCAATAAAATTAAACCTTTCAAAACAATCCATTTATTAAAGAGATGTTTACAAAATCATTGTTTCCAAAAACATTTATTTATAATTGGAATCATTTACACATAGTTTTCAAAAACATTAACGTTATCAGAGTATCCCAGAAACCATAAGTTCTGAAAACATGAGGATGTGTACGGTCACGCCTTCACCTTGCCACGATCCACTGAAGTACCTAAAAGCATAAACCAAACTGTAAGCACGAAACTTAGTGAGTTCCTGCAACGTACCAACACACAAACAATAGCACATATACAAAACAACATACTATGGGTCCAATCAACCATCGGGTTGGAATACCTTAGGCCCTCAACCATCGGGTTAGAATGCCAACATACTATGGGCCCAATCAACCATCGGGTTGGAATACCCTCGACCCTCAACCATCGAGTTAGAATGCCAACATACTATGGGTCGAATCAACCATCGGGTTAGAATACCCTCGACCCTCAACCATCGGGTTGGAATGCTAACATACTATGGGTCCAATCAACCATCGCGTTGGAATACCGTCGGCCCTCAACCATCGGGTTGGAATGTCAACATACTATGGGTCTAATCAACCATCAGGTTGGAATACCCTCGGCCCTCAACCATCAGGTTGGAATGCCTCGGCCTGTTGGCTTACGCACAAAGCAGAGAAGCCTCAGCCATCAATCAAACATATGCATGTACAATAGATAATCATATAAGAGTCTACAGCCAGTCAAACAGATCTAACAGATGACTAAGCATAGCATCATCCTATATACCAGGATACCGATCTAACAGACCATAACAACACAAGAACATGCATAACATGATATCAATCCACTGGTCTGGCATTGGTGCCTTCGACCCGCAAGTACAGTGAGGAAAACTCACCTCACACTTATGAATCATACAGACGATCCCTAGCTGCAAATACTAAGCCAACACTCCATCAATAGTTGCGCCCTCGAATGATATCTTATTGCAAAACCGCTAGAGCTCGCGCTATCAAATACCACAAATGACAACCCATCAATAACTAGCTCCTAACTCACACCATGAGTACAATTTAGGGTAAAAGACCTTTTTACCCTTCCTCAAACTTGGCCTAATAATTGGGCCCAAACTAAAAGACCAAAAGTCCAAGATCCAAAATAAGCCTCTAAGCCCCAATTATGGCCCAATTTTCCGAATTAGGCCCTATCCCTTTAATGGACTTCACTCAAGAAAATCCAGCAAGACAAAATCCCAAACCATAAAATCCAGATGGCCCAACATGGCTCAAGGCAAACCGAGTACATAACTGAAGCCCAAAACAATGAAGCCCACTACAGTCGTGTATGCGGGGCGTACACCGGAGGTACGCTCAGTGTACATGAGACCTCACATTGACCAAGATACTGGGAGTCTGACCAAGTACATGGGGCGTACCCTCGTAGAGCCCAAAACCAAGATAAGTGCTTAATGGCTTAAGCACTTAAGCCCAAACTTCAGATCCATGGTCCAAATGTACTAAAAAATCATAAAGTCTCAAACTTTAAGACTTTAGACGTCCAAAAACAGCTTAATACATGTTCTTAATCCATTAAGACCTTTCACAGAGAATATGGAGCCAAACTAGCTCAAGGGACCTCATTTTTATAGCTTAGAACCCTTCCTAGGGTCTGAAAGGACAACTCAAATCGTCCAAAAGAAAACATGCATGACAAGGGGACTTTTTGGGACCAAAGAATGCCATAAAGCTACCAAAATGAGATCTAAGCAAACCAAGCATAAAGGTATGAGCTTTATACCTTTGGATGATAGAAAAGGAAGCCTAAACTCCAGATCCAAGCCTTTCTTCACGTTCCCAAGCTTCTTGATGCAACTTCTTCCTCTTCAAACACACAAGGATCACCTCTTAGCTCACAACACACACTTATGGAGGTTAGGGTTTTGCCAAAATGACCCCAAGGACTTGGAGGCTAGAAAAAGAGGAGAGAAATGGTCAATAAGATGCTTAAATACTCCGCAAACCCTAAGAATTAGGGTTTTCACTTGGACACACGTATGTTGTGCATACATACTGTTGGATTAATGTCTAAGTCCATAACAATAATTGGTAAGACTTGACCCGACCCGGCATGGTCCATTTGGGTTGCATGGAATCATGCATTTGGATAGACTATAATGAGAGAAATAACACTTAAGGTTTGTTGATATATTATAAGTTATAATATATTAATAAGATTATTTAATTAGTATTGATCAAGAATTAATCTAGAATTAATTAAGTGATCAAAAGAAGACTAATTAAATATATGGGTTGATTGTGTAAATCATCCATATTTGTATAGTGGGCTAATGCTCCATGGATTATCAAGTTGGGCTAAAACCCATAGGATGGTCCATGGATGCTCCATGGTGTATTTGAACCCATGAATCCAAGGAAATGGAAATCCATGACAATTAGGGTTTACCCTAATTGTAACAACTATATAAGATCATATTCTTTGGGAAAAATCGGCCACTAGAAAAAGTAAGAAAGGGCTAGCCGATTTTCATGAAGTGTGGTGTTTCTCTCTAAGTCTTCAAGTGCATATGATGTTGTGTGAACCATTTGAGGTGTCACACTTGGGGCACTAGGCACTCAAGCTTCATGAATACATTATACATCAAAGAGGTATGTATTTTATCTTGTTATATTCATTGTTTTGTATGCTAGATTAGGATAATACCTTGGATGTTCATATTTGCATGTACAATAGAGAAAACATAGATCCAAGGTATTTAGGGTTGCATGTACACTTAGGAGTGTTAGAATGCTCAAAACCAAACACATACGTGTACGCCCAACGTACTAGGCGCGCCCTAGTACGCTTAGCATACTCACATGTATGCCCATGATATGTGCATATTTAGTGTGTATTTAGTATAGTTTTTTATTCATATATCAGCTAAATTATCGCATATTATGGACAAAAGGTACTTAAAAGTGTTAAAATATGTTTTTCAGTCCAAAGATGAAGCTTGGAAGCAAAAGGAAGCAAGAGAAGCGGTTAGGAGCTCGAGAGTGGAATGAAGAAGGAAAAACACTTAAAAAAAGCTTCTACTCATCGAGTCAGATAGCTACTCGATGAGTCCGGTCGAGGAATCAGAAGGACAATGACTCGGGATCCCAGATAGTTATCGCAATACGGGGAATGTGAGAGGGACTCGACGAGTCACCACTTGACTCGACGAGTCGGATCACTTATTTAAAGATAATTCCACAGATCGATAAAGGGGAGTTCTGGGACGATTCAGAAGTATATTGCTACGATTGAGAAGCCTGAAAAACCCTAGAAGACGAAGAAGGAAGCTAGAATTCAATTCCGGAGAGTAATTAAGGCAAAATTTCATCATTCCATTTATTCTTTTATTTATTCATCATGACTAAGCAATTTGACTTTGATTGTTTGCTGTTATTTACTTTAATTATGAGCTAAAACCTTTAGACTTCTGTTTGGGGATACAAAGTTGACAATATGGTTTGATTGATTGGTAGGATTAATTCTAAGTTGGTGAATTTTTGTTATTTTAGCTTGCTAAAGAACCTTGTGTGTGAATAATAATTAATTTTCTGTTAATATGAAGATAATTGATTAGCATGAACATCTATTGATTATTGTCCTCATATGATATATTGTGACCACATAGTTATATGTCTAGGATTAATGAATATGAAACTAGAATTAATAAGAAAATTGAGTAAATTCATGTGCAAGCTTGTAAGATGACTATCAAACAAGAGGTTAATTAAAAAGACTAAATTAGTTAACTATTGCAAGTCTAACTTAACCCGAATAATTAATCTAGTAAATATAATTAAATTAGACAATTGGCCATTGTTTGAGTTAGTTTATTTGCTAAGGATTAGGGTAGTGAACATGAACCTAATCACTTGAATCGGTAACCAACGAAAGAATTAATCCATTGCACTATTACTTTGAAAGTCAACCATAGAGTTAACCGAGTTGAACTAAACAGAAGTTCCTTTCCAATTATTGAATCTAGTTAAATCGTTATTTTCTAGCTTTAAATTAGTAATAATTAGTAAGTTTCTAGTCTTGTAAAACTAGAGAACAACCCCTGCTTTTTTTAATTAGCTTAGATTAAATTAGTTTTTAGTTTAATTTGTCGTTCCCTGTGTTCGATACCCTGCTTATTTAGCTATACCACAATCGATAGGCTCACTGCCTTTTGTGTGTTATTTGATAATTAAAAGTAGGTTTAAAACTAGTGGGTTTTACACACATCAAGTTTTTGGCGCCGTTGCCGGGGAACGGTTCTAAAATTAATAATAAAGTCTAGTTTAATCGATCCTTTGTGTGGGATTTATCTTACACAAAGTTATTTACAAAGCAAATCCAGTAAGTAGACTTAGCTTTATTACAATTCCGTTTTTTTTACTAGAAATTTTTATTTTCTGTTTTTGCCTTGCACTCGCCGAGTGCACTCATGCCGACTCGGCGAGTCCATCGCTGTTTTAGTCTTTATTTTTTTTTATTCCGTTTTTGTTCCTTTTACGCGTTTCGTTTCTTTTGTTTCGTTTTTTTTAGCTGTTTCATGACCCGAGGATCGGACACACCTCTAGTACCACCTTTGGAAGACCCGGAATCCGCACTAAAGAGAAGCAAACGAAAAGCCGTAGGAGAAACCGCAACCTCAAAGAACTCACCACTCAGGAACTTGAAATCCGTTTTCAGCAAGAAGAAAGGCAGCAAATCAGGAGCATCCAGTGCCTCGTTAACAATTGAAGAACCAATTCACGAAGATATCGAGTACGAGACCGAGGAAGAAGAAGAGCATATTTCCGAGCACGAAACCGATTCCGAAGAAGAGTTAGCTATCACTATGGCTAACATCGATGAAGTCCCCATGGGGAAGTGGAAGAAAAGGATGCGTGATGACACCGGGCCAGGACTTGTGCAACCCGCAATTCCCGCAACCGCTACGTTTGAGCTAAAGGGTCATATTCTCGCTCAACTCAAGGAGATCCCTTTTTACGGGAGAGATCATGAAGACGCTTACAAGCATTTGGACGAAGTTAATGATGTGGCCGATTACTTCAACGTGCCTAATGTTCCACGCGAGACCCAGCTTCTTCGCATGCTTCCTGTCACGTTTAAAGGCGCTGCAAAAGATTGGTTGAAGTCACTCCCTCCCGGATCGGTCACCACATGGGCCAAGATGAAAGAAGAGTTCATTGACCATTTCTGCCCACCTTCCAAGATAGCCAAGCTAAAGAAAGCCATTGCCAACTTCGAGCAACAACCCGGAGAATCTCTTTATGAAGCTTGGGAAAGGTACAAGAGCCTACTTAGAAATTGCCCACACCATGATCTTAATAGCCAACAAGAGGTCTCCATCTTTTATGATGGAGTTAATGTCACCACAAGGCAACTACTCGATTCACAAGGCCCGCTCACCCGAAAGCCACCTCCGGAAATAAAGGAATTAATAGAAGAATTCTCTAAGCATTCTAGAGAATACCACAATCTGAGGAATGAAGTGAGTCGTGGAGCAGTCAACTCGGTGAACGATGGCATGGCGGCGGTAATAGCTAAACTCGATAGCCTAGACCGAAGAATGACGAAAATGGATCAAACGATCCATGCTATTAGGGTAGGATGCGAAAATTGTGGCGGCCCCCATCTTACCAAGGATTGTGATCGAGACGAGAATGGAAATAAAAAGGCTCAAGTATTCTATTCCAGTGGCGATAGATACGATGAAGACTGGAGGAAACCAAATAAGGAATGGCTCCCATACGAAGAGTATAAAAAGGCTAAGGAGGAGAAATACAAACAGAGGGAGAGGGGATTCTATCAAAAGGAAGAGCCGGTGACGGAAAAGAAGGCAAATTTAGAAGATATACTCACAAGGTTCATAACCGCGTCCGAGAAAAGGCATAATGATCACGATGTAGCAATGCAAGAAACCAGAAACATGTTGAGGAATCAGCAAGCTTCCATTCTCAACATTGAGAAACAGCTGGGACAGCTTGCACATCAAGTGAATGAAAGAAGACCGGGTCAACTTCCGAGCAACACCGAGCCCAATCCAAAAATGGAGAACGTGAGCGTAATAACCTCCAGCAGTGAAGAAAAACTTACAGAAGCACTAAGGATCTCCAAGAAGAAGGAAGAAAAGGTAGAAGAATCGGAGCCAACCAAACCCGACCCGACTCGCCGAGTCACTCCTATGGACTCGACGAGTCTATGCGAAATTGAGAAACCCATCAGTTCTTCGAAACCTTATAAGCCTCCACTGCCATACCCAACCAAAGCCATGCCTGCAGAAAAAGTTGAAGCATACAGAACCTTCATGAATCATGTTAACACTTTACAAGGTAATGTGCCATTTGTGGACACAATACTTCAAACGCCTAAATACTTCAACTTGCTTAAGGGCCTTTTTGCTGCTAGGAAGGATTTGGCTGAAGTTGCAGAAGTCTTGATGAGTGAACTGCCTAAAAAGAAGGGTGATCCAGGAAATATTGTGCTTCCGTGCCAATTTGGTAATAAAGTCTTCACACGAGCATTAGCTGACTCAGGGGTAAGCATCAATATGATGCCTTTGTCATTCTATAAGAAGTTGAATCTACCAGAACCAAAACCGGTGAATATGAAGATCCATTTGGCAGACAAGACAACAATCCATCCAAAAGGCGTTTGTGAAGATCTCCTTATAAAAGTTGACAAGTTCATTTTCCCAGTAGACTTTGTGGTTGTTGATATGGAAGAAGACCCCGAAATTCCAATTATTTTGGGGAGATCTTTCTTGAACACCGCGTGTGCTTTAATTGATATAAGTGAGTCTACATTGACATTAAGAGTGGGTGATGAGGCTGTGACGTTTAAAGCTATTCCAGAAATCAAGCAAGAAGAGGAAAAGATTGATGAAGTCTCGATGATCCAATTGGATGATGAGATATTAGAACAAGAGCTTGCACGTTTGATGAAAGAAGACCCAAGCAAGTTTGTGATACACTCTGAAGAAGAAGGAGATGTTAACAAGGACTTGGATGAATTATAAAAGCTACTGGAAGGAGCCCACTCAGAAAAAACCCAAGATTTTATGGAATTCATACCGACTCGCCGAGTCACTTTAATGGACTCGACGAGTCCAGTCGATTTGGGCAAACACTTGGCCGACTTAGATCTGCTTGTTACTAGTCCTTCACATACCTTGGATTTCAATAATATACAAGATTCTTTAGAAGAACAAACAGCAGAAAGAGGAAAGGAAAGGAGAGTCCAATACGCCGATGTAGCATGTCTTCATACGGTTCATCTTGAAGATGGGTTAAGCACTGAAACGAGCCAAGAGAAAAAGGAAAGGAGGGAGGAAGCTGATCACCTATTCACCACTAAACCTAGAGCACGGACCATTATGAAATATGAAGTTATTAAATTTAAAGAGAAGGAGGTTCAAGAGTTGGTGAAAAAGGAGGGGGTAAAGAAGAAAAAGAGAAAAAGGGAAGCCCAAGCAGCTGAAGATGAGGCAATGAAAAGAAAAAGGGATGCATTAAAAAGGGCTTACAAGAAAAAGATCCACGCTTACAAGACCAAGTACAAATCACAAAAAGTTAGGCGTGCGTTCCCGATACTCGAAGATGACAAAACGTAGATGGGAAGGAGTCTAGCTAATGACTCCTCAAAAAGAAGCGCTTGGCGGGAGGCAACCCGTTATATAGAGTTTGCTTTCTTTTATGTTTTAGTTTTCTTTTTATTTATTTATTTTCCCTTCGTTTGTTTTTAAATTCTTAATCTTCCAAATCATCGGGCATGTCTGCTTGAGAGTGTGCATAAGCTAAGTGTGGGGTGAAATGATTTACAATACATAACAAAATTTTGAAAATTATGCATTTTTTTAAGCGACTCGCCGAGTCTGACCGCGACTCGTCGAGTCCACATGAATTTCAGAAAAGAATTGACTTCGCGACCAGACTCGCCGAGTCTGACCATGACTCGACGAGTCGGTATTATTTACAGAAAAAAAATAATTTTTCGAAATTACTTTTACATTGGGTAAGTAGGGTTTTAACCCTAAGAATCAGATTTCACAAACCACACTCGTCGGGTGCCGCAATTTTCATTCTCTCTCCAGCATTCATCATTCTTCTTCAAGTTCTTTCAAATTTCTCAAGCCCAATCCAAAAAGGTAACAAATTTCTTCCTATTTTCTGTTACGAGCATGATTATAAGGCCATCCATGGTAGTAATTGCATGAAAACCCCGTTTTTGAGAAGTATTAAATTTCTAGGGTTTTGATTTTTCATGAATTAAGTTGTTTTGAATGTCTATTTTGGCCTTAATACATCAATACTAAGTGTTGAGACAAAACCCTTGAAAGAATTTACAGATTCTATGGTCCAATTTGTAGTGACCCGTCGACCGACTCGTGCAGGTTGCGCGACTCGCCGACTCGGGCCTGGATTCGACGAGTCCAGTCGAGTAATAGACAGGAGACATTTTTTTTAATTATATTCTGTGTTTTCTGGGTTTTGTGTGTTTATTTTGCAGACATCATGCTCAGAAGGGGACAAACTTCAAGTGGCAACCAAGGGGAGTTTCCATGGCTAAACTTCCCGCAAATTGAGTCTGCCTCAACAATGCGGAAATGGAAGAAGAAGCTATCTGATATTAAGAAGAAGGAGGTGTATGTGCCAAACAGGATTGATTGGGAGTGGCTGCAAAGTGTTCGATATGAGGAGGAATTAGCTCCTTACCTTTTAAAGGAGTTCCAACATGAAGGCCAAACAATGATCTGCGACGGGTGGAGCCCGGTCTTCCGTATACAAGAGCCGGTCTATTTAGAGCTTTGTTTGGAGTTTTTCTCCACGGTGTCTTTCATCGGGGGAGTGGATGTCTTTCACCCAACAAGCTTCAGTTTTTGCCTTGGGGGAGAATTTCGTCAATGCTCGGTAGTGGATCTTGCCTGCCGACTAGGGATCTACGATCAGCCCTTGGTTTCAACAAACATCTTTCGGGCCTTTTTAGCACAAGCACATATGGCATTTCCTGATGGAGTTACCAGCACGGGTTGGTGGAATACCATTGGAAATAAAGTTTACATCCCGAAGTCTGCACAGGAAGGGAGCATCCGATCCCCAACTCACCGCCTCATTCACCGCCTTATTTCCTCCACCATCAATCAAAGAAAAGATGATGACAAGGTTTCCAGTCTTGACGTCTTCTATTTATGGAGTATAATTACACCCGACATCTTTTGCAACATCCCTTGGTGTATAGCTTCATACCTTTCGGAGGGTGCGGTCAAGGATCGCAAAACCTCCCGTATTAATGGTGGGATGTTTGTAACCCGATTGGCTAACTCATTCGGGTTGATGAACCGCGGTGCATGGAACTTCATGACATTGATCCCGACACCTCCATTCAATCCCATTCTTTTCCGAAGAGCACGGATTATTGAAGACTATGGTGGTGGCCATTATGCCATCCCAAATGATGACCCCGTTGTTGGTCCCGAAGCACCGGGAAGGAGGGTAAGATCAAGAAGAGAGCGGGATGTGGAGGACGAGCCGCCAGTGATTCCGGTCGAGAATGAAGACGTACCAATGGATTGGTACAATGTGGAGATGAGGCGGATGCAGGATCAAATGGCGAGGGGGCTGAACTTTTGCAACCAATACCATATACGACTTTTTGACCACTTCAATATCCCACATATTGATGGTGGAAATTACCCCTTTATTCCATCTTGGGATGAGGTGATTGCTGCGAGACGAAGTGGAGCCGGAGGAAGTGGAGCCGCCAATGATGATGAGGAGGACGAAGATTGATTTTTGTGTTTTAATTAAACAATTTTTATTTTTGTTTTGTTTTTATTCTTATTTGGAGTGTATGACTTGTTTGAGATTTTATTGTGTTTAATGATTGTATGCTTTAGTTATTTTTCAGGATTGGATTAGGATTGCTTGCTTAGGATGGTTTAGAGTTATAGCTTGGATGTTATCACGAGTGAAAGCGAGTCAAGGAAGTGGAAATTTAACGTCAAAGTGTCGAGTCCGGTCTTTAGGGGGTATGAGCAATTGAGTCTAAACATGGGGAAGAGTTAGAGACGTTTTTAGAGGCTAAAACAGTTGCAAAATACCAAGTTTTTTCGTTCAGTGGCCTACTCGACGAGTGCACTAAGCTGACTCGATGAGTCGCCTTGTATTTCCACATATTCTGAGAAGGCGCGCTAGTACTCGACGAGTCCACCATAAGACTCGACGAGTCGTTCAATTTTTATACCGACGGACTGCTGATTTGATGCTGCTACTTGTCCCACTTGCTCACTTATTCTTCCATATCCATTCTTGAAGATCTTACACTGATTTCCGCGTATTTGGAGCGACCCACACGAGACGAGACACCCAAGGCATGGATGAGATGTTACCATGTCTAAAGTTGAAGTTGGAGCTTAAATGAGTGTGATCAGCCTATCCATTGCTATCCCAGGGGAGTTTGTTCCAATTCCCTCTTTAGTTTTTATGTTTTTATGCATCATGTGCAATGAGGGCATTGCATCACATAAGTGTGGGGTAGGGGGTTGGTTACATAATAGTCAATTTTAAAAAATTTTGCATACCAAAAGTATTATTTAGGACTTAATTAGAAAACTTTGGTAAAAAAAATTAGGATTCCATGTTAGGATTGTGTTAATAATTGCATGAAAACCCAAATGTTTAGTTGAGCCTATATACGTTCTAGTGCATTTGTGGCTTCCTTATTCTAGTGAAATCATGAGACAAAAATACGACATTGCTCAGCTTGAGGGATGCAATATGTTTAGCAGCCTAAACCTGAAATGTATCCAGGAAAATTTTTATCATTAGCCAATAAAGGTTGAGATTGAGCGCCCCTGCTTAAGCATGTAGGGTTTTGAGTGAAAAAAAAGTGAGGTATACATGTAAAAAAAAAAAGAAGAGAGAATTACAAGAAAAGTTGTAAGAATTTTTGAGCAAATAAAGTGAAGATCAAAAGATCAAAATTCCAAGAAATCCAAAAAAGTTGAAGATGCCAAAAGTCAATACAAGTTGGTGAATTCAAAGATATCAAAGATCAAATTATCAAGAAAGTGAAGAATTCAAAGAATTCCATAGTGGTATCAAAATTGTAATTTTCTAGAATATGTATGCTTGGGTTGCTCAATTAAAAACACCTTGAGGGTAAAGAGGTTTTCTGAGGATGGATTCGGAGGATTGCATAAAATGAGCATAGTTCAGGGTGAGTGGGCGAATGTTTATGAGGATTGTGAGTATTTAGAGTATGGGAGGTTTATAGGAAAAATTTTAGACACAAATGCATGCGTTGCGGTCTTGGCATAATGGCTGGGTTAGATTGGAGTTGTTATACATAATTCTAATGTGTTAAAATTCAGTTTTGCTTGAGGGCAAGCAAAAGACAAGTGTGGGGTATTTTGATATGTGCATATTTAGTGTGTATTTAGTATAGTTTTTTATTCATATATTAGCTAAATTATCGCATATTATGGACAAAAGGTACTTAAAAGTGTTAAAATATGTTTTTCAGTCCAAAGATGAAGCTTGGAAGCAAAAGGAAGCAAGAGAAGCGGTTAGGAGCTCGAGAGTGGAATGAAGAAGGAAAAACACTTAAAAAAAGCTTCTACTCGTCAAGTCAGATAGCTACTCGACGAGTCCGGTCGAGGAATCAGAAGGATAATGACTCGGGATCCCAGATAGTTATCGCAATACGGGGAATGTGAGAGGGACTCGACGAGTCACCACTTGACTCGACGAGTCGGATCGCTTATTTAAAGATAATTCCACAGATCGATAAAGGGGAGTTCTGGGACGATTCAGAAGTATATTGCTACGATTGAGAAGCCTGAAAAACCCTAGAAGACGAAAAAGGAAGCTAGAATTCAATTCCGGAGAGTAATTAAGGCAAAATTTCATCATTCCATTTATTCTTTTATGTATTCATCATGACTAAGCAATTTGACTTTGATTGTTTGCTGTTATTTACTTTAATTATGAGCTAAAACCTTTAGACTTCTGTTTGGGGATACAAAGTTGACAATATGGTTTGATTGATTGGTAGGATTAATTCTAAGTTGGTGAATTTTTGTTATTTTAGCTTGCTAAAGAACCTTGTGTGTGAATAATAATTAATTTTCTGTTAATAGGAAGATAATTGATTAGCATGAACATTTATTGATTATTGTCCTCATATGATATATTGTGACCACATAGTTATATGTCTAGGATTAATGAATATGAAACTAGAATTAATAAGAAAATTGAGTAAATTCATGTGCAAGCTTGTAAGATGACTATCAAACAAGAGGTTAATTAAAAAGACTAAATTAGTTAACTATTGCAAGTCTAACTTAACCCGAATAATTAATCTAGTAAATATAATTAAATTAGACAATTGGCCACTGTTTGAGTTAGTTTATTTGCTAAGGATTAGGATAGTGAACATGAACCTAATCACTTGAATCGGTAACCAACGAAAGAATTAATCCATTGCACTATTACTTTGAAAGTCAACCATAGAGTTAACCGAGTTGAACTAAACAGAAGTTCCTTTCCAATTATTGAATCTAGTTAAATCGTTATTTTCTAGCTTTAAATAAGTAATAATTAGTAAGTTTCTAGTCTTGTAAAACTAGAGAACAACCCCTGCTTTTTTTAATTAACTTAGATTAAATTAGTTTTTAGTTTAATTTGCCGTTCCCTGTGTTCGATACCCTGCTTATTTAGCTATACCACAATCGATAGGTTCACTGCCTTTTGTGTGTTATTTGATAATTAAAAGTAGGTTTAAAACTAGTGGGTTTTACACACATCAGCCCAACGTACATCTCCTACTCCATAAATTACCTTTTTTCCACTAGGGCTTCGCATGGCCACTTCATTCTAAACCAAGGACCAAAAGTGACATAATTACAACTCAAGGGATGGGTTTAAAATTACTTAAAAACTAGGGTGTTACAACTCTCCCCCACTTAAATTCGATTTTGTCCTCAAAATCATCCCTTACCATCCCTGACATGCCCGACATCCTGAGGGACACACCCACAACCTTGAACATACCATGACCTTTCCAAGGTGACCAAACCCAACAGAAAATTTTCAATTCAAAGAAAACAAATCCATAATCCCACGCAGCAAACCAACCCTACTTCACCTGAAAATCTGCAATCTGGAATCCTGAATTCGGTTTGACTCCCCGATAGACCGCCCATGATAACCATCACAAATTCCATTTCCAGTTATCCCCTAAACTGACTGCTCAACATTGAAAACCTGAGGTTCCCACTAGAACACTAAATCACAAACCATACACTATTGCTGACAATTCTTTACTTAACAAAAGATTAGATATTCGTTCAAGAGAAAGCTCGTTCTGATGTCCAAATTTCCGGGGATATAATGGACAACAGGAGACAAACTAGGAGATGAACCTTTTAATGCTAACATGACAATGCTTCCTTTAACTCCCGAACCAACATACATATAAAAACTAGCTCACAAGCATGAACACTCATACCTAGCCCAATCAGCCTCGGGCTGGAATACCAGGCATGCCTACGACGGGTCCAATCATCCTCATGATGGAATACCCTCGTATCATGCACATGTTTGTCCCAATCAACCATCGGGTTGGAATACCAAACATGTCAGGTCCAATCAATCATAGGGTCCAGTCATCCTCAGGATGGAATACCCTAGATTGGAACACCATTATATACATAACTCGGGTCTAAACTCATAACCCGAGATCCAGGACCTACCCTTGCATTTCACACAAATCTTCTGATCCAACGCGACACCTCACTATACCTTGATACAAAGATTTCCTCAACCGCCGTTGAGACTACCAGTCTCATACTTGGTCCAGCCACCAGGTTCCCAAAAAAACTCGGAAGACAAGAACATTCTATACCAACAACCTTCGATTTCATCATCGATGACATTACACCTTTCGCCTGGAACTCACGACTCGCCCAACAAACCAAAAGATTCTCCACTTTCCTCACAGTCTCCCAGAATACAGGCCTTGCACGGATACACTCGCGATTCCCTAACACAAGTTTCCACCAAAATTCCACTCGAAAATGCCACTCATAATGTTCTTGAAGACCTTTCCTGACAACTGATGAAAATCCAATAATTAATCTACCCCCAGTTCCAGACTGGAGACACTACCAAAAACATGCAGAAATGGTCCTTAAAACACACCGATCGCGAACCTTACCCAAAACCAAACCATATGACACACCAAAACCTAATACACTCGACCCATGACATACCATTACTAACCACTGCCTTGATGACCAAAGATGACCAGACCCAAATTTTTTTGAAATACCACAAACTCCTATCGGCTCAGGTGTACCCCTACCCGGGCAACCACACGAGACTATCATAAAGGACTTTATGACTTGCAACCTCCCAACCAAATCCCAACTTGAAATCCAAAATCTCGACAATAGCTTGCGAACCAATGGAAATAATATGCATACTTCCCATAAATACTTTCTAATACTCCCCACAACCCTTACCGCTCCCATTATCCAAACCAATTGATTGAGAAATTTTCCCAAATTCCTTTTACGACAATCCTAAAATTAGCACCTACAGGAGAAATGAGCAATCATGACTTCTGGGCCCACAGCCCATAAACATCCCACTTGGCATCATAACTTGAACCTATTACAATGCACAACCTAAGAAAACCCTTAACCTCAATCATCCCAAAAAGAATTTCCAGGGTTCCAACAAAACAACAGTTCTCAGCATAACCGGAAAACATCTCCATGAACTATCGGAATAAGACCTCATACCTTGATCAAGAATAAACATATTCCACCAATACGCATCTAGCTCCCGAGGGCTTCCCGAATGCTACCAAAAACCTGAGCCTGCTAAAAACCAAGATTTCACACCCCTGATGTGGGTAATCATACCCGAGGCCAAGGGGACATAATGTTGGATTATGTGTCTAAGCCTATAATTATAATTGGTATGTACTTGACCCGATAGAAGTATGATCCATTTTGGGTTTCCTTCACCAGAGCAATTTGATAGGAAGGATTTTTGAGAAAGAGGTTATTTGTGATTTATTAATATATTATAAGTATAATGTATTGATTGAAAAAATCATATTATTTAATTGGTATTGATCAAGAATTAGTTTGGAATTAATTTAGAGATCAAAAGAGACTAATTAAATTAATTGGGACTGATTAGGTAAATCAGTGATATTTATAGTTTAGGCTAATGATCCATATTGATTAGGATGGACTAATTCTATGTGGGAGTCCATGAAGAGTTAGTCTAAAGGGATTATCATATGGATTATTGGATTAAAGGCCCAAGGAAGTGAATTAGGATTTACAAGTTAGACCCTAGGAATTCCACACTATAAAAGTAACCCCTAGACTCCCAAAATCGGCACTTGTGATCATAGATGAAGCCCTAGCCGGATTTAGAGCTTCATAACCTCTCTCTCAAAGTCCTCCTCTTGCTTTTGGTGTTTGTGAACCATTTGAGGCATCACACTTGAGGTGCTAAGCTCTTGAAAGGCCAAGTTCTACAAGCTATATAAAAGAGGTATTCATCTAACTAGTTTTTTTTTATGTTGTATATCTCCAATTTAATGCTAGCTAGGGTATATGCTTTGGATAATATGAAGTTGCATGTATAGTTAGTGAAAACTTAGATCCAAGGCATTAGGGTTGTATGTGCACCATAGGAGTGTTATAGTACATAAAACCCAACAGTGGTATTAGATCCATGGGTGTTTTCTGTTATATTAATGCATTGGTTAATTGTTCAAAGTTGAAAAAATTGGAAAATTGATGTCTGAGTAGTGGACTCGACGAGTCCAGTATCCAACTCAACGAGTTGGATCACTTGTTTGCAGTTTTTCGGGTTTTTTTTTGCCAAAATTGGATTAGGATCATTGCTTTAAACTGCTTTGTATCATAATATCCGATTTTTCTTATATGGTAGTGTTTATCCTCATCCAATTAAATAATGATTATCAAATTTTAAGATAATTACTTGATTTTGTGAAAAAACTAATTATTTGTAGAATTTGAATCATTTTGCTATATGAGTTAAGATTAGGTCAAATTGGTAAAAGATAAAGTTATATGATTATTTTATTAGTTTAAATTTGATCTAAATGTTTCTTGAAGAGTTTCATAACTTGTCCTCAAGTTATGGAATATGAAAAGTCGTATTCATGAAATATTAACTCCTTAAATTATGGAATTCAAGAGGTTTTGAAGAGTTTCAAAGCTTTCCCTCAAGTTTTGTAATTTGAAAAGTTTAATTAAAAGGTTTTAATTTGAAATATTTAATTCTAAAACCCTAGTAATTTGAAAAGGTTCAAAATGCACCTCTTGGTTTTATAACTTAAAATTTAATTAAAAAACACTAATTGTGAAATCTTAAATGTAGAACCTTGATGTTTTGAATAGTTCAAGTTACACCCTTATAGAGTTTATTAAATTAATTAAGTATTTAATTAAAAAAGAGAATTAATAAACCCATAATAATATGTTTTAAATTTAATTAAATTAAAAGTCTAATTAATAGTTTAAACCACCTAGTATTTTAAATGTATAAAATACATCCTTATACTATATAAAATTAAAAGTCTATTATATTATATATGTATAAGTTAAAAGTTAGTCTTATCGTTAGTATGCCTCATTCATGAAGCTGGTCTATAAGGGGTGTTTAAGGAAGCGGCCTGTAAAATGACCGTCATTGGGTATCCATTGTTACTCACCGTACTCTTGACTAGTAGATGGTCGTCAGCCGAACGGGTTTGATAGGACATTTAAATCCTCATTAAAAGTATAATGAGAATATAAAGTAAATAAACCTTTTATAAATTCCCAATCTTAGATACTTTAGGAAAAATGTAAATTTGATGCTAACCCATGAAATTGCACATTGCACCTTATTAGTCGTTAGTATAGCGTGTGTGGTTAACCGGCACACTAATATGGATGAATGAAGGATGACAATGGGTAGCTCGTGAATTATCATTGATCGTTGGAGCGTGTGTGGTTAAATGACACATTGATTAGGTGATTAATGACATCGAGAGTACCAAGCTAATTTGCATGGTTATTCACACATTGTTTGTGATCCCCGGTATCCCAGTCACAAACTTGAAGGGCATAATCGAGATTAAACATGCCATTGAAAAATTCAATAAATCTCAAAAGATCTAGGAATTTCATTTAAAACCTAATTCGTTTAAAATATTCGTTTTCATGGTGGAATTGGTAAATCGTCTTTTACCTACCTTCAAATAATTTGCAATTGCATTACGACATCCCTCTTTCGAATTGTGAATTATTGTGTTGGATCATAGCCTTAATATTTCATTTGGGTGCTATATTAAGGATTAAATCAACTTACTTGAATTTCTCCCCGTGTAGATGTCTAATTTTGACAACTATGGTCTTCCTTATCTTTTTGGAAAAAGCTTTCCTCATGAAGATGATGTTCTACGTTTCGATCGAGGAACTAGAAATCATACTTCATTTCCTCCACCTCCTCAAATAAATCTCCCTGACCCGCATTTTCGTTGACTTGAAAATTTCAAGGTCACTCAAGCCCTATTGGCCAATAAACACGAAGATGGAAAGTATGTATGTACTCACGTCTTGGAGATGAAGTTGCATATTGACAGGCTAGGAACGTTAGGTGTCGTTTTCCCAAGGAAGATGGTTGTTGACTTGGTTCTTCAATCACTTCCCGAGTCGTATGGTTAGTTTGTTAAAGACTACTATTTGACAGATCACAACATGACCCTTTTTGATCTTACATATTTGCTAATTGCTACTGAATCAACAATGATTTGGCACATTGGTCAAGCGAATTTGATTAGAAGATCTACATCCCAAATTGCCATGGACATAGGCAATGACATAGACATCCCATAAATTATTCATTTTCCTAAGGGAAAGGAATTGGCCATGGCCAAAAGATTTGACCATAAGAGAAAAGATAGTTCTGAGATAGTTTCATATGCGAATGCCAAAGAGTACACTTGTTTCTACTGCCATTTGAAGGGACACTAGAAGCAAAGTTGTCCTGACTACCTAAGAGATCTAAGAGAGGGTAAAATCAAATTGTATGGTTCTACTCCAGGTAAGTCTACTACCTAACTCTATTAAGTTCCTATTTTTATATTCTTAATACATGATGTGATAAGATTGCATTTTGATGTTTTATAGGATCGAAGAAAGGAAAGGAAGCTTAAAGGAAATAGTAAGTTGAGTCTGGTTGCGAAGAGATGGACTTCGATCGCATGGTTCGATGATCAGATTTTTGAGCTGCTGCTTAGGAGTTATGATAGATTGCTTGGGAATATTTAGTAACATAGTTTTCATTTGAATTTTATTGTAAGGAAAAGTTTTTCCGCAATTTTATAAATAAAGAAAATTTTGATTTTGTCTTATTTTATGTTTCCTTGCAATGACATTTGTGAAAATTGTTGTTTATATGTGTTTCATTAATAGCAATGTTGAAAATGATTCGATTCTTAGATATATCAGTTGTGGTAGTGTCGTAATCTTTTAAGTAAGGAAAGATTCTCATCGCCCAAGTTTCAATTGGACAGAAACCTAGAATCATATGACTTGAATCATGTGATGTATAAAAATCTTGATACTTGGGAAACTAGGACTAATTCCTTGTTTACATGAGTATGTAAGTCAAGTGAAAGATAAAAAGATCTTGTACACATTGATCTGAACTGGTCAGATCCACCACAAAGAATGATAAAGGCTATTCATCATGATTTACCGATGGTTCGGTAAATATGGTTATGCTTATAAGGTTAAGTGTAATTTTGATACATTGAAAAGATTCAAAGTATAGCAGAACGAATAAGAAGAATCAAATTAGGCATAAAGATAAAAAAAAAAGTTTCTCCAATCTGAAAGGAAAGGAGAATACTTTAGTATCATGTTTTATGATCATTATATTGATTATGGAACCATGTCACAATTGATCCTCTAAGGACACCTTGGTGCATTTGTATAGCTAAGAAGAGGAATTGTGAATTGTTGAAATGGTTAAATCAAATAGATGAATCATACTTCATTCCAATATCGAGTCTTAGAGTCATACCCCAAGATTGTGCCTTGAGTGACATAATCTTAAGTAGGTTTATAACACATCATGACATGTGAAGTTGAAATGTTTCTTACTATTGCACATTTGAAATTAGTAAGTTGTGATGTTTTGGACAAACAAAGATCAACTAATACCAATTACATGAAGTGTTGTCTTGATAGGATCTCACACTAACTCTTGAATATTTGTTTGTCAAGGAATGTTTCTTGACAAGAGAATCTTATATTTCAAGAGGTCAGTGGGAGTGTTAAAGATCTTGAAAAGTTTCAATAACTAATCAAGAGTAAACCTATTGTTAATCACTATGATTTATTAATGTATTATGAAAATAATATATTAATTAGAAATCATATTATTTAATTAATATTTAATCATAAATTAATTGGAATTAATTTCGGGATTAAAAGAATTAATCGAAAGTGCAGGGACTAAAGTGCAATTGTTCAATAGTTGAGCAAGAGGTTCCAGAACCTTCCTAGAAGGTGGTGGACGGTTTTGCTTAAGGATAATTAGGGTTTTATATTATCCTAAGTAGATAATTAAGGAGGTGGATAATTACCAATTTGAATTAATAATATTTTATTTAAATTAGGGTTGTCCAGTGTATCCTATTTGCACTATAAATAGACCCATAGGGCTTCACATTTTCGGCCACTCTTAACCCTAGAAGAATAGCCGAATTTCTCAAGCCTTCTCCTCATCTCTCTTCTCTCATCCTCTTGCTTAGTTTGGGTGTTAACCATTAGAGGTGTTACACTTGGGACACTTGCTCTCAAGTTTCAATAAGTCTTGGATTCGCATTGTTATTACTACATAACAATTAAATGTATATTTACTATCTTTTGTTATAGATTTCGAAAATAGTATATACCTCCTAGGGTTTTCCTTTTGATGTTTAATTAGAGAAAACATAGATCCAAGAAAACTAGGGTTGCATGAACACATAGGGATTGTTTGTTATGCTCAAAACCCATCAGTGGTACCGAGAGTTCAACAACATAAAGCCACCTGAGTTTTATGGGACCCATGATATGATCACGGCTATGAGATGGATCTCTGATATTGAGGGATGTTTTTACACTTGCTCCTGTCTGGAGAATCTGAGGGTTCATTTCGTACTGAACCTGCTTTGCTTTAGAGCGAAGGATTGGTGGAAGTTTGTGACAGCTGATTATACTATTGTAGAATGTTCTGCAGTGACCTGGGATGGGTTTATTGAGATGTTCAGAGATGAGTTTGTTCTAGTGGTTAAGAGAGAGAAAGAGAGAGAGAGAGAGAGAGAGAGAGAGAGAGAGAAAGGTTGTCCCAGGAGTTCCTATCTCTCAAGCAGAAGATAAAGACGGTGACTGAGATCACCCGGATGTTTCATGAGAGGGCCTTGTTTTTCCCTAGGCACATGTATACTGAACATGCACGTGTGAGTCGGTATTTGAGTATTTTGAGGAGGGATATCCATGAGTTTGTGGTGAACACTACATATCAGACATTGGCTGAGCTACAAACCAATTACAGGAGGAGAGAGATTGAGCTGGAGACCCAAGCTAGGGAGGAGAAGGAGACCCAGGTGAGAGATAGGAGGCCAATATAGTCGCAGCCAACGACTAAGCGGCCCAAGTCAATAGACCAGAGAGTTGGAGGCCATAAGGGACGCACTTGTGGGAAGTGCGGCAAGGGATATGAGGGACCCTATCGATCAGGAATGGCCTGCTACCTGTGTGGCAAAGAGGGGCATTTGGTTAGGGATTGCCCCAAGGGATTTCAAATTTGTTTCAATTGCAGCCAGACGGGTCATATGAGGGCCGAGTGTCCTCAACTTGCATCTAGGGGGTTCAGACTCTGACCCCCAGGACTCTGCGTATTACTGATGGCTGACAGAGGAAAGTCGAGGCACCGAGGGCTCAGGGGAGAGCATTTTAGTTGATAGCACAGAAGACTCGAGCAGCTCCAGACGTCATGGCTAGTATGTGTTCTTTATTACTATGCTGATTTATTTATGGTGCTTATATTATTGATTGTGTAGGTACTTTTTTTGTGAATTTTGTACTTGAGCTTATGCTTTTTGACTTGGTTGCGAGTCGATCTTTTGTGTCATCATCTTTTTATTGTGATTTTAGTATTACGTGAGAGACTTTGAGCAGGCCTTTGAGAGTCTTTATACTTGATGAGTGTCCGGTCTCCGCTACTGATATATACTGGGTTTATGTGTTAAAGATCTTCGGTGTTGGTTATCCGATAGATCTTATCCCTATTGCGATGGGAGATGTCTGTGTGATTTTGGGTACGGATTGGTTGAGCCGGTTTGAGACCCTAGTGGGGGAGTGTTGACTATCTACAGTGAGGGTATTAGGTCGGGACCGCCTTTCTGTTCTGTCGCCAGGGCGAGACAGAGTTTCAGCATTGGTGTATGTGTTATTTGGGAGCTTATTAAGTGGTTTTGGTGCATATTGTTAAAGAAGGAGGCTAGACTATAATATGTAGGATGCCATGTCTTTGTGATACTTACATGGAAGACTAGGATTTGGCCCCTGACATTTGTGTGAAATACCAGGATCTGGCCCATGGCATTTGCATGGAAGACCAGGATTCGGACCCTGATACTTGTATATAAGACCAAGATTTAGCCCATGGATTTGCAACGAAAGACCATGATTTGGCCCATGGCACTAGCTGATTGTCAGACTATGATTTTTCCCAGAGCTTTCACTATGGGTTGGAATAGACACGTTACATGTATAATATATGGTATTTTGGGAAACTTACTAAGCTTTGTGCTTACAGTTTTGTGTTTAAAATTTTCAGGTACTTTCGGTTCTAAAGAGAAGGGCCCGACTTTATCGCACTGCATCCCTTGGAGATTTTTTCCACATTGTTGATTTCTGATTTTTATTATGATGTTTGAAAACATATTTTATTCTGATTGCCTTTTGAACCAATAGTTGATTGGTTTTGGTAACTGAAAAATGAAAATTTTACTTTATATTATTGGGATGTTACATGAAAATATGAAGTGCATGTGATCTTTGAATACAAGCAATGAAATCTTTATAGTAAATATCTTCTTAGAACCAAGGCTTGTGATTCTCTGATGCTGAAGAGTGAGATCTAAATCCACAAAACTGATTTGTCACCGACTCCATATCAAGTTCATAGTTGCACCATAACTGATAAATGGAAGATCCCATAATCACATCACACCCTTTCTTCGAAAGTCTAAAACATCTATTGTTCTCGAATCATAAAACACCAATAATTTTTCATAAGAATAACATGTACATAAATATGAAACATCATGAAGTAGAGCATAAATAGTAGATAGTCTAGATCTAGGAACTAAAGTGTTTCCCCATGATTTTCAACTGAGGATTTGTCGACTCACAGGATAAAAAGCTTCGTTATTAATGAAATCAAACATGATGCAAACACGAAATTGAATATTATAACAACTTACAAACGAAGTTTAGATTCTTCAAACTTCAAACTGTTATCGAAACTATTACATGCAACAGGTGGTTAAAAAATGAGATTGTATAAACCCTCTAATTCGAAATCAATGGATTTACAAACTTACAAACATGATGTTTGATTTGGATGTTTTTGCATAAAGGTGATAAAAGTCTCAATTCACTCATAACCGTTTTGTTGATTTTGAAGGCCTTTGAGAAAAGTAAAAATTGGCCCATAAATTTTCGGATTAGTGAAGAATAAGCAACAAATAATGACAGATTAGCACTGATAGCGACATATTAGAAACAAAATGGTGACGTATTAACAACATATTAGCAACAAATTAGTGACAAATTAACAACGAATTACTGACATATTAATTTTTCAGGCCCTTCAGGATACATACACTATGGGGTTACACACCCGATGCCTGCCCTGGTTTCACTCTTTCCACATTTCATTGTATAGACACACTCAACAAATTTTTAGCGACAATTAGGGGTGTAAATTAGTCGAGCCAAGCCCGAACATACCCAAGCTCAGATCGAGCTCGTTTATATTCATATGGGCTCGAGCTCGAGCTCGGCTCGTGGGAAAAATAAAATACTCGAGCTCGTCTAAGCTCGGGCTCGTTTTGTTTATTATGTGAGCCTAAATGAGCATAGGATCGACTCGAGCTCGTTTGTGTTTTTTGGGCTCATTTGATTGTTTATCAAACATTCAGGTGAATAATCCAACATCAAAACATATATTCATACATTCCATATTTCCATTGGTTTAATGTTTATAAAATATAACCAAACATAAGAACATAAAGCGTAAAAGCTCAAATTACAAAAATAATAGTTAAGCTTCCAAATTAAAAAGCAACTAGAAATAAACAAAAATTTCTTCTATGCAACTTCACTACTTAATACAAAACCCTAGATGGCTAGATGTTGTGCTTGTGAATGTATGCTCTAAAAATTGAATTGGAAAAAAATTAAGTGAATGGGCCAAATAAAAGATATTAAGAAAGCTTATTACTTTATTAGCAAAATGTAGCATATAAAGTAAAAAACAATTTTATATTATAATATATAGGCTCATTTAGGTTCGCGGGCCCAATCGAACTCGGTAAGAGAAACTTGGGCTCGAGTTCGTTTAATAAATGAGCCCTATGTTGAGCTCGAGCTCGGTTCGGGCTCGTTTAACTCGAGCTCAAGTCGAGTTTTTAACGAGTCAATCTCGAGTAAATCACGAGTAGCTCGACTCACTTACACACCTAGCGATAATTATAATGCAACTGGTAAGCAGCTACTTAATCAGTAGCAATCAGGGTCGGTCTTATGTGTAGATAAACAAAGATAGGGCTTAGGGCCCCCACTTAAACCCATGTTTCGATTACCTTGTCCATATTCCATTTGGTTGTTCTTAAAAAAAATTGAATTCCTTGCACGCCTTTTCTAAAATCGTTGCATGTTTAACGCATTAAAAGAATTTATGTTCTTCTTATTGTACAAGAAACGATTACCGGTCTTCTTCTTCCTTCTCCATTCTCGGCTTGAACACTCTGAAGTGTGAACCGCTAAAATACGTTACATGATGTTCTTCTTCTTCTTCCTTCTCCATTCTCGGCTTCTTCATTCTCCATCGAAGGTTGTCACAGACTCATAGTATCACTGAAACGGTAATATATTTGCAGTTTTTTTCACTTTTCACTTTTTATTTTTCCATTATCTGTCATGTTGTTATTTGATTATCTAATTAGAGTTAATACTTAAAGCTGATTAGGGTTATTGGCTTTGGTTTGTGGAATTGGAATATAATCGGAATTTACTTTTTTTTTCGATCAAAATTATGTTTGCTTTAAAAATCCCGATTGAAGGCAGATTGGTAGCGACCATGTTCGATCAAAATCGTTTCTGAATTGTCTAACTATACAACATCTCTTGTTCTTTAGCAGATTCAAACGAGAATGAATCTTTTTTTATTTGATTTTTTATTCCATGAGTAAATACTTTTCGGTTCTTATTTTTTTTCATTTATCTGATTTTTTATTCCATTGTTCATTGATTACAACAAATTACAATATACAATTAGTGAATCAAGTTGGATTGTTGGAACGAATTTGAGTTTTCAGTTTTCCAGATTTGACAAGAAGGCTCAAAATTTTGGTTCGTTTCCAAACACAATGAAACAGTCCTGGTGGCAATTATAAGGGATCTTCAAGTTAAAGAAGCAAACTTTATAAAAATAAAATAAATAAATTAGAGCTGAACCAAAAATGCATGTCAGATTAAGTGAATTTCATGCCATTAAATCCGGCCCTTAATAAAATCATAAATTATTAATAGTTTTATTTATTGTTAACATTTTTAGAATAAAATGAAGGTACATACATACAAAGACTCACTTGTCAACACGACTCCACCTTGGTTCGCTACCTTGTCTGGCGCCTTCCCAAAAAGTGAAAAACCCTAACCACCACCACCACCACCACCACCTCTCGAACACACATTCACACACACTGTCCTTTGCTCTATCTACACTCATCCCTTCATCCCAAATATGCTCTCATTGCCAAATTTCCCCATCATTTAATTTCGATTTTACTCTACTTCATGATTAGTCAGTAATGTAGCTGTTCATTTCACTTGTTTCTGAAAACAACTCAAGTTTGCTACTTACCCACTTACTGTAGATCCCTAAAGACTGTACTGGGGTTTTCATTTGATTCCTTTCTTGGATCAATGTGAGTAAAGTTGTCAACTTTTTCGGGTTAATCTTTTCTGGGTTTTGAGTTTTAGTGTTGATTCAAGAAGTGAAGTTCACAAAATCGTTCTTTTTATTCCTTTCTTCTACACATTGTGATGTTTTTGTGCGTATAAAACCCAAGGATCGCATGTAATTCAAAGGGTGTGTTGCATATTGAATCAAACTGGTATGCGTCTCATCTCACTCTATCTTTCAATTCTTTAAAACCGACAGCATAATCGTTCTGAATGTGTCCGTTTCTTAATTTAATTTTGTGTTTTCGTCAACGAAGATTAACGATTTTGTCATGTGAATGTGGGTGGAGATATGAATTAATGTTTACCAACTAATGTTTGTACTAAAAAGTTTCCAAGTTCAGGAATCACGTGATTCGATTTGAATCAAGCAAAAAGGAAATGGGGTGCTTTCATTTGATTTAATTCACAGTTTTGTTTTCTTGGAAACAGATTTTCCTAGAGACGATGATGAATGTCGAGCATATCTTCACAATTTCGATCTTATTCGCCCTTTTGATCATAACAAAATCCGAAGTTTACATCGTAACAATCGAAGGAGATCCAGTGATAAGTTATAGAGGCGGCATTGATGGTTTTGAAGCCACTGCTGTCGAATCCGATCAGAAACTCGATGTCACAAGGTTATTTATTGTTCTTAAAATCTTCTTTATTTATCGTTATTACTCATTCAAGTGTGAAATTAATCACCTTTTTTTTTTCAAAATCTGTGCTCCATGTTCAGTGATTTGGTGACGTCATACTCCCAACACCTCGAAACAAGACACGATAATCTTCTCGAATCACTATTTGATGACGAAACATACACAAAACTTTACAGCTACAAGCATCTCATCAACGGTTTCGCAGTCCATATTTCTCCAGAACAGGTCACAATCCGGACTTTTTACTTCCATTTATGTTAATAACTTTTGATAAAAAGCGAAGAACATCTGTAAATATATACATAACAATATGGTAATTTCAATTTTCAATCGTGTTTTCTTATACATTTATACGTATATTAGTAGGCAGAAACGCTAAGGCGAACCCCTGGTGTGAAATCAGTGGATCAAGATTGGAAAGTGAGGAAACTTACAACACACACCCCTCAATTTTTGGGGCTTCCAACTGGAGTTTGGCCAACTGGAGGCGGATTTGATAGGGCTGGAGAGGATATAGTGATCGGATTTGTGGATTCCGGGATTTTCCCGCATCATCCGAGCTTCCGGAATTCTGATTCCGAACCTTATGGGCCACTTCCGAGGTATAGAGGGAAATGTGAAGTTGATCCTGATACCAAGAGGAGTTTTTGTAATGGAAAGATCGTTGGGGCTCAACATTTTGCAAAAGCCGCTACGGTTTCTGGCGCGTTTAATCCTTCCGTTGATTTTGCTTCTCCGTTGGATGGTGATGGACATGGAAGGTTTGTGTGATTATCTATTGTTTAAAATATATCTGTTAACATGACATGACAGAACAAGTTGTACTGTATTTTGGTGGACATGACTGAGACTGATGTCAATCAGACAACAACTGACAAGGCGTTACAGGACGGGGGAAGTGACGTGACTTGTTTAGGATCTTTCTGTCTGTGCAAAAGACGTAAATGCCCTTATTATTTATTTCTCTTTGAAGTGTTAATATTTTTTTTTACAGTCACACTGCGGCGATTGCTGCTGGAAATAATGGGATTCCGGTGCGAGTGCATGGATATGAATATGGAAAAGCAAGTGGAATGGCTCCTCGTGCTAGGTTTTTATCATCATTTAACTCCCTTTCATTTATTTGTGTTATTGCATCCTATTTTTTCTTAATAGGACATGATTCTTTGAAAATCTAACCAATTATAGCAATGAAAATTGTTTTGTATTTGTACGACATTGCTATAATAATATAATATGGTTGATTTTTCAGAGTACAATGTTGTGATAGGAAAAAAAATGAAAGTAAGATGCTGTAATAAAAAAAAAAAACCCAATGAAAGTATGATGCTATTTCTTGAATTTAATCATTTATTTGCAACAAAAGACAAAGCATGATGTTTGAAAAAAGTTAATCACTATTTGAATAGGATTGCGGTGTACAAGGCACTCTACAGGCTATTTGGAGGCTTCGTTGCTGATGTCGTTGCTGCCATTGAGCAGGTTTGGTTTTTTTGTTTGAATAAAAGGGTATTTTGGTCTTTTAATATAAGAAAGGAAAAATGGAATTGAATTCCTTCTGGCAATCGGAATCGTGAAATCCAACAAACATGGAATTTGAAGAAATCTGATAGAATCGAATTCCCTCCATTTTGACAACCAATTGGCAATCGAATGGAACCTGGAAATCAAATTCCATCGGAATTCACAAATCACAAACCAAAAACGCTCTAATCGATCATCAATATTTCATTCTTTTTGTAATATTGATCCAAAATAACAAAAGACAATCTTCGTTTATTTGATTATAAGTTATAACCGACAATCGTATTGATGCCAAATAATCCGATAACAGGCAGTTCACGACGGTGTCGACATTCTGAACCTCTCCGTTGGGCCCAATAGTCCTCCGGCCACCACCAGAACCACTTTTTTAAACCCATTTGACGCCGTTCTTCTCTCAGCTGTAAAATCGGGAGTTTTTGTCGCACAAGCAGCCGGAAACGGAGGCCCTTTTTCAAAAACGTTAGTGTCTTACAGCCCTTGGATCGCATCTGTAGCTGCAGCTGTTGATGATCGGAGATATAAAAACCACTTGACACTTGGAAACGGAAAGATCCTCGCCGGAATTGGCATGTCACGTAAGTTTAAGGCCCAACAATATTGTAACTAAAAGAAACGAACGTAAGATTCTATAATTTATTTCTAATATGATACTCTAATCGATGCAGCTGCTACACGTTTGAATCAAAAATACACCCTTGTAGCAGCCAATGATGTGTTATTGGATTCTTCCGGAAAGTCAAGTACATCTGATTGCCAAAAACCCGAAGTTTTAAACAAAAATATGGTAAAAGGAAACATACTTTTATGTGGGTATTCCTTCAATTTCGTCATTGGAACAGCATCAATGACTAAAGTCGCACAAACTGCAAAAACACTTGGTGCAATTGGTTTTGTTCTTGCGGTTGAAAACACATCTCCGGGAACAAAATTTGATCCTGTACCTGTTGGAATCCCTGGAATTCTCATCACCGATGTTAGCAAATCCATGGTACTTCACATTTTTTTTTTAATTCCGCTAAATGAAAGAAATTGCACTTGTTTCATTAATTTATTTGTTATAATAACATTCTACTTTGAAAAATCTACCAAATTATATTTATAGGACCTTATAGACTACTACAACGTCTCAACTTCAAGGGATTGGACAGGGCGCGTGAAGAGCTTTAAAGCAGTGGGGTCCATTGGAGATGGTTTGGAGCCGATTCTTCACAAATCAGCACCAATGGTGGCATTATTTTCAGCTCGAGGGCCAAACATAAAAGATTACAGCTTTCGAGATGCGGATCTTTTGAAACCCGATATTTTAGCACCCGGATCTTTGATTTGGGCTTCTTGGTCCCCGAATGGAACCGATGAGGCTAATTACATAGGTAAAGACTTCAACACATTGTACTTTAAAAATAGTTTCATTTATTTGTTTATTACATAAGTAAACCCTAATTGAATTGGTTTGAGTAGGAGAACACTTTGCTATGATATCGGGAACTAGCATGGCTGCACCACATATAGCTGGGATTGCGGCCCTTGTGAAGCAGAAGCACCCTAGGTGGAGCCCTGCTGCCATCAAGTCGGCTTTAATGACAACATCAAATACACTTGATAGAGCCGAGAGACCAATTCTAGCCCAACAATATTCGGGTTCTGAGACCATGACATTTGTTCCAGCCACCCCGTTTGATTATGGCAGCGGCCATGTCAACCCTAGAGCCGCCTTGGATCCCGGTCTCATTTTTGATGCAGGTTTGTTTGTAATTTTACTTTTGTTGTTGGTGCCAACTAACCGTATTTGTGCAAATGCCAAAAAACACTACCGTTTTCAAAGCCGATCAAATACGCTTTCTAAGGCTATTTTTGCAGAGAAGAACAGATATCGAGAGCGACTCCATGTCCTTCCTTTTTCCGCCTTTTTGGACGAGACAAAAAATTGCAATTTTTGTCTCATTGACATCTGTCTTAGTCTTAGTCCAAGTCCAAGTCCAATGTAAGCCAAACGCAGTATAACTTGTTTTGTCATGTACTGAGTAACAAATGGGCCTAAAGCCCATTTCTTGCACAAAATAAGACATGTCAATATTATACTGCGTTTGGCTTGCATTGGACTTGGACTAAGACAGATGTCAATGAGACAAAAATTGCAATTTTTTGTCTCGTCCAAAAAGGCGGAAAAAGGAAGGACATGGAGTCGCTCTCGATATCTGTTCTTCTCTGCAAAAATAGCCTTAGAAAGCGTATTTGATCGGCATTGAAAACGATAGTGTTTTTTTAGCATTTTCACAAATTTACAAATTCAAATACTCGAATTCCATATTCCAATGTTAAAAGGTTTTGTTTCTTGAAGGTTATCAAGATTATCTAGGGTTCTTATGCACAACACCCGGACTCGACTCGCACGAAATCCAAAACTACACACACCAGCCATGCAACTACACACTCGGCCACCCGTACAATCTAAACTCACCCTCAATTGCTGTTTCCCATCTCGTAAGAACTCAATCCATAACACGAACAGTCACAAATGTTGATGAAGAAGAGACATACACAATCACAGCTAGAATGTCACCAGCTGTAGCCATTGAAACGAGCCCTCGAGCCATGACCCTCAAACCGGGTGCAACCCGTAAGTTCACGGTTACTCTAACCGTCCGGTCAGTCACTGGGACCTACAGTTTCGGGCAGGTTTTGTTGAAGGGAAACCGAGGGCATAAGGTTCGGATTCCCGTTGTGGCCATGGGTTATGATCGGTAGTTTGTGTTTGTATTGTTTGTAAAAAAAAGTTGGAAGTACAATGTTGTTAAGTTTTGTTGGAGCCATTTCTTGCAATTGCAACTTTGGTTGTACTTTATGCCTCTTCGGTTGTGCATTGGTGGAGGCGAAATCGTAATTGTGAAATTTGGGGATTTGTGGTGTAATCGAGTTGAGTCTGACGGATTTTCTAGGAGAGGTTGAGTAGCTCAACTTTGTCTAGTGTCATTTTGATGTGTTTTATTAGAGTTATAATGATTAAGTTTAGTGTAGTGATGTTGTAATATTTGTATTTCATTTAGTAGATGTAATGATTTGTATTTCGTGTAGTAGAATTTATGTATTATTCTTGATCTAAAAGCTTGGGGTTGTTATAATAGCTTATATGATTCGGATTTCCAACATCAAGTTAGTTTTTTTCATTGTAGATGTATCCAATTACATTATTTTTTTGTTTAAGCAAAATTCCTTTTGATGTGACGATGTTGATGAATACTTGTATTTATAAGTATACGAGGCCATAAAAGTTATATACAGTTGTAGAACCAAATATTATATCCATATGGACTATTCTATCCTAAAAGCAAATTAATAAGGTAATTGTTAGTTAAAAATGATTTGGGTTGATTAAACTAATGAAAACTAATTTTGTTTAAAACTAAAATCAGAAAAATTTAACAAGCAACTGATATTTCTAAAACAAATTCAAATGATATTTGGTAACACAAAACTAAAAACCAAATTGACTAAAGAAACAAATGTACTATTTGTGATTTAACAATAAAAAAACGGAATTTAGTATGCAATTACTTAATTAACACAAATTAATGGTAATAAATTTGCTAACAACATTCAAAATCATCAATTACCTTTTAGTCTCATGATTCGATTGAAATCACTCATCTATATCTCTATCTAGTTCATGAAATTAATAAGTAATATATTCAATGGTTTTGTTAAAAATACAATAACACATATATGTTAATTTTAAGTGAGATCACGAAACCACGTACTCATGTTTAAATGATTTTCCAGTTAAAGCTCCTCTCGAAGTCATTAGTTACATATAATTACTTTGTGAAAGTTAATTTAATCTTGAACATTTGTTATTGGCCGGATAATAAACATTCGTCAATTAATCAAATTTCATTAAACCATTTAATACTAAAAACACATTTAAACATCAAACAACTACCACTTAACTAATGTAATTAAATTAACTACATTTTTGTTATAACTTAACCCAAGTCAACTAAATCCTATGAAAATTTATCCATGACAACTAATTGAACAAAAATAAGCCCAATAAAACTAATACTTCACATATTTTGTTCACATAACAGGAAACTGTATACTAGCCCAACAAGTAAATTGTATACTGGCCCAAAACGATATCATACAACCCACAAAGGAGATAAAACAGCCCACACGCTCCTCCTTCTCTCCGATCGTTCGATAGCTACAAAAATTCATAAAAATCGTAGAACAATCTCTTCCCTTCGGCTTGAATTGATTGCAGGTAGGTTTAATTGCACCCATCTTTTCTCTCTTTCTGAATCGATTAACATTTTTGAATGCTTCTCTATTTCTATTTATCTGTGTGTACTCTTAAATCAATACTTCTCTGCATTACATTGCAGCTTGAATGACCAATCTGGGTTTAAAACAAAGTGACCCTCGACATCTTGTTTTGTTTACGGAGTAAAATTAGGTTACAAAAAGGCGGATTTAGGATTTTGCACATACTACTGAGTACTGATTGATTCCAATTTTGTTTATTTGCTACAGAAAGATGCTAAACAAACAATTAATTAGAGTATATAACGTATAGCCCTAGAAATGGTTGGGAGCGATTTAAAGTCGAATTAGAAGTTAAACAATTACATATACATTTAATTGCTAAACAACCAAAACCTTGAAAAAGACCTAAACAATAGAACGCCATTTTTAAACTCAAAGATGAACCTACCATTAGTTAGAGTACATAATGTATAGCCCTAATATACATGACTAGTTGATTAAGATCATAGAGATATAGAGTTAAGGGAATGTAATAAACATAAAATGCTAGTTAAATTATATACATAGAATGGATTTATAAAGAGGTACACAACACAGTGGATATAGTAAGATTGCATTACACTTTTAAACTACAATTACAATTATTGTGTTTGATATTTTTCAGGATATAGATGGAGGATCACTCGTTTTTTAACAACATGATGCTAAATCTTCGTTCCACCTGCAAGTATGTGTTCAATTATTATCATATTAAACTTGTTTATTTTTTTGGTAAAAGTATTCTCCAATTTCATTAAATTTGTATCTGTATTCTTTTCTCTCAACTCCACAAACAATTTATACATATGAGAGTTTAGATGAGAAACAAGGTGTGTCTCAACTACAGATAAACTCTCTTTCTTGAAAAGTAAGTTGTTTATTGTAATTACCATTTTGCCATTATAATGTTGAAAGGTATTATACTGGATACCCAAAGGATCTTGGGCCATCAAGGGTTCTTCATTTTACTTCAGAGCGTGAATTTGTTCATCTTCTACATCAAGGTCACCGTGTGGTTGTTGCATTCACCATCAAGTAATTTAATATAATATATTATCCTTTTTTTTTTTCTTTCTTTTATGGTTGTTATTTTCTGTATTCTGTTTGTATTAATATCTTTTTTTTTAATATTTTCAGGAGTAATTATACAAAACATCTTGACAAGGTATTGGAGGAAGCTGCTGCTGAGTTTTATCCAGAAATTAAATTTATGCGAGTAAGTTGCTTCTTTCAACATTGTGTTAAAAAAGATAACCTTATTTATTTATTTGTTTATTTTTTTAATTAGGTTGAATGTCCAAAATATATTGGATTTTGTATGACACGACAAAAGAAGGATTATCCATTTATAGAAATGTTTCATAGCCCAGAACAAGTAAGTTTTCTATATTTTTCTTCCTTTGTGTACTCTTTGAGTTGTTCAAATAAATAACGTTCAAAATAGGGATAATCACACAAAAAAAAAAAAAATCATATTAATTTGTTCTTCTTGCATTTAGTCACATTTTTACCTACATTTGATGCAGGCAAATCAAACAAGGGGTGTTGATCCAAATGTTACAAAGTACTCCGTTAAAGTTTTACCTGTGAGTTTTTCAAACTATATATATATATATATATATATATATATATATATATATATATATATATATATATATATATATATATATATATATATATATATAATATAATATAATATATACACACATCGTATGTATAAACACACATGTCTATACACATGGCCTATATATATACACCCACACTCACACATGTCTATATAAATAAATACACACATGCTTAATATATATATGGCTATACTGAACTCATAAGATTTTATTTATTTATTTTTTTTAATTTTCAGTACAACTATGATGTGAGCGCATATGGATTTAGAGAGTTTTTTAAACGACACAACATACAGTCGTCTAGTCACAAGTGACCTGGCATGCCACCTGGCTTTATGGGTTTTTTTGTAGTAGGATTTTATGTTTGCTTGTAACTTCAATTTGGTAGAATTTATATTAATATTATCTATTTTTCTATTTACTAAAATTCATGTTTACATGTAATATATATTAGCAATTACTATATACACTACAAGAAATGTTTTATTGGTTTTATTTTTGAACTGTTTATTTTTGTACTATTAATTCTTAAGTGTCCATGACTCTACGTGGCATATAATTAAATTCTCAATTGAGTAGTTAATATTATTGGTTTTATATTTTGTTAAAGAGTGGTTCGATTTTTTCAAGTAAGTTATAAATAATATTCGTAAGATAAGATCAACGCAAAGTGCCACTACAGGACGAGTTATAATTACTTTATACTTTACAGATATTCTTTTAATCAGGTTTAATCAACATTATGAGTTTAAACTTTATTATAGTATCCGTTATATATTTTTTATATTATAAAAGAATACATTGGTTTATGGCTGGACTCTTGATCTAACCTCGAATTCTTGAAAAAAAATGTCAAGGAAAAGATGCAATGATCTTTGATCACCAACTTAACTTTCCATTGGTATACACAAAAAAACTATGAAAATAAACATATAGATTAATGTGAATCTATTATAATAAGTGGACATGGTAAAATTAACAATATTTTAATTTTTTTTTTCTTCTTCTGATAATTAGCATCAGAATCAGTGTCATAAATATTGAAGGGATTAATCTGAATCTTATTAATGAATTTCTGAAAACAATAAGTTGAAAACAAAGAATGAAGTATTTCTTTTCCCTCTCCGTATTTCTTTCAAATAAGGAATTTTTAAATTTAATTTTATACTTTTTTTTTGACAATGAAGATGAAGGTAAAGAAAATGATAGATACAAAGAAAATAAACTAGAGTCACGTGTTGAATAGATAGTCTCATTAAAGATATCATGGACATTTGTACCACGTTAACCATAAAAGAAACACACATCTTACATTGCAACGACGCATTATGGAAATATCAACATATGACCATGGTTTGCCAAAATGACTAATAGGAATTTGACAAAAGGGTTCTTCATAAATGAAATATTTTGAAGATGATCTGTAAATTTCCAATAAAATTGGAAATTAAGTTTCTAGAAAAAACTGTTGGTTTTTGAAATCAAGTACAAGGTGAATTTCGAAAAGAACTTTATTAAATTTCGAATTTCGAATTCGTGTTAACATTTTCAAAGTCACTTAGATTTTAGGAATTTATTTTCTGACATAAAGCAATTTCGTAAATTGTTTTTTTTGGTAATTTCAAACTAAAGTATTATTTTCAAAGGGCTTTTTTCTTAGCAAAGAGTGTTCGAAAATTTTGAAATCGATGAGAATTTTTGAATTTTTTTCCTTGTTCTTAATCCATGTGATGATACATTTCCAGTCTATTAAATGGTAAATTTTCTTTTCTTGATATTATCACAAAAATGATAAAATAAAATAAAATTTAGTTTTTTTTTTCAAATTTAATTTTACAAAACAACGACAGTGCAACAAACACATCAATATCATGTCAATTTCATGTTGAATCTTGAACACTACACGACGTCGTACTTTTTACATCACACAAAATTTTATATTTATTTCTGGTTGAAATAAATAATGACACAACCAAGTTATCAAAGTAATAAAATAATGTAAATCCATAAAGCCAATTTGAATCATCTGATGAGAAAATTAACACATTATTTAATGGCCCATGTGATGATATGATTCATAAACGTCCAATTAATGATTTTTATTATTACATATTTTGTCTTATCAAGAAAAAAATTAGTTTATCCTAAATAAGTTAACAGTTAAAATAAGCCATGACGGACAAAAACATCAAAATGTGAGTTGGAATGGCCTAATAAATAACTATTTAGTTGGATTTGTTAAGATTGACTCGTAGAAAATTAGTGAATCCTATGCATTACAAGTGGAATGACAATAGAAGAAGGGATAAAAAGTTTCCCAAATGATAACATATAGTTCAAGTATTAATAGAAACTATAGTTGCATGTTTGATTTATAATATAGTTCAAGTATTAATGAAACTTGTGGACTAAATTGATATGAGCTACTTATGATAACAGTAACAATACCATCAATAATATTGTTGCCCTTCATGTGTGATTTTCAAAATTCCTTGAAAAATATTAAAGCAGATTCTTCGGTAAAAAAAACATTGTTATTTTCTTCAATAGAAGAAAAACCGTACAATCAATCAAACATTTTTACAAACCAACCAAACAATAATCTCAAACTGCTAATCTCTTAAATCAGAATCTCGTCGATTAAAGGATAAATCAGACTCTCTTCGATTAAAGGATATCTCTCTGATTGTAGCTAAAAGTGGCTTCCACGACAACATCTTGGTCGACCTATTGATATTACTATTTTCTTCATTAGTGCTAGGGTCTGAACCCTGACTCGATCCTCTCTCTTGTGAGTTAGCCAAATTGGTGGGCCTGGGCCTGGGCTTAGGCATAGGCCTAGGCGTAGGCCTAGGCTTGGACCAAGCGGCTTTAGCTAAGCTTCTCAGCTTATTCGCAAGACGAATCAAGTCTCTTGAGCGTTGATCATTGTTTCGTGGGTTTGAACGCCGACTCGACCTTGTATCTTGTGGGCTACCTGACGGGGTGCGATTGGGCTTGGACCGATGGTCCCTCACTATGCTTGTGAACTCCTTTGCTAGACTTAAGTCTCTTGAAGAGTCATCAATGCATGGGTTCGAATCCTGGCTCGACCCTTTCTCCGGTGAGCTAGCCAAACGGGTGGGCTTGGGCTTGGGCTTGGGCTTGGACCTATGGGCCTTGGCTATGCTTGTGAGTTTCTGTGCAAGACACATCAAGTCTTTCGAAGACTCATTCAACCGAAGGATCGAGTAGGGTAGCACAAAGTAGATCCTTCCCGGTTCGAGTAAGGCATCAAGCTTCATTAAGACCAACCCGTGCATAAGTTGTATCGGAGTGGTCATGAAGTGTTTGGGAAAACCTCCGATTATCTGTCCGACAGTGATCGGGGCATCAAATTCTTCTAAAACACCGTCCAAATGGACCACTCGGATGGTCGTCGATGTTGGTTCGGTTGATCTTATGCAAGGCTTACAAGAGCCCATCGGTTGAAGACATCCACAACGGTGCACAGGCACATGGCTCATGTTGATCAAACCCTAGCCGTATGCTTCGGTGTTGTTCGACCGATTTCTCTCTCTCCCTCTCTTAAAAGAAAGAGTTTCTATTTATGAGGTGATCCACATGATTCATTCTCTTATAAGTGTAGGAGACCTTTCTACTTATATGTATAGTGCATGTGTTGAATGAAAGGAATCTGGCCAATCACTCACTAGAACGTACTTTGAGAGCAAAAAGGCAGTATGCATTATTATTATAAGGTCTTTGAGCGTATACTTCACGACAAGAGATTTTTTTACTGGGTTATGAAACTATAGAAAACAGTAGGTTATACACAAAGTTTGTTCTCATGTTTTAAAACTAATTATATTATAAATATATAAAAGTAGAAATATATTCCATTTGCGTGTAAAGTGTGTTTAGAGAGAGGTCATCGATCCAGCAAAGTATTATTGGCATTGGTGCCTTGGTGGTGTTTTATCTTTTATCTGTCCGATGTTTACAATGATCTGGCCCACGAGATTTGCAGTCTTGTAGACGGCAGGTTGACCCCAGTCTTACCAAATCCACTTGTTGTCTTATCAAAACCTAACATACTTTCGTACTTTTGTTTGGATACGTATATTCTGTTTCTTAATATAATATTTTACAAAAATAACTTCATGATACTCTATAATCCATTTCTCTTTCATTAATATTTCCCACATCTTGTTAACATAAGCTTTTATTAATTATTACTTTTTCCCTTTATTTGTTTGCATCTAGAAGTTCATTGGCATTGACTCATTGGTGGTTTCCTTCCCAGCATATTGTTACCAGATTTGACCATTTTACCCTTGGGACTGATTCTTGCCTTACTGTTATCTGGGAATAGTTTATTTGCTGTTGCTATTCCTTTGGAGCTTTGCTGGTGTGACCATTTTACCCCTGGGGTCGTTTTGTTTGTTTCATGCTGTCTCTATAACTTTTAGTTCTCCTTAGTGCTATTTGGTGTGTATTAGTTATCTTCTTTTTATTCGTATCACAGCATTGTACTTTGAAGAATCTACTAATTATAGCAAAAAACCATCCAAACACAAAGCATAATTTATGGTCTTATAATAAGAAAAAATAAATAAAAATACAATGTTGTAATTGTGCAGATTTTTCAAGTGCAATTCTCTAATAAGAGAAAAATGGCAGGTGCAGTGTTAACAACGTGTAAAATTCTTCCGATATTATTTATAGGAGTTCTATTGAACTCATCAACTCTACTTTCCTAGTCTTCTGTATGTAGTTAGCTATTTCTCATTCTCTTCTGTATAAATACCGATGTATTCCTTGTTATATTCATGGAGTGAAATACAACAATTGTTAATCATTACATGGTATCATGAGACAACTGTCTCTATCAAGCTTTATGCTGATTGATGGAATCTGAAAATTGAGTTCAGAAGAGAGGAATTAGGACAACAATTTCCTCGAGTCCATAATATGCATCGACCTTGTGACTATTGACTTGATTGGTTGACTTGCTTTTGAACTTAATTGTTCATTAGAGTCTAATTTGATTTTAATGAGAACTTAATTTTTCATTATATATGATTTTTATTAACATATTTGTTCGATATAGATGATTTTGATAAGGACATGTTCAAAATAGATTATTAGCTAGTTCATGAGAGATTATTTCGACAACTTAATTTTTCATTTTTTTTTTTGTAGAAAAACATTTTTTCTATTGATAAATCCATCCATCCATCCCTCTATTTTTTTGTGTTTAACTTAACCTATAAATAAATTTTTAAAGAAAATGTTAATTAGGTAATTTTGAACATCGTCATCTTCGTATGTTCTTTACAAAACTTTCTAGGAACCATATATATATATATATACACACACTAACTTAAAACCCGTGGAATGACGGGTAAAAAAGAAAAACATTATTGATAATTTAAAATGACAATAAAAACTGAAAATTTTATTAAATTACAAAGATATAAGTTTTATCTGTAAGTTTATAATGATTAGTTAAAATTAATATATACATTATTTTGAATATCCCCATTTTTTTTAGCACCGACAATATCAGTCACTCTCCAAAATCCTTTGAAATAAAACATTTTTAAGTTATTTGAACAATTTTTTGTGTTTGTGAGTTGAGATTATGGTTTTGCCATACTTTGAAATTTTATTTATGCTTGGAACTGATTTAAATAATATAATCTTTAGTTTATTTATTTTAAATGGGTTAACCAAAGGTTAACTCATTTAATTAATATGTTGGGTCGATAACTACATAAATAGATCAACCCAATGACAACCCAATTATCTAAAATGTTTGGTTGGATCAGAAATATCAACCTATTTAAATAAACAGGTTTGATTGGGTTGAAATTTTCAACTCAATTAATAAATAAGTTAAACCTAAATCCAACTCAGATTGACCCATTGTCAACTCTAAAATATATATATTCATTTTCACAGTGGAAACTAATTATGGTGTCCTTATTCCTATTAACGCTTATAAAAAATTGCGCTTAAATTTGATTTCTTTCGGATAATGTGTACAATTCTTAAGCTAAATATTAAATACTAGGTTATAACCCGTGGAAACCACGGATGAGAAAGTTAAAAATAATTTTATTTAAATTATAGCATAATTGTTGAGCAATGATCATAAATAAAATTAATTATATAAATTGGGGATATATACCAATGAAAATTATGTAACTATTTTTAATAGAAAAAATGAGGAGAAAAATCATTTGAACAATTCTTATAAGTGTTTTTATGTGTATAATGTTTTTATTTAAAAAATATTTTTTTTACCAAAATACCCACCGAAAACTTATCAGTCATCCCTACCCCCTTTGGCTGTAATAGAAACGAAGACATATAATTATCCCCAAATCAATATTTCCGCCGGCACTTGGAACATCTCCCCCGTATTCATTTCAGAAAGGGTATGGAAGTTTCTCCATTGCTATCCATGAAGGCAGATACGAATATAAAACCATAGAAGAAATTTGAACTGAAGAGAAACTCATGTTGATTAATATCCGATGTAGAACTTAGAGAATGAAGAAACGAAACATTGGGGGTTGAAAACGGGAAAAATTTCGGTAAGAAATTCTCTAAATCCTTGTTAATCTCAATTTTTTTAACCGGACATATATTAGTTGGAAGATAATTTTACCTGATTATTTTTGGCAATGTTGTCTTTGAAGATGTTAGTGAAAACCGAAGTGGTAGTAAGGAATAACTTGAAATACTTTAAGACTGGACACACAATCAGATACCTTTCAATCTGCTTGAAATTTTGAATTTCATACTGTGTGAGTATTTGTTTGAATCAGGTTCCTTCCAAATTAGATTGATCTGGTAATTGTACAGATATAAGATTAAGATTTCACTTAAAAATTTCAGATTTTGGGTGTATAAGAATGCAATGTATGGAGGAAAAATCTTGAAATGGATTAATAACAATTTGTCCTATTATGCTTTTTTAAAATACAAAGTGATATTGATGGAAATGCCCCTGCACTGTTTGCAGGAACCATTTCTGTTATCTTATTATACCACAGGTTGAAACAGACACATGCATTTGAATCACCACATTGACTATTTTGAAAAACATTACACCAAACCTGATAATATTAATAGTTGACATGAAATATGGAAAAAATATTGTGTTTTAGTAGAATGTGATTTCAAATACAATGCCCATATACATAATGGACAATTATGCCCCTGGCCATAAACAAATGTCGTTCCTAGTTTGATTTCAGTTACATCTGCCTCTGCCCTTATTTGGTTAGATGCAAGAGAAAGCAATATATTTTACAGACTAAAATCTGTTTACAACCAAATAGATTAGTTGATAGTTCCAAGAAATGATGATACTTGAGGATGAGCAACACAAACATAGAAAGATATTAGTTTAGTCTAATTCATTAAGCTATGAGGATAAATCCACTTCTTCAGAAATAGAGAAAAAGAAATTTAAGATAAAAGGACGAAAATGACCTTTACCCAGATTCTCTGTATTGTACATTTTCTTTTGGTTGTAATACACAAATTATAAAAAATAAAATAAAAAAATGATGCTCCAAATGGAATGAACAACATGACATAAATGATTATTTATCAACTTTTATACAAATTACAAATGCAACTGGATATTTAATGCATTTGTAACCAAAACATTAGACAAATCAAAAAATGGCAGGAAGAGAAATCACTATAACATTTAACATCTTCCATATATTATGAGTCCTCCATACGACAATATAAGTCAAAATTGTTATCTTTTATTATTTTTTGTTAGTGATTCTTAAAAATGTGAATAAATAATAAGGAACTTCAAAATTTTCATTGAGCAAAAAATCTGGTGTGCCTTAGATTAATCATAATCTGGTCTAAATATTCTTTTGGGATGATTACTACGGGCAAGATATGAGAATTAGATTTATCATTTACATAATTGTAATCTACATCATCTAGAATTTATGATGATTTAGGCATTTAGGGTTATGCATATATGACGAATTCAATGTGAAGGCAAAATTGTCATACTTTTTTTAATATGTTAAAATTAGGCCATTTCAACAGAGATTTACTTAACCAACCTCGTTTAATGCCTTTTCTTGTAGCTATTTAACTGAAAAAAAAATACAAAATTATATAAATTTGATGAAAAGTATAAATATGATACAAATTACCTTATGTAGGTTTTTTTGGTGAATGAAAACGCAGACAGATGAACAGAAACACACATAAAAGAGATCGACCACAACACACGCTCATACACAATAAGTGTTAAAGTAAAGTGCTTTAAATCGGATGACTTTAAATGTAAGGTGCTACAAAATAGAGTTGTTCATTTTATTTTCAGAAAAAAAAAAAAACAATTGATTCTAAACAGGAACATAAATCTATAATCATACATAACAAGCGAGACACATATAGCGTATACAGATACATATAGGATAACAGGAGGAGAAGAACTGTAAGAGAAGAACAATACTTAGTGTAACAGAAGAAGAAGTATAAAGGAGAACGATTTACCAGGGTTGCAGAGAAGAAGCGTACAGAGGAACCAAAATTTGAAAGATGCAACGGTCAGAAAGCTTTTTAGATCTTGGATTTATATAAATGATAATATATGAAACATTATTTCATTCCTATTATAATGGAGATATAATGGGTAAAAGATATAGAAATTCAAAACGATTGGTATATTATGGTAACCGAGTTGCTAATTAGTAGGAGTTGATAATTCTGTTGTTTATGACTTTAAATTAAATTGATTTTATTGTGATTGTATTTTGACTTCCGTTAACAATTCATTGAGCGGAAAAAGTTTTGTGAGGAGACGTGTGAAACTGACACGTGGATTGAATGAGCTTATTAGAAGGACACGCGACACCTTATATAACGCTTGTGTTTCCGGGCTCGTCATTAATATTGATATAGTAGTCCAGGTTAACATTTGTAACCCGTTTTGAAATAATAGAAGTGTATTATTTGAGTATTATGTGTTATGTGCTTAATTGTGTATCTTAATTTAATTAAGAATAAAAATAAGCGTCAAAATGAAATGTTAGATAAAGCCGATATCTATGGATAGTGTTGTAGTAGTTGAAACGAGGTTTTTGAACATATAAAGAATGTCGAAATCCGAGTTATAACGAAGAAGTTATGACATGTCGAAGTTTCGCGACAGAACCGGCAACACTGAATGACGTAAAAAGTGAAATTTACGTTAGTGCGATATTTAGCCTTAGTGATCTAAACGAATGTTGTAGAGACCCTTAAATCGAGAGTGTGCATGAAAAGAACGCCCAAATCTGACTTCGTATGAGAAAGTTATGATTTTTCGAAGTTTCGACTTAGCGGTATGCAGCCCGAATACTCGAAATAGAGATCGAGTGATATTTAGCCAAAAATTTCTAAATGAGAATTGAAGATCTCATTGATAGTGGTCCAACGATAAAAAGACAGACGAAAACGGAGTTCAGATGAAGGAGTTATGAATTTCGAACAGAGTTTTCCTGTCCCGGCCTATTAAAAATAATATATAAGTAATATACTTATAATATATTAAAAATCAAGTCAAAATTAGCCAATGGAGTCTAAACGAGAGTTGTAGAGCATAATTTCACCTTCGCGTCGATATAAAGAACGTCGAAAATGGAGTTCGTATGCGAAAGTTATGAATTTCTGAAGTTTGGGGCGCGAAACCCCAAAACTGTCAAATACCTCGACGTGGCAAGCAGTGCCACGACGTGGCCAGTCTTCTGACACCTCCGGGAGTCCCCCAGATGCAACTTGCGATGACGCATGCAGTGACGACCAATCCCACAACGTGGAAAAAGGTGTCACGACGTGGCAAGGGCCAGTTTTGCCCTATAAATAGATTTGAAGGGCCAACCGAGTTTGGTTGCTCATTCTATCATCTCTCACATGTATTGCATTGATTTACGTGCAAAGAAGTACCCCCAAAGCCCTGGGATCAATCTCGAGCCCCGAAGCAAGTCTCGAAGCCCCGAAGATCCCGAGAAGTGCAATTCCCAAGCTGAAGCTCTGCTCGCGAGAAGCCCGTGTTTTTGTGAAGATCTTCCAGATCTACCGAAGAATACTACTTCTGCAAGTCGTAGTGCTGTTCATCTTCTAATCAAGTGAGTGTGTAGTTACTTTCTTCTAACGCATAACTATGAAGTATTTTATACGATATACGTGTTATGTGTATATTTTGTTGTTATATGTGTGAATGTATATTCACTTTCTTCTATCTCATAGATATGATTTATTCTCTATGAAATACGTGTTATGTGTATGTGTCTCATCTGTTGATTGGAATATGTATTGAATGAGAATGATGTATAGGTTTTAAACTATATATATATATATATATATATATATATATATATATATATATATGTTGGGTAGAACATGGGTAATAGTTGATGCATGATAAACAGATGAGAGGCCTCGATGTTGTTGTTGTTGATCTAGTTATTCAGCGGAGTATGGATAACGACCACAGACTCTTTCTAGACAGTCATGTGGAACGCTAGCAGGTTCATAACCTGTAGGTGTTGTGAACGATGTGTTCACCGGTGTACTCTATCCCCCTCATGGTTGCCTTTAGGATATCTATTGTTGAGGAAACCCCTTAGCAGTAATGTCCGTCCCGATGAAAATCCTAGATTAGGTCCCTTGAGATAGATGTTGTTTTAGGGACATAAAGTGAGGATAACGGGAATGGGTAATCGGGTTATTGTTGGTTGGTGAAATTAAATATAATTATTTATTGTGGGTTGAAAAACCTATATGCTCACCAGGCTCCCAAGCCTGACCCACTCAGTTTATTCGTATTACAGGTAGTGGCGCGATGACATAAGATGGTTGAATCATCAAGTTGTTTTGTTTACAAGTCTGTATATGTATATATTTGTTGAATGACTTGTAATGTTATCGTTTATGCTTTATGGTCTGTATCGGAACATGACATCTCGAGTTTTGATTATATAATGAAAATGCATCTCTTGATGAAATGCTTTGATAAATATTATTTTATCATATTTTGTTTTGGGAACAAATTCCGCAACTCTTTTAAATCAAAAGGATTTACTCTGAAATTATTTTAAAAAGCATAAATGAAATCGGTCTTTTATGGCCGTGATTTTGGGGATGTCACACCTTAGAGAGGCTTTTATTAAGTAGAGAGATGTCAATTTGGAATTCTAAAAATAACAACATTAGTTGGGTTTCTTAGCAAAAAGTAATACAGTAGTGGTTGCTCAATATTTAACTCTAGTGTTACAATGTTTTTGCATTCAACTAAACTTCAATGTCCCAAAACATTTTGTGCATTCTTTATAACTCATTTGATTATACAAACAAAAGAACAATACAAAATTTACTAAGGAAACGACGTTGTACTTTCTTGCATTTGATTATTCCAAAATTCTATTGTATTTTCATTACTTTGAACATTTTACCATTATTAATCTAATTAAAGAAGTAATATTATACTTTTGTTTCGTTGTAGCTTTAGCATCCTACTTTAGTTTTCATCTCACCAACTCTAGTGTTTATAAAATACCAATTATACCCTTCATTCTTTGAATTAAATTAGAAACAGAAAGAGAACAACTTCATCAACTCTTTAACTGTGAATGCAACATTTTCCAATTGAATTTTTCAAAAAAAAAAACCAAAAAGCCATTCCTTAGTAAAGCCCTTCAATTTTTTATCAAAAATTTTGTAAATATTCAATTCCTCCAAATCTAGTATTTGTAAAGTGCCACATATAACCTACCCTCTTCAACTTTTTTTTGATAGTGAAACTACTCAGAAGGCATCCATCGAGTTTCTCTCTCTCTCTCTCTCTCTCTCTCTCTCTCTCTCTCCATAAGCCACACACTTGGATTTCATTAATGCTAAACTATTAATTCATACTTTTTACCAACCAATGTCGTTATTGGCAGCAAGGTTAAGTGAAAGATTGTTCTTGATGGTACTAAAAGGACCTTCAATTATCATCTTGACATCATAGTTTCCATCAAAGTGGCATGATCTGTAGCATAATGGTTCAACCAACAACATCAGAAATTGAAGTATTAACTCACAAGAATATGTAAATGTTGATGTTTAAAGGGACACTCTTTTCCGTAACCTTTTTACCAAGATCAAAACCGAAATATAATTGCAAGACTAAACTACCATGGTATGCTAGGTTAAAAAGAAACACTAAAGGAGACAAATATAACATTTTGTGATACCATACACATCAAAGTTTTTCATTTGGGCAAATCATCGAACAGTCGACATGCATTATGAAATATAACTATAATTTACAGACAAAGCGGGATGATGCTATCTTGCCAATAGTCAACCCTACAGATTAAAACTCATGATTCATCAAATAAAACCCTAAGTCTAATTGAAAGAAAACGTTTCAATAAACCTGAAATCGGGTCAAACCAATCGAGGCTTAGCATATCTATTGACCAAACCGGATTTACAAGAACATGGAACAAAAATCAAAACAAATGTAGATTAGTTGGTGAAAAGTCAAATAAACATGCCATAATGGAACATAAATCAGGAAAAATCATACATGAATATATTTCTTAAAAAAACTCATAATCGAATCATTTTACCTTTCATGTCATTTCTCTTAATCTCAAGTTAAATATAGTTGTGGAACATTTTCATGCAAGCTAAGCATCGGAGAGAGGGTAGTTGTAAGAAGAGGATGTGATATCATGGACCAAGGAAGAAAAAAGATTATGTTGCCGATTGTACCCAAATTTGGGGATAATGCCATTTTCATATTTCAATATTTGAATATCCTTTAAATATCATATTGTGAGGAAGCGAGATTTAGGGAGAAGAAGGGTATTTCTAAGATTAAAGAATAGAAGGGTAAAGTGGTAATTTTAGTTGATGGTGAATGAAGTTTATTGAATGGACACGTGTCTAACAAAGATTCTTTTATTAGGAGTAGGATATATATATATATATATATATATATATATATATATATATATATATATATACACACACACTAGGCGAATGCCCGCGCGTTGCGCAGAAACACCTATATAGTTGAAGTCTTTACAAATATATGATTTTTTAAATATAACAATAACGTTGTTGTTAAATATGATATAATAATTTGTATATACTAAATTGATATAATATATTGATTATTTTGAATTATATGATAATATATACATTTATTATAACTTCTTAATCTCAATCGTTTGAATGACTTCTACCCGCGAGTTACACATGAATAAAATTAAATATAGTATATGATTTGATGTTATTTATAGTTGTTTTTATTGTTAATTAATTTTTTAAAATTTATTTACTTAATGTTTTAATTTTCATCATTATAATTATTTAAAACATCAGACATTGTTTTTTATTTTAAAGCTAACAATATAATCATTTATATAGAGTTGTTTTTAACTATTGTTATTGTAAGTTATTTTAAGCTAGTTATTTGGAAACTTTTAACAATTATAAAAATATATTTAAAAAATATTTTAGTTAAACTGAAATTACAATTTAGTTTTTGCTTTTATCACTACAATTTATCAATTTTAACTATTTATAAAATATTCTTTAGTTTTTTTTAAATGAAACTGAAATTTATATTTGAGTTGACATTGTAATGCGCAGAAACACCTATATAGTTGAAGTCTTTACAAATATATATTTTTTAAAATATAACACTAACGTTGTTGTTAAATTTGATATAATAATTCGTATATTAATTTGATATAATATATTGACTATTTTGAATTATATGATAATATATAAATCTATTATAATGTCATAATCTCAATCGTTTGAATGATTTCTACTCACGAGTTACATATCAATAAATTAAATATAATATATGGTTTAATATTATTTATAGTTGTTATTTTTAACTGATTTTTTAAAATATATTTGCTTAATGTTTTAATTTCTATCATTATAATTATTTAAAACATCAAACATTATTTTTTGATTTTAAAGGTAACAATATAATCATTTATATAGAGTTATTTTTAACTATTGTTATTATAAGTTAAGTTATTTTAAGCTACTTATTTGAAAATTTTTAACGATTATATAAATATATTTAGGAAATATTTTAGTTAAACTGATATTACAATTTAGTTTTTGCATTTATCACTTTTAACTATTTACAAAATATTATTTGGTTTTTTTAGTGGAACTGAAATTTATATTTAAGTTGACACTGTAATGTTATATTTAAATTAACAATTTAAGTATTTTGTCCAGACTGTTCAAAAATTGTAGCTTTAAACTGATAATGGTTTACATGCAACAGCATTTTAAATCTAATAAATTAAGTATAATATGTTAAAATTTAAAGACATAACTTTATAAATAGAAGTAAAGATATTATTTTAAAATTGAAATTTAGTCTATTTATGATTACACTTTAGGTTTGATATTTATTTAACCTTATTAACCAACTTACAATTATTATTAGAAAGACACTATAATTTATCACTTTTAATTATTTATAAAATAATCTTTGGGTTGTTTAAGTTAAATAAAATTTATATTTAAGTTGAGCCTATAATGTTATATTTTAATTAATAATTTAAGTGTTTTATACAAATTGTTCAGAAATTATACCTTTAAAATGATAATGTTTACATTCAACAATATATTAAAAGTAAAAATTTAAGTATAATATGTTAAAAGTTAAAAAACATAATTTTATAAGTAGAATTAAAGATATTATTTTAATATTGAAATTTAGTTTATATATGAATACACTTTAGATTTGATATTTATTTAACCTAATTACCAAATTATAATTATTATTATAAAGAAATTGAAAAGTCATGGGAGTTTCAAATACATGAGATTCAAGAAAAAATGCTAGCTTTATAAGTATATATATATATATATATATATATATATATATATATACACACACACACACACACGCCTTTTAATAACATTCAAGTAAATCGAGGGACCCCACCGGCCCACCCCACTGACCCCAACCACCACTTGGTGCACCACCCCAACATTGGTTTGCAGATGGTGGTGTCGGTGCACTGTCTGCCACCACCCTCATTCTTTTGGGTGGTTCGAGGTGCACCGCTTGTTGTGGTCCACCCAATCTATTCATTACTCGTTGCATCACCCGACCCAAGTCCACCCACTGTTGGTGGTGAACTACCCCGAGAACCCCAACCTTGTGATCCCTCTGCCACCCTCATTCTTTTGGTTGGTTGGTGGTCAAACGTTTGCACCGCCCATTCTGGACTGGAATCCATGGCTTCATGTTGTGGTCCACCCCAATAGTCGCCCATTGGTGGTGGCGGCGGCGGCCAATTCCGAATGGGTCTCGGTTACATTTCACCATTAGGAGCACACTGGGTTGGTGGTGGTGGTGGTGGCAATAGAGGTGGTGGGGCGTCCAATTTTGAATTGACTGTCTCGGTTGTATTGCACGATTAGGAGCACACTGGGTTGATGGTGGTGGTGGCGGCCAATTCTGAGTGGGTCTCGGTTGCATTTCACGATTATGGGCACAGTGGGTTATTGGTGGTTTTAGACCATAAGTTCATAAAGATTTAATTATTGTCATCGTTACTTTCTCTCGATAACCAAAGAAGAAGATAGATGGTCAAGCAAAATTCTTTTTTCATTTCTTTTTGTCCTTTCTCGGTAAGCATAAGAAAAAAAAAATTATGCCTATGTTTCTTTCTTGAAAGCAATTTAAGAGCCATGGTTTTACCAATTTGAATAATTAAATCTATTGTATACTCCTAAATTTTTATTTTCTTTTACGATCAACAACATCCTAGAAGATAGAAGTAAGAATTTATAATATTATTTAGACAATTAATTCATTCGTTCACAATTTAAAACAAAATTTTATATAAAATTCATAATTTAATACTGTAAATTCACAGTTTAATTCAGTCTATTAATAGTTTAATTTATAAAATTCACAACTTAATACACAGAATTCACAACTTAATATAATATATTCACAATTAATTCACACTATATTCACAACTTAATATATATTATTTTCCTCCTAAAATCATCAAATCCGAAGCTCTTTCCATGCTATAAAAATCATAACAAATTCTCCCGAACCCTCCTTTGCAACTCGATGCTAAAATACAAACGAAAAAAAACATTAATGTTTTGGTTTGATTGTTTTGTGATTATACAAAAAGGGAAGTGATTCGTACACAACAATTTTTTGTCATACACAACAATTTATGCATTATAAAGTTGTACAATATAAATTGTTGTGTACGGAGAAAAAATTTGTATACAAATCAGTTCCCATACAAAAATGTAGAAATAAAATATTTGTGGTTGGTAAAAACTTTATTTATAAGGTAAAGACTTAATTTAATAGATATACCATAAGTTCATAAATATTTAATTATTGTCATCTTCACTTTATCTCGATAACCAAAGAAAATGGATGGTCAAACAAAATTCTTTTTTCTTTTCTTTTTGTCCTTTCTCTATAACACAAGAAAAAAAGTTGTGAGCATGTTTCTTTCTTGAAAGGAATTTGAGAGCCATGGTTTTACCAACTTGAATAATTAAATCTATTGTATGTTACTATTTTTTAAACTGGAAAATTGGTTCTTATGGTGTTCAAATTTTTTTGGATAAGGTCTAAAAAATTTTCAACTTGTATGGATGATGGATGGTCCAAAATCAAGATTTTCCTATGATTTTGGTAGCTAACTTGAAAATACTGTACTATTTTACCCTTTTTATTTTTTTCTATTTTTTATATTTATTTTAATAATTTATTAATTAAAAAATAAAAATAAAAGAATTTGGCCCACCCCTACCCCTATTAGTACTCTCTCTTTCTCTCTCTCTCTCTCTCTCTCTCTCACACACACACACAAAGATATTTAACCCAAACCCAATTGATGTCTTTAATCTGGAAGAACTATGAAAATCAACTCAATTTCAAATGCCTCACTCTATTTGTTTTGGTTTTTATTCAAAAACATAAACACAAACACACACACACACATTTACAGATTTAGGTTCTTTATGGATATCCATATATGGTTCATCTACCATTCACGGTTTATGAAGCTTTACAGATATGGTTCATCAATCTTCAAGAACCGAAATCATGTTCAGAAATATACACATACAAATAGAAGAAATACAGTGACGATGGTGTGGTTGAAGACGATGGTGAAGATGAAAACAAATCAAATTTATAGTGACCCTTTTTATTATGATTTTGTGGTTTGAGGATTTTAGATCAGAGGATTTTTCCAGATTGGAGAAATGATGGGTTTTTCGATCTAGTTGTAGTTGTAGGTTTTAGGCAGTATTCTCTAATGATGATGACGGTTGAGTTCTACACACTATCAAATCCATTTTGGCTGTAACTTGAAACATTTCTCTGATTCTTGGACGACTATAATCATGAACAACATGATCCATAAACCAATACGAATTCCAACCATTGTTGTAAAAAAGTTTACCATCGATAACGAAATTAGTCGTATTCCTCTCCACAAAACTTAATTTGGGATCAGTTTTGTAATTTACAGATAAAAGACATGTAAAGAAAAACAAGACAATGTAACATCCGGTTTCCCAGGTATATTATTTATTTATTTATTTTTGAGGATCATTAGGCAACTCGACGAGTTGGTGCTACAACTCGTTGAGTAGAGTCGGGTTTGGCCACGTGAGATTAATGACCTACTCGACGAGTCCAAGAGTCGACTCGCCGAGTAGGCGCTGTGAGATGAAACCCTAAATCCCCAGGTTTGGGGCCTATATAAGGACATTTATAGCCTCCATTGTGGCTCCCCATCTACTTACCTTCACTGAGAGAAACCCTGATCACCCACTTGTGCTTTAGAGAGAGTGTTGAGCTAATTTTGAGAACTTTTGGTGCATTTTTGGAAAAGAAGAGGAGGATCTCAAGCAAGGAACGAGAAGAGGTTGATAGATTTGCCATTGATATTACAAAGTGCTCTATTGGAGATTGTTACAAGACAACTCCATAGACATGAAGTCTCAAATTCAAAGTACATTCATTTGAACACCCTTCTTGCATACAAGTTTCTAATCTACATATTCTTAATATCCAACTCCCATTATGGAAACATTTCCATATTTTCCATATGACAACTTATTCTAAATAGAATCCTATCTATTCATAATAATGTCAATATGGTCCATCCATTTCTATACTTCCAACTTCCCACAAGTGACCAATCCTTGGCGAACCTTAGATTTTACTTGACAGTTGTTTAACTTACTTTAGTCATATCCAATTCTTTTCCTATTCCCTCTTAACACCCTAGGCATTTGGAATAGACAGAATGGTCAAATATTACAACATATGCAATCGATCCTATACCCGAAGCGTAAGGGATACGATACATAATGTCTTACATAAATACATGATACTTTACAGTCTCTTGCTATCATATTGTTATATATAGAATTTCCTTATGTTGAACATTTTCAACATAACATTCATATATGTCCTTTGACTAAATTAGATTAAAATTTCTCGATCTAAACTTTTGAATTTGAAATGAAGTATAAATTTCTCTCCCTTAATTATAGCAAAACAACTTTTCAACCTCTGCAACTTTGCAAATTGAAACTTTTGTTTTCTATAATTAATATTGCTAACTCGCAACACTTAACATAATATAATTATATCCTTACCAGCATAACACTTATGCTCCCACTAGCTTTGACATGTATTCAGAAATCAGATGGACTTTCTAGAAATCAATACTTATTGACTTTTTCACCAAAGTTCAGATTTCTAATATGAGATGCTTCGATAAGATTTATCTAAGCTCATACACCTTTTATTAGAAAGCTCATGTGTGTGTCTAAACTATTTCAGAACTTATATCAATAAGTCCCAAATGTTCAGACTAATTGACAAATCTCACAATTCGAACTATGAAGAGGGATGTCATAATCATAATCGAATTTGAGAATGCAATTATCACAATTGTTGTCTCCTTAAAATCTTATTAGTGAAAGCGTTTCCTCACAATCATTTTCATGAAGCGGAGAGAAACCCTACTACTTAGATTATATGGTGCATGCGTTGCTATCCATGTGAATTTGTCATAACCATTATCACAAGACAAGGTTTGTGACAAATCTAAACTCATATTGACTGAACTTGTTTAATCTTTATTTCTTGCCATCTGGCAGCACAAGGTCCTACCATGTCTTCCAAGTAGTTGAGAAGCTCACCCATACAGATCAATAAACTTTCATTGATTAAGGTGCTTTGTCTTTATGCATTCAAATGAGAACTCATAGAACTCACATGCATAGTCAACTCAACTGGAATGGCATAGAAACAAGAATATGTCAACACGATAGGTTACAAACCTCAAGTCGTGTGCTAGTGTAAAACAATAGGTTTATTCTTGATTAGTTTCTGAAGCTATTCAAGACCATTAACACTCCTAATGACCTCTTGACATATAAAATTCCTTGACAAACAAATATTCAAGAGTTAGTGCGGATTCTTATCAAGACAAACACTTCACTCAATTGGTCCTAGTTGGTCTTTGTCTTATCCAAGACATCACAATTTACCAATTTCAAATGTGCAGGAACAAGAAGACATTTTCTATTCCACATTTGATGAGTGTGTTATAAACCTTCTTAATATGTGTCACTCAAGTCACAATCTTGGAGTACTACTATAAGACTCGATTTTAGAACGAAGTATGATTCACCTTTTGATTTAATCATTTCAACAATTTCTGATTCTTCTTCTTAGCCATATTAGTGTACTAAGGTGTCCTTAAAGGCTCAATTGTGACATAGTTTCATAATCACTAAGTTAATCATATAACACGACACTTAAGTACTCTCCTTTCTTTTCAGATTGGAAAAATTTTTATCTTTCTGCCTAATTGATTCTTTCTATTCGTTCTGCTTATCATTGAAACCTTTTCAACGATTCAGAATTACACTTAATCTTGTAAGCATAACCATATTTACTAAACTTTTAGCAAATCATGATGGAGATTCTTATCAATCTTTGTGGTGGACTTGAACTAGTGCACAACAATGCGTACTAGATCCTTTAGTCCTTCACTTGACTCACATACTTATGTGAACAAGGAATTAGTCTTAATTTCCCAAATACGAAGGTTTTCATTCATTATAAAATACTAGTTGCATGATTCTAAGCTTCAGTCCAATTGAAACTTGGGTGATGAGAATCATTCGTTATTTGGTTAATTTTCGACACTACCACAAATAACATAACTAAGAATCACATCCATTTTAAATATTGCTAACAATAGAAACATACATGTAACATCCCCAAAAATACAGGCCAAAAATTTCATTTTTAAATACGTCATTATAAAACCAACAGTGTAATAAAACATTTATAATATCATGTCATATCAAAACCAAAGTAGAAATAATCAAACATGTTATCATAAAACAATATCAGAGTGTATTCCCAAAGATCTCATGTGCGGAAAACCATAGTGTGGTGTGCTGCGATCAAGCCGGCTCCTTTCCTTTAAACACGAAGTACCTGAAACCAAAACTGAAAACCGTAAGCACGAAGCTTAGTGAGTTCCCCCATCATACCACATACCACACAATCATATAACATACATATACTGTCAGGCATATATGGGTGCCCGACCTACCCCTTCGGTCCTCTCGACCGGATACTGTCTAGCATATCTGGGTGCTAGCCTCCCCTTCGGTCCTCTCGACCGAATTCTGCCTAGCATACCTGGGTGTTAGGCTCCCCTTCGGTCCTCTCGACCGGATACTGCCTAGCATATCTGGGTGCTGGCCTCCCCTTCGGTATCTTTCAACCGGTAACCAGGGACTATTTCACCCCCTAACACTACCACATAAAAGCATAACATAAACACAAAAGTCATATACTGCCTAGCATATCTGGGTGCTGGCCTACCCCCTTCGGTCCTGTCGACCGATAAGTGGGGACTATTTCACCCCTACTACTACCACATAATATCATAATCTGTCTAGCATAGTTGGGTACTAATCTACCCCTTCGGCCCTATCGACCGGTAACCGGGGACTATTTCACCCCCTACTACCACTATCACATAACATCATATCATGCTAGCACATAAACATAACATGTAGTAGCAAACATAGACAATTATCACAAAGACAATCATCTAACAACTCCTACTGGTGGGCCGGCATTGTGGCCGTAGACCCACCGCTACTGGAAGGTAACTCACCTCACACTGTTGAAGTCCCGAAGACACAATCTCACACTTGCCGAAGTCCCGCAGACTCGACCCCAGCTGCTGGCTGACAGACTCCCGAACTGTCAACACCAAAATAACACATAATTAATAATTGGGTCCCAATACATAACCATACATACATTCTTTGGGTAATTACTACATTACCCCTCGCTTGGCTTATTCAAGCCCAAGGCCCAATCCGTAGGCCCAAAGTCAATTAGGAATCAAAGCCAAACACATGGCCCAATTTTCCAAATTGGGCCTAGGCCTATACATGGTCTCATTCTGAGGCCCAACATCATATAATCATTAAGGCCCAAACTATGGCCCATCTATGGCCCAATTTTCCAAATTGGGCTCAACCCCTTACATGGGCTTTACCCTAGGCCAATTAAATTATTTTAGTCCAATTTCATGATCTTGTATGGCCCAATTAGTAACCCAATCATCAAGGCCCAATAGAAGGGTCCAAAAATAAGCCCAAGTGAAATTAGGGTTTCACATAAAATGATGATTAGGGTTAAGTTTCCTACTTAACCCATTAAGGACTTAATCCATTAAGTCCAATATTGCTTAGATTAATCTTTGCCAAAGTTTATTATTTAATATCTCAAGTTATTAAATAATTCTCGTGTGTCTCGATTAATTCCCCAAAATTAGGGTTTTGATGGCATTAGGGTTTTCCAAACCCTAAATAAGGTTCCCAACCCAATACTAGTCCAATAATTAATTTGTTGGGATTTTAGATCAACTAGGGCTTTATTGGGCCTATTGAGCCCACTAAAATATCATTAAGCCCATTAGGGTTTTCCTTAGGCCAATTAGGGTTTATTACACCCATTAGTCACATGTTTGGGCTTTTGGGTCCATTAAGCATTATTGGGCCCATTAGGGTTTATTAAGCCCATTAAGCCTCATTGGGCCCATTAGGGTTTCTTGGTCCCTTTTCCAATCATCCAAACGAGTCCAAACACCATCAGAGCACACCGCCACCCGACACGGCGGCAGGAGGCGGCAGCCACCACCCTAAGGTGGTGGTTCTCGGTTTTTCTTTCATTAATCCGATTTGTTACAGTTACAATGTCCATCCGATCAACATACGCACACCCTAAACTAATTATAAACCCATACGCACGAAAATACACCCATCCATGGTGGTATACGGCAGCAGCCACCACCTCGCGGTGGTGGCGGTGGCTATCCTCGATTTTCTAGCTATGCATAACACACCCACACATACTTCATGCTATATTTCATTGTAAAACACACACCCACACACCGATGTATGCCCACTGCCACCCACACACGGTGGTCAAAGGTGGTAGAAAACAAATGGCAACACCCACCATGGTTGGCTGCCATGGTGGCTCACTCTTAAATCTCCGACCAGCTAACAAAACTCACACGCAACACGATGAAACGGTGATTCACACGATGATAGCATCTGAACCACACACACCCACATCTCTTGCTCGAAAAAGAATCCGACCACCCACCTGGTGGCTAAAATGCGACGACAGCGATCTGAGAAGGCGGTACCAACAATGGCTAACGGCGGCGAACGAAGGCGTCGATGGGATGTAGCAGCCTCCTAAAGACAGCGGTGGTGAATGTAGGTTCTCAATGGGATGGCAGCGGCGGCGTCTAGTCGCTTGGAATGGAATCGGAGGCGGCGGTCGCGAATGGCAACAACGTCGACAATGGGGCGAACTCCCGCTGGTGGTCTTCATCGCCCCCACGATGGAATGGTGACAGCGTTGTGACGGCTTGGTCGTCGGCAACGATGGAAATGGCGGCGACCGGCGGTCTTGCTCGATCGGAAACACAAAGGTGGGGGGTGGGTGATTGGTTCTTGATGCATGTGGCCGAGGAGGCTCCCAACATGGTGGCGACTGTAGAGAACTAATAGGGTTAGGGTTTTGTTCATCCAACATGGGAGGGAAAGAACGCATGGGTTTAAAGTCCCGTATCCCATCCAAACTTTCTACAAATTTGTCACCTCTAGTCCCTCCTTACCATATCCTTTTCAATTTAAATCTGAAAGTTACCCTTTAGCCCTCCCTTCCATAATTCCTTACAAAATAAAGCCCCTAATTTACAATACAACCCCTAAGCCTCTAAAATCCCTTCAAATGAAGTCCAGAAGTTACAATTTAGTCCTTGACTTCATTAATACTTACAAATTAAATCCATATTTACACTTTTAACCTCCATCTTCTAAACTTGTGACAATTATCTCCTCGAGACCATCCTTTGATATGTAATTATTTATTTTAGGGCTACCATTTGTTCATTTATTTATTTATTTATTTAATAAATAAACAGGGTATTACAACCACCCCCACTTAAATTAGATTTCGTCCTCGAAATCACTCCTTACCATTCCTTGCTCGCCCAACCACTCTAGTAGCATGGTCACCAATCTAGGCATGCCCCAGCCTTCCCAGGGTAGCCATGACCAATCCTCGTAAAGCCCTAAAATCCGTAGGTGCCGAATTCCTTACAATAAGACCACATGTACTTCGTTCGAAATCTGCTGTCTCGAGATGGTCTGAATCCCTGGTAGACCACTCATACTAAATCATTATCGATGAATCTAGTTTGTTCATCCCTTGACTGACTCCTTAACTTCTGATAGCATGTGGTTCCCGCCATAAACCTAGGTGACAAACCCAATTACCTCGGCAGATCACTTATTCTTGGCTAAGGCTCAACTAATCCCACCGTGGGTGACTTGTCACTCCCCAATAAACCAGCTATTCCATGAGTACTTGCAAACCCAAACACCAATACTAACACTGCCCAGACGCTGAAACTGCGCGAACACTGAACTGCCTGAAGCAGTATGTTGCCACATGGCTGCTTCCCACAAGCTACCGAGACCTCCTGGGTCTCAATTCACTCGCCAATCATCTGAAATATTGGGTTCCGGCCCGGCTGCGGAGCCAAAGGACTCCCACTTAGTCGTCTCACACAACTTCTGAATGAAATCCTCCACTGGAACTAGTTGCAACTAGTTATCATGCCACTGTGACTCTAACAACTTTCTGATCTAACCGATCGAATCCATACATCGAATCCTGTCATCATCAAATCCAAGGCTGGAAGTAGTTGCTACCTGACCAATAGTAGCCCTATCTCACATGCAATCTTATACAGTCCATTGCTTTCCTGATCCTATAACTGTAGTGACGCTCCTACAGTCCTGTCACTGGCTCAATCAGATCTAACCCATCTGGGTTGAAAAGCCTTTAGATCAATCAATTTATCAAACAATGACAGTAAATAAGAATAAGAAGAATTCACGAAGAAAAACTTTCACTGAGAAGGATAATCTCACAAAGAGATTATCGTGTGCACAAAGCAGCAATTAGGGTTTGTGAAAGGCGTCACCTTTCACAAACCTATACAAAAGATTATATACTGCTATTCTAGACAATCCCTACAAATCAGGGATATGCCAGCTAACTAATTTACGCTAACTATGGAAACAAGATAAATACAAAATCTGTTACAATGCACTGAATAAACTAAACACACTGAGCTGCTGAAACGCTGATGCTGATACTGAGATATACGCTGATGCTGAGATTTATTTCAAACATCATCATATTTCAAGGTTTGACCTTACAATCTCCCCCAATATGATGATGTTCAAAACCAACTAAGTTAGAACACCTCTGGACAAGAATTCTTCATACTCAGCTTCAACCTCTATTTTTACTGGCCAGTAAGGACTATCCAGCAACTCCTGTCTTCTATTCAGCAGCGCCATAGCAATAAGGATGTGAAACTCTCCGGAGAGATCTTGATGACTCATGCACATTTTCCTTAAGACAACGAGATGAGTGGTTGGAGCCTTTGGGATCTCAGCAGTTCGCCGAAAACACATCTTTCTGTTTTTATCGAGATAGAACATCCCGTGTTCAGGAACTGAGATAAATTTATGTTGAACTGGGTCAACACTAATAGGAAGAGAATTGTTTATCCCACCAGCACCAATGTCCAGAACCAACACGTCTTCACAATCAACTTGAAATTTGGTTCTTTAGGAACAAGGTCCAAACGCTGAACTTTCTTGATCAGCAGATGAAGAGCACATGTCAGTTCAGAGGAGTGAGCTGAGGTTTGCTTGGATGCTAATTCGAGTAATTCCATCAATTCAGAATATCCATATTTGATCAGCTCATCCCTCTTGACAACTTCAGTGTATGAATGCTGAGGACCTTGACGAGTGATCAGCAACGTGAGAATTTTCTCATTGCGTGGTTTGGAAGCTTTAACTTTGATGATCTTATCACCACACACTCGTCGTTTAAGAACGTCTTCAAACCTCTTTCGATCAATCCTGTCAAGAACACTGTCAGTCTTAGGCTTACTGCTGCAAGGAGGAGGCTGAGAAGATTGAGATTTGGACTGAAATTCCAAGAATTTTTGCATCTGAGCTTCAAAAGATCCTTTGGCCTGAAGTTTATGATGAATGAGAGATTCATCAGCTTGAGCAATATTCTTTAGAAGCTGAGCTTGATTAGCTTCATCAAGAATTTGTTTAACTTGATCAGGAGACATGTTCCATTCAGCCGCCAAATTTGATATACTGACTATGGAATTGGGTTTCTTGCCAGACAAAGAATTATCAGTTTGTGAATGAGCCAAGTCAGTATCTGCTACCTTACGCTTGCGAGATAGCGGATGAGAATCTTCACTGGCAACGTCTGAATCTTCTCCTTGGACCGGAATAATGGGATCAACAACGGGATCAACAAATTTCATGTCTAGCCTTTGAGATTCATTATCAACTCGGGCATCTGCTTTGGTGGCTCAGTCTGAACTAAGGAGTTGTCAACATGTTCGGTGTCTCTCTCTTTGGGATTATCATCAGCATCTTTTGGATTATCATCAGCATCATCATCATCAGTATCTCCCCCTTTTTGAGCATCATCAGATTGAGGGCTAGAGGAAGGAGTATGCAAGAGAACTTCCTTAAGCTGATGAACATCAGCCTCAATGCGTAGAAGACGCTGACTCATATCCCGAGTCAGTGTCAGAAGTTCATTAAATGCTGAGGCCGGAATTTGAACGAATGAAGTACCTGGAGCTGCTTGTAAGCGTGGTGGCATCCCAGGAGAAGATTGGTCTCTCTGGGGTGGATTCTCCCCCTGTGAGGGATGCTCCCCCTGAGATGGGTGCTCCCCCTGAAATTGTTGCTCCCCCTGAATCAGTGAATCCTTTTGAGCTGAGGGAACTTTCTCAGTAACAGAGACGGTATGATGAGAAAGTTGAGGAGAGAAATAACCACCATCATGTGGTTCATCCTCTTGACCGGCAGGATCTTTATGGTTACCATCAGCACCTCCTTCATTAGTATCAGCGGTGAGAGAAGGAACAGTGTATGGATTTGCAATCCATTCTCTCATCCTATCAGAGATTCCGATATCAGTATCCAGTGGATCGTCTTGATACATTCGAATTGACATGCGAGGGCATTGGATGGGATTTCCAGGGTGTGAGACGTAAGCTGCAGCAAAAAATTTATCGAACACAAGAGCAATCCAGCGTGGGAAGGGAACGTGATCAGCGCGTACATTTTCATGAAGAAGCTGAACAAGTTGATCAAAGAATAAGGCCCCATAATCAAGTCTTTTGTTGAGAAGAAGTGAGCAGACGACTTGTTGCTCATAGGTGCTCAGTTGATCACCACTTCGATACTTGTGACCCACACATTTGCACAGAGCCCCGGTGAAGAATTTCCATCCAGGAGTCATACATTGACGCAGAACAAGAGCTGATTGAGCACCAGCCTTTGAGTGATCATACCCCAGTTGATCGAATAAACTTCGACAGCGTTCAATAGAAGGAAGTTCATAAAATGGTTCAAAGATAGGTAACCTGAGTGCAGCACTGAGGAGTTCTGCGGTAATAAAGACAGAGTGTCTTCCACGGCTAATGGTCCCGGTGATGACATAGTTTTCATCATTTACTGTTGCGGTGTAGTAGAACTCACAGACTTGTTCAGGGAAGAACTCTGATGGAATGTCACTGATGGCGTATCGTAGATGGCAGGAGGCCAAGAAATTAACAAAATCATCGAGTCCAAGACCTCGATGAACATCTGGAATATCAGGGTTGAAAACAACGTTGGTGGCTTTGATGTATATTGGAAGAGGAGGAGAGTTTGGGGCAGGGATTACCCTTCGTGAGGTAGAGGAGAAAGTGAATAGAGATGTCGCCATTAGAGAGTTTTTAGGGTTCTAGGGTTTTGAATATAAGTGAAGGAAGTTTAAATTGTGGAAGGAAAGTTTGAAATAAGGGTGGAAGGAGGTTTAAATATGGGATTAAATGGGCCTCTAAAAAGGTAATGATTATCTTCTTCAAAAATAACAGCGTATCGTAACAACCTGTTAGATCAGAAAAATAGCCGTTGGGTAAAAGAGCCGTTGACTGAAGATGAAACGTTAATCAGTGTTTGCGGAAGCGCTTAGATCAGTGTCACAAAAGTTACATGCTGAGGATATTTCTCCGTCAATTCAAGGTACAACTTGCTCGATTGGGGCTAGCAAGGAGATTGGTGCGTGTGATAGATACTAGTTGTATTATCTAACCATCGGCACAGAGTGTTGTGTCTTTATCAGTGAGTGGTTTATCTTACTGAATCATTAGACACTGAATGAGAAGAAGGTAAAGAAAGGATTGTTGCGTGTGATAAACCTTGGTGTTTTGGTCTAACCATCGGCAAAGATTCTTTAGATTCTTATCAGCGTGTGTTTTGTCACACTAAATCACGGAATCAGTGTAAGATTGGTAAGAAGAGATAGTTGCGTGTGATAGATCTTGGTGTTTTGATCTAACCATCAGCAAAGATTTTTAGATTCTCATCAGCATGTGTTTTGTCACATTGAATCACGGAATCAGTGTAAGATTGGTAAGAAGAGATAGTTGCGTGTGATAGATCTTGGTGTTTTGATCTAACCATCGGCAAAGAGTTTCAAGTTGTTATCAGTGTATGGTTTAATACAGTGAATCATTCAACCTTAGTTTAGAAGACTTGAAGAAGAGAGAAAGATAGGAGATCGAACCAAGTACTCAGTATGCAAATATCACCATCATGTCATCGTCAGCACAATGTACATCAGCTTATAAGACAATACCAAACATTAGCAAAATTAATCAGCAAAATTAATTACAAAGTAATCATTCCAAGTTCTCCAATAATGTAAGCAGTTGTTTGAGAATCCAGTGCCTTGGTGAAGATATCAGCAAGTTGCTCTGAAGTCTTGACATGTTCGAGAACAACCTTTCCCTTCTCAACATTATCTCTGATGAAATGATGTATGATTTCGATATGCTTCGTCTTTGAGTGCTGAACAGGGTTTTGTGTGATTTGAATGGCACTGGTGTTATCACAATATATAGGAGTCTTTGAGAACTTGATCCCATAGTCTAGAAGCTGATTTTGAATCCATAAGAGCTGAGCACAACATCTCCCAGCTGCAACATACTCAGCTTCTGCAGTCGAGATGGCTACTGATGTTTGCTTCTTGCTAGACCAGCTGATGAGACGATTTCCAAGGAAGTGACATCCACCAGACGTGCTCTTTTTGTCTAAGTTGCATCCTGCATAGTCTGAATCAGTGTATCCAAACAGTTCAAATGCTGAGTCGCGAGGATACCACAGTGCTAAGTTTTGAGTCCCTTTCAAGTATCGAAAGATGCGTTTGACGACCATAAGATGGGATTCCTTGGGATTAGCTTGGAATCGAGCACAGAGAATGGTTCCAAACATGATATCAGGACGACTTGCCGTGAGATATAAAAGAGATCCAATCATTCCTCGATACAAAGAGTGATTGACATCAGTTCCAGTTGGATCAGCGTGCATCTTATCAGTCTTGGACACTGGAGTAGAGGCTGGTTTGCAATCACTGAGAGAATACTTAACGAGCAAGTCAGAAATATATTTACTTTGGCAAATAGAAATACCTGATCTTTGTTGCTGAACTTCAAGACCTAAGAAAAAGGTCATCTTCCCCATCATGCTCATTTCGAACCTCTGAGACATGATCTCTGCAAATTCCTTGCTCAGTTTCTCATTTGGAGAGCCAAAAATGATGTCATCGACATAGATTTGTACAAGAACCATGTCTGACCCTTTGTTTTTGATGAAGAGAGGATTGTCGATTGCTCCTCGTCTGTATCCATTTTCAAGAAGATACGATGTCAGCGTCTCATACCAAGCCCTGGGTGCTTGCTTCAGTCCATAAACAGCTTTGTCTAATCGGTACACATAATCAGGGTGATCTTTGTCAACAAAGCCTGGGGGCTGATTGAGGAATACTTCTTCTTCTAACACACCATGAAGAAATGTTGTTTTCACATCCATCTGATAAACAATGAAATTCATGTAGGATGCGTATGCGAGAAACAGTCTAATTGCTTTAATGCGAGCAACTGGAGCAAAGGTTTCCCCGTAGTCGATGGATTCAATTTGAGTAAACCCTTGAGCGACAAGCCTTGCCTTGTTGCGAGTAATGATTCCATCTTTATCAACCTTGTTGTGATAGACCCAGCGAGTTCCGGTGATGGTCTTTCCTGATGGTCTTGGGACAAGAGTCCAAACTTTGTGCCTTTCAAACTCATTCAGTTCTTCTTGCATGGCTTTAATCCAGTCAGCATCTTGAAGAGCTGTGTGTATCTTGTCAGGTAAGATCATTGAAACGAAATTAAAATACATGCAAAAGTTATTAGATAAACGAGATCTGGTTCGGACACCATCATGAATATTCCCAATAATTTGATCAACAGGGTGAAATCGATGTTCAGAAACTGATGCTGATTCCAGAGAATTTGACATTGACGAGTTATCAATTGCAGGAGACTCTTCAGCTTCAAGGGTTTCATTAGCACCTGACGAATTATTTGATGATCTGGCTGTAGTATCTTGATTCAAGGAACTTGGAACTGGAATGATAGAATCAGAAATATCAGCTTCATCTCCAGTAGGAGGAACTTCGTCAAATGGACAAGAAAGAAGCTCTTGAAAAATGGAAGAGGAATGAGTGACTTTTTCATCAGTGTATGATTCCTCATCAAACTTCACATGAATGGATTCTTCAATGCATTGCCTGTTCACATGAAAAACACGAAAAGCTTTTGAAATAGACGAGTACCCAACAAAAATACCTTTGTCTGCCTTAGGTTCAAATTTAGATCTTGGGTCACGCTGATTTAGAATATAACAAATACATCCGAACACGTGAAAGAATGATACGTCTGGCTTTCGATTTTTCAGCATTTCATATGGTGTCTTCTTGTGAATCCTGTGAATTAGAGATCGATTCTGAGTAAAGCACGATGTATTGACAGCTTCAGCCCAAAACGACATAGGAAGACCAACATGAATCATCAGGGTCCTTCCTGCCTCAATCAGTGTTCTATTTCTTCGTTCAGCAACTCCATTTTGTTGAGGAGTACGAGGAGCTGAGAAGTTTTGCCCAATGCCTTTATGATCACAAAATTCTTCAAGAGTTGAATTTCAAAACTCAGTACCATGATCACTTCTTAGTTGTTTAACCTTGAGACCTGTCAGTGTCTTACTTTTACGAATCAGTGAGATAATTTCCTGTGCAGCATGACTTTTTTTCTTTAGGAAAACTACCCATGTAAATCGAGTGAACTCATCCACAACCACTAGAGTATACTTATTTCCACCTAGAGAGCGGACAGGAATAGGTCCAAACAAGTCCATATGGAGCAAATGTAGAGGGACAGATATACTGGAACATGACTTGGGTTTGAAAGATGACTTGGTTTGTTTTCCTTGTTCACAAGCTGAGCACATCTTGTCTTTAACAACGCTGAATTTTGGGAGCCCTCTAACTAGATCTTGATTGGATATTTTGGATAGGTTCTTGAAGTTCAGATGAGAGAACCTTTTGTTCCAAATCCAGCTGAGATTGGTCTGAGACTTTGTAAAGAAGCATTGCATCAGCGCCTTGTCACATGAGAACATATCAAGAACATATATATCATCCTTTCTACTTGCTGAAAGTACGATGTTCTTGTCAGTGTTGACAACTCTACCTTCCTTCTTTGTAAAGTGAACTTCATAATCAGCATCACACAATTGGTTGATGGAGATAAGGTTGTGTTTAAGACCCTTTACATATGAAACGTTTTGAAAAAACACGTTATTGCATTTGATATTTCCATATCCTTTAGTGAACCCCTTTCCATTGTCTCCATAAGTTACTGCAGGACCAGTTTTCTTGACATAGTCTTCCAGGAGAGACTTGGATCCTGTCATATGCCTTGAGCAACCACTATCTAAGTACCAAAGATGCTCCTGACCCTGCAGTGCTGAGAAACTAGTTAGAACACACTGACCCATTCGAGGATGGGTCATTCACAAAGTTATTTGATAATAGATTATAACACTCCTTAGGAAGACAGTTTAAAGAATTTGACTTAAGAGTCCATTTTTCATTTCTAACTTTAATATTATCAGCTCTTAAAGATAATTTATCAAATGAACATTCACTGATCTTGTGAGAGGAATCACCACATCTGTAACAAACTCTAGTACCAAAGTTCTTCTTGGTGAGCAAATTTTTGGACTTAACACATTTCGACATGTAAGATTCACCAAGAGAGCTTTGAGTCCTTTTGTTTATCATTGAGTCACAACTGAATTCAGTGTCAGAAAAAAATTGATCAGTGATAGATGATGAGCTATCATCAATGTTTGATTTGGACTTATTCACAGATGCATTGCAATCAGGAAAATGCTTAAGTTGTTCATGAACAGCATGAAACACTCCGTTTGAGATAGGGAAGGCAATAATATTCTCAGTGAGGGGAGTTGGTCTTACAAGATGTGCAGGGTAAGAGGTTGGATCAATTCCGGTAATTTCAACATTACATTCAGTAACACCATCAGAGTTAGTAACACAGTATTCATCAATTAGACTCTGATTTTTCAGTTTTAAGAAGATCAATTTGATTTTGCAAATCTCTTATTGTTTGATTCTTCTTAGAATTAATAACACCCAAATACTCAAACATTTTGATTTTTTCATTCATTGAATAGGAAACAAAGTTTTTAACCTGATACATTGAAGAAGAGTCAGTGTTGTGCTTCCTGAAATTTTCAACTGCATCAGACATATCAGCATCAAATGTACTTGTGCCTTTCTCAGGAACATCTGTGTTTTCTATCTTTACCATTAGACACTTGACTTCATCATCTGATGACTCCTCATCAGTCTTCCATTTTTCTTCTTCGGCAACAAGAACTTTATGTTCCAAATTCTCTGCTTTCAGCTTCTCAATCAACTTGTTGTACTTCTGCTTCCAATATTCATCCGAGCCTTGTTTTTTTTGTTTACATTCCTTTGCAAAATGATTAGTGCTCCCACAGTTAAAGCACTGAGCCTTCTCTTTCTTATCAGTACCATGTTTTTTATCAGCTTATGATTTTTTTGAAAATTTTCCACCCATCTTCTTTTGAAACTTTGAGAAGTTTCGGCCTGATTTCTCAAAAGTCTTTACAATCAAAGCTGCACTAGCCACAACCTTTTCAAGATCATCAGTGTCAGTTTTAGAGGAATCAGTGTCTGAATGGCTTTCAGTGTCTGAATCTGACACTAGCTTTTTGTTTGAGAACAAGGCTACAGATGATTCACGCAGAGAATCTTTCATCAGCTCCTTTCTTTGAAGCTTGGATTCCTCATAGTATCGAAGATTTCCATACAGACTTTGTAAGTCCATAGTGTTGATCTTCTCACTATTTTTCAGCACATCAACATGGTTCTCCCAACCTGTACCCAGAGAATCCAAAAATTTCTGCACTAGAACAGTTCTATGCTTCAACTGATCTAATCTCCGTAGATCATTAACAAGAGTATTGAATCTGTTAAAGGTTTGAGTCAAGGTTTCACCTTTCTTTGCAAAAAAATGTTCATACCTTCTGTTAAGATCATTTATTTAAGACCATACGTCCCATTTTTTCTTTTGTCATCTGCCGTCCAGTTTTCTTCATAGCACCATCAGGAACGTTGTTTTTCAGAGGCTGATACATTGGGACGTATGGACCCTTTTCGACGATGTCCAACATGTCTTCATCTACTGACTCTAAAGCATATAGAGCCTTTATTTTCCACATGGCAAAATTTGTTTCATCAAAAGGAGGAATTTTAGCGGAGGGATGATTTGATGAGTTCGACGAAGAAGAAGATGAAGCCATTTGTTTGATAAGAGAAACCTGCTCTGATACCAATTGAAAAGCCTTTAGATCAATCAATTTATCAAACAATGACAGTAAATAAGAATAAGAAGAATTCACGAAGAAAAACTTTCACTAAGAAGGATAATCTCACAAAGAGATTATCGTGTGCACAAAGCAGCGATTAGGGTTTGTGAAAGGCGTCACCTTTCACAAACCTATACAAAAGATTATATACTGCTATTCTAGACAATCCCTACAAATCAGGGATATGCCAGGTAACTAATTTAAGCTAACTATGGAAACAAGATAAATACAAAATCTGTTACAATGCACTGAATAAACTAAACACACTGAGCTACTGAAACGCTGATGTTGATACTGAGATATACGCTGATGCTGAGATTTATTTCAAACATCATCATATTTCAAGGTTTGACCTTACATGGGTAATTCCGAAATCCAATCCGTGGATTTCCTTATCCTTACTGCCACACCCGAACTGGTAGGTACTACTGTTCCTCTCGCGTTCCAACAACACGCTCATGACATCTACCAATCTAGTGAATGCTACAGCTACACCCGCAGACTTACAACACTCTATCACTATCTAGCTGCTAGTGAATGTTACGGCTACACCCGCAGACTTACAAAACTATAACACTATCTGCCACCTGGTGAATGCTATGGCTAGCCCCGTAGTCTTACAACACTTCCCATGATAACTGACTGCTAGTGAATGCTACGGCTACCCCCGTAGTCTTACAACACTTTCCAACCCGGGTCGAACACGCACTCAACCTAACCCTCAACTGAACTTGAGTCCTAACCGGAACTCTAACCTGGTCCCTGAAACCTGCTATCACGTGACCCCATTGTATCAGTACCGTACCCATGCCCATGATCAAAGCATCGCAGTGACCCACGAAATCATCTACACCCTCTAGCAGGGTGAGAATCAGTGCCTCGTACAACTGCTGTTTGAGAGCCTCGAAGGCTGCCTGCTGCTCAGCCCCCAACGAAAGGCCATCAACTTCTTGGTCAGTCGGGTCAAAGGAACCACAATCTCGGAGAAGTCCTTTGTAAATCTCTGGTAATAACCTGCTATACCCAGGAAACTTTGAATCTCAGATGGAGACCTCAGGATTTCCGACTGTATCATGGCCTCTATCTTGGCCGAATCAACTAGAATATCCTTCTGGTTGACAAGGTGGTCAAGAGATTGCACCCCGCGCAACCAGAACTCATAATTGGAGAACTTTATAAAAAGTCTCTCCCCCACTTAGATTCGACTAAGTCTTCACCGCACGCAAGAATTGAAGGATTTCCAATCCTTCTCGCTTTCTAATATCCCACTGATGACAACCCGTGCCTGCCAATGCTAGCGTTTAATCACCGATTAAACCTTGAGATCTTACACCCTCGGAAATCTCGATGAGTACTCTTGACATCTGATCCAGTCTGACACCTCGATTCATCTATCATGTTGCCAATTGAAGGTCTCAATCTTCACTCCGGCTGACAAATCCTCGCTCTCATTTCCAATCTTGCAGTACCACTGAACTCTAACCGAACACAGCCCATGCGGAAACACAATTATCATGAACATGCGATGACCAACCACTTATGCATCTAACACCCGCGACTGACACTACCCTCTTCCTGTCACCAGTTCTGTCCTAGCAACAGTAGTGCCTTGAACTCCAAAGTTCATCCATAAACAACTACCGACCATACCTGAACAATGATAGGATCACTGAACGCTGACTTCACTGGAAAACTATCACTCCAACCCTGATCGAGTATTCGCTAGATAATACTCCTGTATAGATCCCGACAAGGATCCGAAATGATAACGGTACGTGTGGAACCCACTTCGCAAGATACGTCCCTCTGTAGGTTCATCAAGGACCTTCCGGCATGCAAGATGGCATATACAGTCCTTGATAACTGAACACTAGCAGTAAACTGACTCGAGGTCCGACTTATCCGAACTCACTCGCAATCCCAAAGCGATATGTATTCCCAATATCCATCTAATAAGATGACATACCCGCAACATCTGGAGGAATAATGATCCCCTTCTGCTAACACGACCAATCCTGCTACCCTGTAGCAGCCTGAACCCTTGGAGTGACAAACTCCCTCGTGTACTTTCTCGTATGCGCTGCACTGAATCAGGCCCTGTTGGCCTTTCACCCGATGATCAGAAGTCATGGGTCTCTTCCCGGGACCCTCTACTATACGCACCTGGCACGCACCTCTCTTTCCAGGGTGCTCCCAAATCGATCTCGCATCTACAACCTCTTGGGAATCATATACTTCAGGGTCTGACACCCTGTCACGCTCACTAGCTCGCTTGCCAATGGCTAAGCTGCAACAACTGGGACATCCTCTGTCCCCAAACTAGGTCACAAACTCTTCCCTGAAGCTTCTTAGATTCTCCGAGACTCTCACCGAGTCGAGTATGGATCCTATGCTTTCAGTAGTACGAGCCCAATACTACCTTCCACACCTATCCATACTTTCCTCAGCAATCCTCCCGGATCCTCCAAGTCACTTCCTCTAAATGGTACCCAAGACTCACTGAGCCTCACTACTAACCCACTGAAACATATCCTAGGCTTCCCTAGGTTCCCGAACTCACCCGGTCCTCAGCTGCTGAAAGATTCATAGTAATGTCAACTAGCTACCTCATGAATATAGCCACATGCAACGGAGATCAGATAATCCTTCGAGTAAAAGACCCATCCCTAGAACGGTTAGACTCAAACGAGAGCTGCGCAATAGGGTCAAATCTATCACTCTGAGATTATCCAGCCTATGCCACATGTGACTTAGCATATTCACTTAATAGCTAACTCACATTTCTAAGAGTCCCACAAAGCACAAAGCAAGCAGCATTCAGACAATGGAAAATCTAACCATCATATTCCAATCAAATTATTTTATCCTCTAATCAGGAATTTGTACATGCAATTCAAAGGCTCATACAATCAGGCATAACCTAAACAGGCTATCCTATCACTGACTGATCAGTACTAGCATGCAAGTCTACAAGCACATACAATAGGCATATAAGGCATCCTTCGAGATCCTTAGCCCTAATCTAGCATGCAATTCTCATAATCATATCATAACATAACATATCATAACACGTATGGGTATCTTGGGAAAAACTTACTTGAGCTCGGCTGATTGCACGCATCACACACTTGGTTCTTCTCAAAATTCTTTTCTCTTTTCAGATTCTTTTTAAACTCCTTTTTATAAAATGGTTTTACTTTTGAAAATTTTCATACCAAGCCCTTAGTTTGAGTTTAGACACACCCGAGAGTATGTCCGAATCCCTCAAACCAAGGCTCTGATACCAACTTGTAACATCCCCAAAAATACATGCCAAAAATTTCATTTTTAAATACGTCATTATAAAACCAACAGTGTAATAAAACATTTGTAATATCATGTCATATCAAAACCAAAGTAGAAATAATCAAACATGTTATCATAAAACAATATCAGAGTGTAATCCCAAAGATCTCATGTGCGGAAAACCATAGTGTGGTGCGCTGCGATCAAGCCGGCTCCTTTCCTTTAAACACGAAGTACCTGAAACCAAAACTGAAAACCGTAAGCACGAAGCTTAGTGAGTTCCCCCATCATACCACATACCACACAATCATATAACATACATATACTGTCAGGCATATCTGGGTGCCCGACCTACCCCTTCGGTCCTCTCGACCGGATAGTGTCTAGCATATCTGGGTGCTAGCCTCCCCTTCGGTCCTCTCGACCGGATACTGCCTAGCATACCTGGGTGCTGGGCTCCCCTTCGGTCCTCTCGACCGGATATTGCTTAGCATATCTGGGTGCTGGCCTCCCCTTCGGTATCTTTCAACCGGTAACCAAGGACTATTTCACCCCCTAACACTACCACATAAAAGCATAACATAAACACACAAGTCATATACTGCCTAGCATATCTGGGTGTTGGCCTACCCCCTTCGGTCCTGTCGACCGGTAAGTGGGGACTATTTCACCCCTACTATTACAACATAATATCATATCACATATATCATAATCTGTCTAGCATAGTTGGGTACTAATCTACCCCTTCGGCCCTATCGACCGGTAATCGGGGACTATTTCACCCCCTACTACCACTATCACATAACATCATATCATGCTAGCACATAAACATAACATGTAGTAGCAAACATAGACAATTATCACAAAGACAATCATCTAACAACTCCTACTGGTGGGCCGGCATTGTGGCCGTAGACCCACCGCTACTGGAAGGTAACTCACCTCACACTGTTGAAGTCCCGAAGACACAATCTCACACTTGCCGAAGTCCCGCAGACTCGACCCCAGCTGCTGGCTGACAGACTCCCGAACTGTCAACACCAAAATAACACATAATTAATAATTGGGTCCCAATACATAACCATACATACATTCTTTGGGTAATTACTACATTACCCCTCGCTTGGCTTATTCAAGCCCAAGGCCCAATCCGTAGGCCCAAAGTCAATTAGGAATCAAAGCCAAACACATGGCCTAATTTTCCAAATTGGGCCTAGGCCTATACATGGTCTCATTCTGAGGCCCAACATCATATAATCATTAAGGCCCAAACTATGGCCCATCTATGGCCCAATTTTCCAAATTGGGCTCAACCCCTTACATGGGCTTTACCCTAGGCCAATTAAATTATTTTAGTCCAATTTCATGATCTTGTATGGCCCAATTAGTAACCCAATCATCAAGGCCCAATAGAAGGGTCCAAAAATAAGCCCAAGTGAAATTAGGGTTTCACATAAAATGATGATTAGGGTTAAGTTTCCTACTTAACCCATTAAGGACTTAATCCATTAAGTCCAATATTGCTTAGATTAATCTTTGCCAAAGTTTATTATTTAATATCTCAAGTTATTAAATAATTCTCGTGTGTCTCGATTAATTCCCCAAAATTAGGGTTTTGATGGCATTAGGGTTTTCCAAACCCTAAATAAGGTTCCCAACCCAATACTAGTCCAATAATTAATTTGTTGGGATTTTAGATCAACTAGGGCTTTATTGGGCCTATTGAGCCCACTAAAATATCATTAAGCCCATTAGGGTTTTCCTTAGGCCAATTAGGGTTTATTACACCCATTAGTCACATGTTTGGGCTTTTGGGTCCATTAAGCATTATTGGGCCCATTAGGGTTTATTAAGCCCATTAAGCCTCATTGGGCCCATTAGGGTTTCTTGGTCCCTTTTCCAATCATCCAAACGAGTCCAAACACCATCAGAGCACACCGCCACCCGACACGGCGGCAGGAGGCGGCAGCCACCACCCTAAGGTGGTGGTTCTCGGTTTTTCTTTCATTAATCCGATTTGTTACAGTTACAATGTCCATCCGATCAACACACGCACACCCTAAACTAATTATAAACCCATACGCACGAAAATACACCCATCCATGGTGGTATACGGCAGCAGCCACCACCTCGCGGTGGTGGCGGTGGCTATCCTCGATTTTCTAGCTATGCATAACACACCCACACATACTTCATGCTATATTTCATTGTAAAACACACACCCACACACCGATGTATGCCCACTGCCACCCACACACGGTGGTCAAAGGTGGTAGAAAACAAATGGCAACACCCACCATGGTTGGCTGCCATGGTGGCTCACTCTTAAATCTCCGACCAGCTAACAAAACTCACACGCAACACGATGAAACGGTGATTCACACGATGATAGCATCTGAACCACACACACCCACATCTCTTGCTCGAAAAAGAATCCGACCACCCACCTGGTGGCTAAAATGCGACGACAGCGATCTGAGAAGGCGGTACCAACAATGGCTAACGGCGGCGAACGAAGGCATCGATGGGATGTAGCAGCCTCCTAAAGACAGCGGTGGTGAATGTAGGTTCTCAATGGGATGGCAGCGGCGGCGTCTAGTCGCTTGGAATGGAATCGGAGGCGGCGGTCGCGAATGGCAACAACGTCGACAATGGGGCGAACTCCCGCTGGTGGTCTTCATCGCCCCCACGATGGAATGGTGACAGCGTTGTGACGGCTTGGTCGTCGGCAACGATGGAAATGGCGGCGACCGGCGGTCTTGCTCGATCGGAAACACAAAGGTGGGGGGTGGGTGATTGGTTCTTGATGCATGTGGCCGAGGAGGCTCCCAACATGGTGGCGACTGTAGAGAACTAATAGGGTTAGGGTTTTGTTCATCCAACATGGGAGGGAAAGAACGCATGGGTTTAAAGTCCCGTATCCCATCCAAACTTTCTACAAATTTGTCACCTCTAGTCCCTCCTTACCATATCCTTTTCAATTTAAATCTGAAAGTTACCCTTTAGCCCTCCCTTCCATAATTCCTTACAAAATAAAGCCCCTAATTTACAATACAACCCCTAAGCCTCTAAAATCCCTTCAAATGAAGTCCAGAAGTTACAATTTAGTCCTTGACTTCATTAATACTTACAAATTAAATCCATATTTACACTTTTAACCTCCATCTTCTAAACTTGTGACAATTATCTCCTCGAGACCATCCTTTGATATGTAATTATTTATTTTAGGGCTACCATTTGTTCATTAATTTATTTATTTATTTAATAAATAAACAGGGTATTACAATACAAACATCAAATTTCTCAAAAGTGATTGCAAGGATATATATATATATATATATATATATATATATATATATATATATATAAGATGTGACATCCCCATTTTCACGGCCAGAAAAGACCGATGTTGTTTATGCTTTATAAAAATCAGAGTACTTCTTTTCATAAAAATGTTGCGGAATTTGTTCCCAGAAAAATACGATAAATACGTTATCAAAACATTTTTGAAGAAACGTATTTTATTCATTTTAAAACGTTTGGGATGTCATTGTCAATACAGGAACATAAGCATAAACGGAACTTACATTTATTTACACTAGTGATCTACATCTCTTTAATCTCTCAGTGTAATGTCACTTCATATCGACACCTGTGATATAAATAAGCTTGAGTGGGTCAGGTTGGGAAACCTGGTGAGTACACAGGGTTTTCAACCCACAATAATATAATTATTATGTTTAAAGAATCAAGCAATTAAACCCCATTACCCATCCCCATTATATTCTCTATTCTTAAGGATCTACCCTAAGAATCAGCTTATTCCTCGTTCATTCGTTCCTAAGGATCATCCAAAGGAATCGGCACGAAGTCCATCGTTGCCATGGTTTACACAACGGACACTAAGTCTGCATAGTCGCCAGGGTTTAGGCACTAAGTCTGCATAGTCGCCAGGGTTTAGGCATCAAGTCTACATGATCACCAAGGTTTAGGCACCAAGTCTGCATGGTCACCAAGGTTTAGAGTACACCGGGTGAACACATCGTTCACAACACCTACAAGTTGCGAGCCTGCTAGTGTTCCACTGGACTGTCTAGAATAGTCTGTGGTTGTCATCCATACTCTACTGAATGACAGGGACATCGTTTGGGAAAAAGGCTTCTCACATCATACACCTCTCACCCATACCTCATGGTCTATATCACCTCTCAACTCATCATCCAAATCATATTTCATCTATTATATCTGCCCATGTTTTACCCCAACATTTTCGTAGATATAAAATACATATATAGTTTAAATCATTTAAAACATGTATAAAATCTTTCACCGAGCATAGACAGCAAGTAAACAGACAATATGCACACATAGCACGTAGTAAATACTTCATATCTATGTGTAAGTTGAAGGGGACCATGCACTCACCTGAAAGGTGGTGACTCAGCACTCGGACAGCGCTTTGATACTCTCAAAACAATTTTCCTACGATAAAACCTAATACCAATACCACTAGGGCTTAGTCTAACGTTAACCGCGACAAATTAATAGTCTAGCTATTATTATTATTATATAAGCGTTAAATAACACTCAATATAACTCATAATAATATCCCAAATACTCATTATAAGTTCCTAATAACGTTACTATATTAAAACATAAGCTATACTAAAGATAGGGTAGGCATAGCTCACTTACAGCGGGTTTTCTCGAAAACCGGGCTTCGCTGGAGCAGCGTTTCTAAGCCGGAGGCTCTTCTCGTTGGAGCCGTCAGGCTCTCCGGGAGCCTCGGGTCTTCCTTCGGGTGCTAGGGGGTTTACCCTAGGCTTTAGGGGCTTAAGGGAGGCTAGAAAGAGAGTGTAGAGAGAGAAAGAATGTTGGAGAGGTGTGAAGAGAAGTGAATGCCCGGCACCTCTATTTATAGGCTGAATTACTGATGGAATCGCCGAGTAGGAGGACCTACTCGCCGAGTTGGGGCATTTGGCAGCCTTCTGGTGGTGCCACGTGTCCAATTTTGGTGGTGTCACGTCACCCCCTATTACGTATCAGCCTTAAAACTTAGAAAAATCATAACTCTCGCATATGAGCTCCGTTTTCGACGTTCTTTTTTTCAACACGTAGGTAAAATCAAGATCTACAACTTTCATTTAGACTCCGTCGGCTAATTCTCTACCGATCTCAAATTTAATAGTAGGAGACGTTTAGACTGTTAAATGACCGCGAAGAATTCGTAACTTCTTCATACGGACTCCGTTTTCGTCTATCTTTTTACTGTTGAGTTCCTATTAATGAGATCTTCAACTCTCATTTAGGTCGCGTAAGCCAAAAACCGCTCGAACTAAAATTCGAGTTTCGGGCCATGCACTGCTAAGCTGAATCTTAGAAAAATCATAACTTCTTCATACGAAGTCATATTTGGGCGTTCTTTTTATGGATTTTCTCGGTTTAACATATTCTACGACTTTCTTTTAGATCACTAAGGCTAAAAAGTCCTTCATCGTAAATTTACTATTTACGTCTCCCGGTGTTGTGCCGGTTTTGCCGTAAAACTTCGGCGGGTCATAACTTCTTCGTTATAACTCGGATTTCGGCGTTCTTTATATGTACGGAAACCTTGTGACATATACTACAACTTGGCTCAAATTATTTATTCTAAATAATCTTTTGCCGAAAAGTCATTTTCGACACTTATTGCATCTAAATTGACTAGCCCGGATCTACGGGCGTTACATAAGACAAAAATCAAATTTTATTTTATATATAAAACGCGGAAAAAACTTGTCCTTACAACGCAATTACAAATGAAAACTATGTTACTAAATGCTCCTAAGCAATCTATCATAACTCATATGCGGCTCAAAAATCTGATCATCGAACCATACGATCGAAATCCATCTCTTCACGATCAGACTCAACATACTTTTCCTTTAAGCTTTCCTTCTTTTCTTCGATCCTACAAAATATCAAAATGTAATCATATCATATCATGCATTAAGAATCTAAAAATAGGAACTTAATAGAGTTAGATAGTGGATTTTACCTGAAGCAGAGTCATACATCTTTACTCTCCCATCCTTGCGATCTTTCAGGTAAATATGGCAGTTTCGCATCCAATGCCCCTTCTCTTGGTAGTAGAAACAAATGGAGTCTTTTGGAACAGCACATGGGACAATCTCAGATTCAGCCTTTCTCTTTACCATCCGGTCAAATGGTTTGACCATGGCCAATCCCTTTCCATTGGGAAGAGAAGACTTTTTTGGACTTCTAATGTTGTCATTGTCAATGTCCATGGAAGTTTGGGAGGTTGATCCACCAGTCAAATTTTCTTTACCAGTGCGCCAAATCATTGTTGATTCAGCGGCAATAAGCAAATAGGTAAGATCAATGAGGGTCACGTCATGGTCCATCATATAGTAGTCCTTAACGAACTGACTATACGGCTCGGGAAGTGATTGAAAAACCAAGTCAACAACCAACTTCCTTAGGATAACGACACCTAACATCCCTAGTATATCAATGTGTGACTTCATCTCCAAGACGTGTGCAGGCACACACACAGACTTTCCATCTTCGTGTTTGCTTGCCAATAGGGCTTGAGTGACCTTGAATTTTTCAAGTCTTCGAACATGTGGGTCAGGGAGAACTATTGGAGGAGGTGGAGGAAGTGAAGCATGATTTCTGTTTCCATGATCCAATCGTGGAATATCATATTCATGTGGAAAGCTTTTTCCAAAGGATTCGGGAAGACCATAGTTGTTAGATTTTGACATCTACAAAATGGAGAAATTCAAGTTAGTTGATTTAAGTCCTTGATATAACAACCAAATGAAATATCAAGGCTAGGACCCAACACAATATTCTACAATTCGGAAGAGGAATGTCGTAATCCAATTGCAGAATATTTTAAGGTAGTTAAATGACGATTTATCAATTTCCACCACGAAAAATGAAAATGAAAATTAGGTTTTAAATGAATTGAAACTCCTAGATCTTTTGAGTTTCATTGAACTTTTCAATGGCATGTTTAATCTCGATTATGCCCTTCAGGTTTGTGACTGGGATGCCGAGTATCACAAACAATGTGTGAATAACCATGCAAATTAGCTTGGTACTCTCGAAGACGTTTATCACCTAATCAATGTGTCGGTTAACCATACACGCTCCAGTGATCTATCATAATCTATGAGCTACCCATTGTCATCCTTCATTGATCCATATTAGTGTGTCGGTTAACCACACACACTCCACTAACGACCAACAAGGTACAATGTGTAATTTCATTGATTAACACCAAATTCACATTTTTCCTAAAGTAACTAAGATTTAGGAATTTATAAAAGTGCTTAGTTACTTCGTACTTCATTATACTTCTAATGGAAGGTTGTGTCCTATCCTACCCGTTCGGCTAACGACCATCCACTAGTCAAGGGTGCGGTGGATAAGAGTGGATACCCAATGAATGTCATTTTACAGGCCGCTTCCTTAAACACCCCTTATAGACTAGATTCGTGAATGATGCCTACTAATGGTAAGACTGACCTTTTACTTATACATATATAATATATTAAACTTTTAATTTTATATAGTATAAGGGTGTATTTTATACATTTAAAATACTAAGTGGTTTAATCTATTAATAAATTAGACTTTTAATTTCATTACACTTAAATCATATAATTTTGGATTTATTAATTATCTCTTTTAATTAAGCACTTAATTAATTTAATAAAACCATAAGGATGTAATTTGAACTTTTCAGAATACTAGGGTTTTAGAATTTAATATTTCAAAATTAATACTTTTTAATTAAAATTTAAATTTCAAAACTTGAGGATAAATTTTAAAACTTTTCAAAATATTAGGGTTTAACTATTTAAATTTCAAAAACTAAAACTTTTAAGTTCAAATTTAAACTATTAAACCTAAATAGTGTAATTTGAAACTTTTTAAAATTACTAGGTCAAATATTTCAATCATAATAATCCTATATTATCAATATTTAACCAAATCCACCAATTTTGATAAGGATATCCATACCAATCTCAAAAAATCGAATTTTGGCAAGAAAAACGAGTTTTGGTAGTTATCCTAATCAAAATTTGGCCAGAAAATCGAAAATCCTAGCATCAGAACACTCAACTCGTCGAGTCTACTATGGAACTCGTCGAGTCCATACATGGACTCGGCGAGTCAGCCAGTCAGACAACAAGTTTTTCGATTTCCTGATCTTTGGCAGTTCACTTTTGCATCTATTCAATAGAAAAACGACCTAGGCTCTGATACCACTGTTGGGTTTGGAGCACAACATCATTCCTATGGTGTACATGCAACCTAATTGTTTTGGATCTAGGTTTTTTTAATTTGAACATACAACTATGAATACCAAAGCAATAGCCATATGGACTAGCATATAACAATCAAAATTGGCATATAAACTAGGGTTTAGATCTTATTTTTCTTGTTATATAACAATAACAAGTTTAATCCTTCTTGATCTTGACTTCTGAAAGCCTAGTGCCTCAAGTGTTGCACCTCTAATGGAGTCACAAACACTCTACGCGAAGGATGAGGTAGGAGAGAGAAAGATTTCGACCACTATAGGGTTTCTTTAAAGCCTTAGACGAAAATCCTTAATAATGGGGTCTATTTATACTTGTGTCTGCTAGGGTTTTAGATGGAAACCCTAATATGACTGCTTAGGCCTTAAGCAATCCATGGAACCCTTCTAGGAGGCCCCTTGGACGAATTCCTTATGGGCTTCCCATTGAATTCGTCCATCCCTTCTATAAGGAGTCCACAACCCAAATTGCAACTATCAGATAATTACAACATTAGTCCCTAATTATTTAATCAGTCTATTTTGACCCCTAAATTAATTTCTGATCAATACTAATTAAATAATATGATTTCAAAATAATATATTAATCTTTTAATATATTAATAAAACCATTGAGTACGAATTTATTATTTATATAATAAATTCTACTCTCTCTCCTCTTGTCATCCTATCAAGTTGCATGAGTGAAGGCAACCCAAAAGGATCATGCTCATAATCAAATCAAGTACATACCAAAAATAGTTATGGGCTTAGACACCTAATCCAACATAGGTTTCAGACGACATGTGCTTGTCTAGCCACAACGAGATTTGGAAACTCTAGCTCCGACGAGATCTGTGTTTCGGATCTAAGAAAGAGAGGCGTGGTTGCAAATGGATGGAGGCAAGCAGTGAACAGATGGTGTGACGAATAATGGATGGGTGTGGTGATGAACGATAGCTCCGACAAGATTCGAGTCTCGGTTATGGATTATAGAGCTTTTCTTCAGAAAGAGGTGTAGGTGGTGTTCTGACAAGGCGGAAGTGGCCGGAGAAGATTGTGGTGGCTGATGGTTCTGATGAAGGACTTCTTGTAGGTGGGTCAAAGCTTTTCTCCGAAGAGAGGTGTTTTCTGGCATTGAGAAGTATAGAGGTTGAATCCAACATTGGGAAGGGTACAGGCGGATGGAAGTTGCAGTTGTAAAGAGATGATGAAGGAGACAGTGGTAACAGTTGGTGTTGATGGTGGCGAACAATATCGACAATCGGTGGAGATTGCGGTGGTAGTCATTAGTGATGGTGGCAGCAGTTGATGGAAATGGTTTTTATGTTATTGAATTTTCATGAGAGAGAGAGAGAGAGAGAGAGAGAGAGAGAGAGAGAGATTAATTAATTAATTAAAAACTTTTATATAAAAATTAAAAAACAAATATAAGAGGCATAAAGGTCATTTTAAATATATAAGGACCAAAAACAATAAAAAGATCATGAACTATTGGTGCACCACTAAAACGTGGACAAAATCCATAGAATTTTGCCAACCACAATAACCATTTTTGCAATTTTGTCGAGCTTTTTTAACAAATATATAAATTAATTATCTCTAGATAACTAAAGTTCTAAACTAAAAATAAGAATATTTACAAAAATGATCATTAAAAACATCACAGCATAAAAAAATAACATAACTCATCAGTTTCCACCAAAACGACGACCATCTTTGAAACATGGCATTTAGAACAGAAATGGCAAAAAACTTACATTAAGAAATATATACAGATTCGGGTTACTGATTTCAACCTACTTATCAAAAAATAAACGGATAAGATTAAGATTTAAAAATAAATAAATAAATAAAAATCCAGCTAGAAAAATTACCTATTTATTTGTATGTAAGTTTTTTTTAATTCTTTAGATAAACCGGACATAATCAAGCAAAGCTAAGGAGACATGGTTAAAGCAACTTTCTGATTCAAAAGCCGTTGCTGTGGTTTGTTACATATGGTGGCAGCCTATCCCAATGCCAATTTCAGCTTTCCATAATTTAAAACACCAGAATAAACTCTATTATAAACAACTAACCCAACCCAACCCAACCCCAGTTAGCCCTATTGCACACACCCTGGTTAGCCTAAACGATACGTTGGACCATGTGGTTGCTGAACCCTTCTTCCCCTATAATCCTCAGCACCCCACCCGGGTGGTCCCCAATTACCCCAACCTTGTGTTCCCGGTGGTGGTGGTGGTGGTGGTGTCGGAGCACCCTCTGCCGCCCTCATTCTTTTAGCCGGTTGATTGTGTCCTCCCAATTCTGGTCCCCAAGTACCCCAACCTTGGGTTCCCGGTGCACCGTCTGCCGCCACCCGCATTCTTTTGGGTGGGTGGTCGTCAGCCCATTCTTGACCGGAACCCATGGCTTGATGTTGGGTTCCCATTCCACCCCACTGGCCGCCAACTGGCTGTGGTCTTGGTAGCCAACTTTGGGCGGCTCTTGGTTGCATTGGGGTGGTGGTGGTGGTGAGCGGGGGATGATGGTGCAATGTATTAGTGATGCCAAATAAAGATTCATTTAAAACTGATTCTTGGATTTCACCATTCATGAATAAAGAAAGTCTTTGAATGGAAAAATGGATGCGACTGTAGATTTTTTCCACCTCTGATTTCCCCACTGCTCTCGCCACATTTTGGGTTCGATCCGTGAAATCCTCCACCTGTAAATTCTTCATAATATTTAAATGTATACAAAAGCTAAATTCAAGAAATATCAACGTATTTTCAATTATTTGTTAATTAAAGATAGCAACCTTTTAGCTTTTGCTTCAAAACTCTACCCATGTAAAATTGTTATGTATTTGGTAAGATTTTTGAAAATAATAAACAAGGTTTTACAAGAACTCACACTCATGCTTGCTATTTTAGTGGCCCAAGTTTTAGAAGTCCATTGTCCTAGATAAGTACTCGCACAAAGACCTTTCGGCCAAAGCTTTTCAACAGATGCCAACTGCAACAACCATTTATGCGTTTCAGACATAACAGATGTCAATGGGACAAAAATTGCAATTTGTCCCATTGACTTCAATCAAATCAATCATGTGCATTCCAAATGCAGTACAACTGACAGGACAGGTTGTACTGCTTTTGGGGTGCACTGGACTGCCTGATGGGATTGATGTTTTGTCCATTGACATCAATCCCTTCGCACATGACTGATTTGATTGAAGTCGATGGGACAAATTGCAAGTTTGCACCTTTTGTCCCATCGACATCAATCCACTCAATCCAGTGCACCCCCAAAGCACTCCAAGTAGTGTTTGGTGTGCATTGGACTGGGATTAATGTCAATGGGACAAAAAAAATGTTATTTTTGTCCCATTGACATCAATCTCATTAGTCCAATGCAAGTCAAACACAGTTCTGTCTTGTCCAAGGCCTTGGAGATTTTACCTTGAGTAAAAACGACACCAACAGTTCACCTAATGTTTCTGTATTTTTACTACCGTAATTCCGAAATTTTCTAACTGATTTCTGCACCGATGCAACATCTTCTCCATCTAGAAAATTCTCACCCCATTATAAACTGAAATACTTCTTTACAAGAAACAACAACAATCTACTTTCATTTATTTGTTTATCCTACTTTCATTTCTTATTACAGCATTGTACTTTGAAAAATCTACAATTTCATCCAAATACAAAGCAATGGATAGATTTTTCAAAGTACAATGCTGTAATAAGAAATGAAAGTAGGATAAACAAATAAATAAAAATAGATTGTTTTTTCTTTATTGACAATAATCAACATACCTCTTCTCCCTTTTCATCTAAGGCTTGACTTGTAGTCAAACATCAATGAAGTTTCATTGTATAAGACAATTAGACAAGTTCATAATACTAATTAACTACTTTTACATCCTTAATTAAGTATTATTACCTTTTAATATCTCGGAAAATGGAGGTAATATAGGGGGGTCTCGATTCTGCAACCAAAGAATAATTATAAGACAAAAATTTTGAACAGTTGAAAAATAATATAAATAAGAAATAAAAAAGATGACTTGCTTTCAGTATTAAGCAATATAAAAGCAAACCTGTAGATGAAAAGCAACCAATAATATTATGGATAAAGAGTTAAGAGTTCGATCTTTTGAACTGTTAATATCATGTGCTTTTGCCCATGCTTTCATCTGCATAGATAGATTTTATCATTAGTATCCATAATACATATTAATAAGCTACAATTTCAAGGTATTAAAACCTTGTATTTACTAGAATAATTTTTAACCCATGTAGCAGATTATATAAGCTTACCAAGAAACTTAGCTTTTTGAACCTTTCATCTATTGAAGTAATTAAGCGAATTATAGCTGACTTTGAAATTCCATCTCTATTTTCAACTGAAAGGTCACATTCAACACCACTTCCAGCATCAATAACTTTCAGAATAGGCACCTTAGCAGACAGAACAGGCTGAACACCTCGTACATGACCTCCAGCTAAAGGGCAAAAAGGTCATTAAACAAAATCAGACATATACATGATTGTGTAAATATAAACTAAAAACTTAAGAAATAGAAAATGGTAAATAGGTAAAAAGAGTACTTTGAAGTGCATAAAATTTTCTTGCAAACTTCCTAAGTGCTTTAATTTTCTGATCTCGAGGGAATACTGATTGACTATTGTTTTTGAAGTTGACTGAGAGATCTAAGTCACTTCCAGTAGTAAAAAGATCCATTGAAAAAGAACCGAATTCTTCAACAACAGGACAAGAAGAATTACCTGAATCAGAAAACAATAAATCCACTCTGTGTTAAACCATAAACTTAACTTCAAATCTAAAAAGGGTTTGCAAGAAATAACAACAATCTACTTCCATTTTGTTTCTTATAGCATCCTACTTTCATTTCTTCCTATTTAAAGCATTCTACTTTGAAAAATATAACCAATTATAGCAACAAGAAAAAAGTTAAAAACACAATGCCTTGATAAAGAAAAAAACAGGAAGTAGAATGTTGTATTAGAAAGAAATGAAAAAGGAAATCTTGAATGTAAAATGTAAATAGTAGAGAATGTGAGTGGGGATTTACCATATAATTCCCTTGCTATTTCATTAAAAACTCGAATTAGTTGCTTTCGATGTTCATATTCACTTGGTTTTGGCCTACGAATTAAATAGGCTTCATTAAGTAGTTTTTCAAGGACAAGTAATTTGCCTCGATTTGGTATAATCCTCTCTAATTCTTTCAATTCAAACTTCTCTGCTTTCTTTTTCAGGACTGAAAATTGAAGATCAGTGAAAGAATTATCAACTAGAAAAGATAATTTAGGCCAACAAGGAAAAGAACAATTTTTATCAAATTATAATATATATCTAAAGAAGTAATAGAAACTTGAATCTCATTACTACATTTAGTATAAACCTCACATACCCTGCAAATCATCTTCATGAGGTCCTGTAAAAACTACATAAAATCAAAGTAGAGTAAAATGGGGTCAACTGTTTTGACACCCTGGTCAATAGTGGATGGAAAACCAAGTAGATATGAGATATATTTGAAAGATAAAATATAAAATATAAGAAAAAACATGTGACGTAATGACTTCTTTGAAAAAAATATCTTGTCAGAAAACATCATCAAGATGTTGTAGAGAACACGGATTATCATTTTTTACCATATATGTGTATTATGTAACATTTTGTTTCTATCTTTTTATTGCAATATCAAAAAAAAAAAAAGAGTACAATTATCGTACGTTATAAAAAGGTATATGTAATAGACAAAGCATTTCAAGTATTCAAGTGAGATATGGTTCAAAATATGCCGTTAAAGAAGAAAAAGGATAGAAAAAGGCAACTATCAAAGTATAACTATACAAAATATTGAATCTAAATGTAGCATACAGAAAGAAAGAAAGAAAGATGGAAAAGACAGTAGTTTTCACAATTCAAGAAGAGAAAGAAAGATAAGTAGAATTATTGAGATAGGAGAACATAATAATTGGAAAAATAGACAAAGAAAAACTTTACAAATAGATGGAAGAAGGAAACATCAATCCGAAAAAAAAAAAAAGAAATAAAATCAAAAGATACTGAGAAAAGATTCCTTTCACATTATGGGACTTATAACATCAGTATGGAGTGAACAAACAAACAAACAACTTGGCTAATAGCTATCTAATGGCTGCTAGGACATTTATTTAGTCAAATTCAATATCAACTTTTTATTGATATTTGTTGTTCTATGATTCACTTGCAAATAACATGGTGATTAAGAAGAATTATTATATCTATTTACTTGTTAAGGGTACTTTAACTAGATCCCTAATTGTGATTAGGACCCTACTCTTTATTCATAATGAACACACGTTGTCATCATCTATTATATTACAATCGTGATTATGACTCTACCTACCATTACCATGTCGTTTAACCTTCTTGTAAATTCTCTAGTAGATGAGCATACAGATGAAAGGTTTTAATCACTTACCCTTTTCTCGCAATGCCATTATTGTGCCTACAAAAGTTACAAATTGAACCCTTTAGATTCAGAATAATAATTATAAGTAGCTCCAATAATGTAATGTCAAAGATAAGCAGCAATTCATCCTACCTTGATGATGTGATCAAGAACAGCTGCAATAGAAAGCAAATTAGTCACATTATAGCCAATCAAACTATAACATAAAAAAAAAAGATGGATAAGCTACAAACATAAGAGTAGAGAATTGAAAGTGGGATGATGGATTTTAATGTGGTGGTTACACATAAATCAAATTTTGTGGTGCCTGTGAAAGAGATGGGGTTGGGTAGGGTGCAGACTAATTCTTTATTTAAATGTAAGAATCAACATGATATGAAAAATCCACAAAATGTTGTTGTTTTAAGTATCTATATTGTGTTCAATCTGCATGACATAGTTAAAGCATAATGCAATCTTTCTATATCTGCTATGTACCTCCTATAATTCCATTTTATATATAATTTTACTAGTTTTTATGCATATTTCTTTCCCTAGCTTCTTCCGATTTCTCAACCCCCAAAAACTTTATCTCCATTGTCACAGGCTTTTGTTTACTAACTCTATGACCTTGGTGTCATCATCTGCTCTATCTATGTAAACCCTAATGACACCATTTGATCTGCCCCTTTGAACAATGTACAATCAATTAGTCATTTGCATTAGGGTTATGCATTGTGTATTCAAATTTAAGGTAGCTCCATTTATTGAGTTTCTACAATGGGTCGTTCTGTTGGTTAGGCCTTTTCTAGGTTATGCATGTTTATCTAATTCAACCGCTCCAAACGATTGCATACGCGAAAAGAAATAAAATTTAGCAAATTTCTGTAGCGAATAAACAAAATGAGAATCAATCATAGAAATTGCAAAACCCTAAATCCGTCAATGAGTTTTGTAACCTAATTTCACTCCGTAAGCATAACAGATAGTCACTTTGTTTTAAGCCCATGTTAATCCATCAAAACTACAACGCAATTGCAGAGAGGTATTGATTAGTTGTACGAAATGAATACTTACCCCTTAAGACGCTCAAGCGCAGAGAAATCCGCCCCTCTGTTGCTACACAAGGATCGAATGGAGATTGGAGAGGGTGATTCCCGTGGATTTAGTTGAGACGTCGAGAGGGAGAGAGACTGCAGCAGAGAATGAGTCAGCGAGACGTCATAGGGTGAGAGACGGCTGAGATTGTACCAAAAGCAGGTGGAAATGACCTCCAGCCACTCTCCATCGTTTACGTCGGTCACATGCGATCATGCTACGATTCATAGTGGCACCATTTTAGGGGAAGGAAAAGCTAACTATGTTTCAATTTTGTATAAAAATAAAAAACACCATTTAAGTATATCCTATCTAAAAACATCATCTAATTAAAGAATTTGTTCAAAAATATCATCTAAAATCACATTTTGCTCTTTGATTCAGTGGTAACCGGGTGGAAATGAGAATGGCTGACTTGGCATATTTTTCTTAATGTGTGGATTATCTAATTGGCATGAAGTTTACAGGTAGGATATATCCCCCCTTATAAGCCATCGTTGAAATAAATTAGGGCAAACATCCTCTGTAACGACTTCCTCCTTCTTCTATGGCGTCTTCTTCTTCCTCTAAATCCGTCATATCCAAGTCAAGAACCAACATTTCAAAATCTAATCTTGGTAGAAAGCATTGTGATTGAGGGTACATTGGTCGAATTTGGACATCAACAACCAAAGCTAATCCTGGAAAAAAGTTTATGGTTTGTCCATACTCCTTGGTAAGTTTAGCTTAAAGTTAGCTTTTTATTTCCATTTCCTAAATAATTTCTTGGTTATATGACTTATTTTCCTGAATATGAAGGATCAAAATAAGGAAAGTTGTAAGTTCTGGAAATGAGTTGTTGATGATGAAGAAGAACAAGAAACAAACTTAATGGAAGTCAAGATTTCAATATTGGAAAATGATTTGAAATCGTACAAGATGAAGACAGATGAGGATGACATGAGTTTTAGAAAGAAACTCAATGAAATGAGCAGGACATTAGAGATTCAAAAATGTTGTTTGTGGATGCTTTTTGTTCCGCTTGTAGTGAAATTCATGATGTAGTATAGGGAAAATGAATGGAATGGCTGATTCCAATGTGTTTTGTAAAGGGATGCTTTTGTAGCTTTAATGGTAATGTAATCAAGGGCATAATGGTAATGTAATCAAGGGTGCTTTTGCTGCCCTTTAATGTTTATTCTATTTTCTTTGTTTTGTGTTTTTTGAATTGAAACACATTTTGACTATAATGCTAATGTAATTGTAACTATAAAGGTGATGTATAACAATGAAGGTTTTTTTGATAAAACAAAAAAAATGATATTGGTGTAACAGTGAAGGTATTAATATAACAGTGAAGGTATTAAACTAAACAGGGGTTTATTGGTGAGGCTGCATATGAACTTGACAAATGGGACAAAAAAGAGGTCATGGTAAATAGGGGTACATTGGTCAACATAGGAAGAAAAACTGTAACTTTATCCAAGAAGGGGAACAAATGAATGAATTATCTTCTATACAGGGGCAGTCCCTTATATTGCAGCAGGACACATAATTCAACAAAAGGAAACAAAAGGGCATAATTGTCAATTTTATCATTCTGTTTTATAACCTGTCATTTCCGACTAGTTTATGTTGTATTATTATGAGATCAATGAGATGTAAAAACACATGATTACACCAGCATACGACTGGTACAAGTTTGACGATTTTATCCCTTCCAACAGTTGATACATCCACATATAATTAAAAAAATTAACAAGCTAAAGGTAATTGAGCAAACTAACATTAAACAAACATTAAACAATAGTTTTATGTGTAGTATGCACCAAAAGATGTGCCTTTAAAAGTTTTAAGCATAAACAAACATAAGTTTTATGTGCATTATGCACCAAAAGATGTGCCTTTTATAGTTTTAGGCATAAACAAACATAAGTTTTATGTGCACTATGCACCAAAAGATGTGCCTTTCACAGTTCAGGCATAAACAAACACATGACCTAACTTAAATTAACTGGGTTTCCAATATTATCCCCAGTACCGCCCACCCTTCTCTTCAACTTCATCTTTATGATTCTCTCAGAAGGGTCTTTTCTCTTCTTCACGCTGCTAATGTTTTCCCTGCTTCCCTCCACATCAATAACAGGTTCACCTGCGACATAACCCTCCTCATGGTCTTCAACTTCATCTGCCACATACTCCTCCTCCTGGTCTTCTACGTCATCCGCTACATACTCCTCCTCATGGTCTTCTACTTCATCTGCCACAAACGCGTCTGCTGGTACTTCATTTGTAACCGCATCAAGAGAAAATGTTTGTGTATTGTAATCAAGAAAAAATGGTTATGTGTATTGTAATTAAGAAGCCAACCTTGGTTCAATAATGGACATGTTCTTTTATTGTGACCTTCTTGCTTACGGTGACCACATTTTGGAATCCCTCTCTTCTTACTAATAGTATGCCTTCCTTCTTTCCGTAAGACATTTCTTCCTGTTCACCTTTGGTCTCCCAGGCAGCCTTCTACGTCTTGGTGGCAAGATGGTATTAGCAACTACAGTTGGCCATAAATCAGCACCATTAATTGGTTTTATTGTATATCTATAGCAACTTCCAAACATGCCTGTTGTGAACCAAACTGAAACATAGTCCTCTACATTCCCATTCAAAAACAATATTGTTGCAATGGCATGCAAACACGGTATCCCACTAATTTGCCAGGATCTGCATGCACAAGTTCTGTTGTTCAAGTCAACTCCATATCCTTCATGCAATAATCTGACCTCATATTGTTGTGGACCACTTGGAGTAACTTCCCAATACCTGTGATGAAATGTTATAGTAAATTAATTATTTTAACTTAAGTAAATTAGCTTTTGAAGTAAGTAACAAACCTTTGTGCTTTTTTCAAATTCTTAATCCTCCTTCTGATGGAGGGACAGATTGGCAAGTTCCATTTTTCTCCCTTCTTCTTTTGATTGAACATTCTCTCCATGACATAGACTCTAATTTCTTCAAGCATAGTTATTATCGGTTTTTTTCTTGCCTTTACAATTGCAGAATTGAAGGATTCTGATATGTCATTCTCTACGGCATCACAACGCCTATCTTCCAAAAAAAATGCCCTACACCATGTGCTTGGATCTCTTTACATCAAGTGGTCATAAGCATTTATGCTAAGTTGCCTAATTTCCCTCATTGTAGCTTCAAATGTTTTTTGTGTTGTAGACTTTGCAGCAATCCAAAAAAGCCTCTTAAACTCAACACCCGTAAACTTTTTCTTAAAATTGGCATAGATGTGCCTAGCACATTGCCTATGCTCACTTCCTGGTGCTCTCTCCTTTACAGCCTCAACTAGACCTTTATGCTGGTCAGAAATGATTGTTAGCCCTGTCCCATCTCCCATCTCAATGTCATCAAGTAGTAGATCTAAGAACCACTTCCAAGTTTGCTTGTTTTCAACTGCAACTACAGCCCATGCCAGGGGATATATTTGATTGTTGGAATCCCTACCAACAGCTGCTAATGCCTCACCTCTACAAATACCCTTCAGAAAACATCCATCAATACCAATCACCCTCCTACACCCTTCAATCCAGCCATCTTTGACACCCTTCAAGCAAACATACATCTTCGAAAAGTACACTGTAGAATCAGGCATAATATCTACATCTATTTGGACGGTTGAACCCGGATTAGCCCTCAACAACTCAGCACCATAGTTCCATAGCTTTTCATAGTGTCCCACCAAACTTCCCTCAATTTCATCCAATGCAAACCTTCTAGCATTTCTACATTGCCCGACACTCACATTAAGACCAAAATTAGTCTTCACCAACGCTTTCATTTTCCTGTAACTAAGCCTGGGTTGTTCCAATATGTCACGAATTAACGTTTTTCCAATCCACCTAAATATGACAATTGACCCCAGATTTACTGCTCTACAACAATTATGTTCATCAATCAGTGACTTGATTTGGAATGAATTTTCTTGGCTCATCCAAGTAGCCCACAATCTAAAAGGGCAGCATGCCTTTCCTTCAACTTTACTACACCTAACTAATAATCTACTTGCATCATTTTTTTCATACCACAAATTGTAACCATTAGAAATAGCATAATTGGTAATCATTTGCTTAAGTTCATAAGGATCACAAAAATTCATACCTAAGACAGGTTTCATTGTGTCCCATTGTTGGTTAGGATCATGAACAGGAAAGTAAACTTCATCTGTGTTGCCACTATCTTCATCATTAACCCCTCCCTTTGGAATAACATTTGTGTGGGCCAAAAACGGATCTGTAGATTTCTTTAATGGAATAACTTCATCATCAAGCTCATGGTCCACTGATATATCATCTGACATGACTGAGTCTACATCATCCTCATATTCATCACTTTCTGTGTCCCCTTCTTTAGCTTTTTCTTCGTCAATCCACCCATGACTGGCTCTTGATATTCATCAATGTGCACATTGATTTTACAGCATACCCAGCATCAAGAAACCTTACATAGTCATTATCATCTCTTAGTTCTCTCAATACATCTACCACAGATCGATTTTGAAGACAATAATATACATTAGTGCACCTTTCCTTTGTTAATTTTCGAAGCTGTAAGATGAACTCTTTAAACCCCGTGTTTTTGAAATCAACTCCCGTAACAGATATTTTCAAAGGATTAAAGTACACTAATGGCTTAGGGACAAAGTTCCCACCATGGTAAACATCGACAGTAAGCATACCTTGCACCTTCAGTGAAAAATCGGCGTGAAAAGCGAACCCTAATTTCACCGTCTGTGAAAAAACCTCCAACGTGTTCTATGTGATTTTGATTTTTGCGAATGGGTTATTCCACGTAATAGAGGGAGAAGCCACGTAATTGTTTATTTTTTTTCTTCCCGGTAACATTTACCTCCTCACCGGCAGAACCGGTTACCACGATAGAATCAAAGAGCAAAATGTGATTTTAGATGGTATTTTTTGAACAAATTCTTTAATTAGATGGTATTTTTTGAACATGGTATACTTAAATGGTGTTTTTTGTACAAAATTGAAACATGGTTACCTTTTTAAGTCATTTTCCCTTAGGGGGATTTTTATCGGGGCCTATTACAACGAAGGGTATGATTTAAAGTATGGATGTGATTGCATTTTTTTTAAGAAAAAACAGACTACATATCCTATGAGTCAACATATAAAACTATACACCCACTGACTTTGACATATACACATGACTCATCCTCGTTTCGCAAGAAACCAAACTCTTTGACTTTCTCATCGAAACAAATATTTCATATAGATGGATTTTTCAAGCTTACACACTCTATTAGGGTGTTTTGCATCGACAAAACCCTCTTGCTGACTCATGTAAACATCTTCAGCCAACTTTCCATTAAGGAAAGCGGTTTTGACATCCATCTGTCATATTTCGTAATCATGAAACGCAGCTATGGCTAGCATAACTCTTATATACTTTATCTTTGCAACCGGTGAGAAGGTCTCATCATAGTCAACTCCGGGAGTTTGAGTAAAGCAATTTGCAACCAATCGCATTTTATAAGTGTGTACTTTCCCATCCATGTCGATCTTCTTCTTGAAGATCCATTTGCACCCGACCGTCTTACGACCCGGTACATTGTCAACTAAGTTCCGAACTTGATTGCCATACATGGACTGAATCTCGCTGCCCATATCCTCTTTCCACTTTGTAAACTTTGGGCCTGCCATGGCTTCCTTGTAGCTATTAGGTTCATCTAAATTTACTAGTGTACTATCACTAATAACCGTATCACCCTCACTTGTTATATGAAAACCATATAACATAGGTGGAACACTAACTCTACTGGAACGTCTAAGAGGTAAGGACTCGTCAATCGGTTCAACATGAGTTTCCTCCTCGGGTTGAACACCAGCGTTAGAGGTTCCTTCATCGCTTGATTGTTGAAGCTCTTCAAGATCAATTTGCTTCCCACTATCCTCTTGGCTTATGAGTTCTCGCTCTTGAAAAACCCCTCTCCTCACAACGAAGACAACATTGTCACTCGGTCTATAGAAGAGATATCCAAAGGACTTTTGCGGATAGCCGGTGAAAATACATCGTTCGCTACAAGGTTCGAGTTTGTTGTGAGTCTCTCGTCTTATGAAAGCCTCGCAACCCCAAACCTTGATATGTGCCAACGAAGGAGCTTTCCCTGTCCACATCTCGTGAGGTGTTTTGGCAACCTTCTTAGTAGGGACTATATTAAGGATATGGGCGGCAGTCTCTAAGGCATACCCCCAAAATAAGATAGGTAACGAAACACGACTCATCATGGAATGAACTATGTCCAATAAGGTTCGATTGCGCCTCTCAGCCACATCATTCAACTACGGTGTCCTGGGTGGCGTCAATTGCGAAACAATTTTGTATTCCTTGAGGTAGTCGTAGAATTCAAGACTAAGGTACTCACCACCTCGATCGGATCGGAGAATCTTAATTTTCATGCCTAGCTGATTCTCCACTTCTTGCTTAAACTCTTTGAAATTTTCAAAGGATTCTAACTTGTGCTTGATTAAGTAGATATACCCATATCTGCTATAATCGTCGGTGAAAGTCACATAGAAGCGGCTTGCATCCATTGTGGTGGATCTAAAGGGCCCACATACATCGGTATGTATAAGATCCAATAAACCCTCACCCCTTTCACAAGTGCCAGTGAAGGGTGACTTGGTCATCTTTCCAAGTAAACAAGACTCGCACGCGTCATCATCCCTAAGGTCGAATGACTCCAACACTCCATCCTTTTGGAGTTGGGCTATGCGTTTCTTCTTGGCATGTCCAAGACGACAATACCACGAGCATGCTTTATCCAAACTACTGGAAGAATCGATATGCAACACATCATTTCCTAAGTTGTCTACAACCATCACAATTTCATATAAACCATTACAAGGCAATGCTTCAAAAATAGAAAGAACCATTAAAGAAAGCATTAATAGAACCTTTTTCATTATCAAACGAAAATCTAAAACCTTGTTTATACAAAACATGAAAGGAAATAATGTTTCGCATAATTTTTGACGAATAGCAACAATTATTCATATCTAAACCTAACCCACTACTAAGCACTAAAGAGTAAACTCCAATCTTGGTGACAGGCGACGCTTTCCTATTCCCCATGATCAAGTTTATCTTTCCATGCTACACATCCCTACTTCTTCTTAGACCCTACAAACCAGAACAAATGTGAAAACCATATCCTGTATCGAGGACTCAAGACATAGCATGTGATGAGTTATTAGATTGAATAGTGTAAATACCTGCGAAGGATGGCTTTATCTTCCCATCCTTGATATCTTGCAAGTACTTCGGGCAACTTATTTTCCAATGCCCTTTTCTCGTGGCAGTAATAGCACTCTGCATCCTTCGGGTTGGAGGAGGGTGCAACGAGACCAACCTTGGTTCCACTAGAATAGGTACCATCGTGGGACTTTCCCTTGTGGCTCTTAGAATGATCCTTCCTCTTCTTACCCTTCCCTTGCCCAATTGCCAAGACGGGAGCGGTAGTAGGAGTTGATGCAATGGATTTGTCTTTCAGACTACTCTCAGCAATCCTTAGCAGGCCTTGAAGCTTGCTTAGAGTGACCTCCTCCTTGTTCATATGGTAGGTCATACGAAACTGGTTGTAACAAGGAGGTAAGGAGTGTAGAATAATATCTATGGCCAGCTCCTCATCGAAGTTAACATTTAACTTCAGCAAGCGGTCCACATACCTCTGCATTTTCTGCAGGTGGGTCGTGATGGACTCTCCATCCTTCATCTTAGTAGTGATCATCGCAGCGATGATCTTGTACCTTTCCTGCCTCGCGCTTTGATGGTACCTATCCATCAAATCTTGATGCATCTCGTAGGGTAGTAGTCCTCGTATGACTTTTGGAGTTCTGCGGTCATTGTCGCGAGCATGATGGAATGAACTTTCGTAGCATCTCGCTCGTGAGCCTCGTAAGTAACAATCTCTTCGGGAGTGGCAGTGTTGACATTAACCTCTTTCAACTCCTTAGCGAGAAGATACTCCTTGTCCTTGTAACTGGTGATCATTCGGATATTGCAGATCTAGTCATTGAAGTTGGACCCATCAAAAATCACCCTCTCACACAAATTCATGAGTGAGAATGAGCCAGAAGGGGTCAAGCATGAAGCGTTGTTGTTTTTCGAAGTAGACATTTGAAATAGAAAAGAGACAAAGTTTGATTAGATAAGAATCCCCAATTAAACACCCAAATGAGAAATTAGGGCTAGGATCCAACAATATTATTTGCAATTTAGAAGAGGGATGTTGTAATCTAAATCACAAATAATTTGAAGGTAAGTGAATGACGATTCACTAATTTCCACCATGAAAAACGAAAAAGAGATTAAGTTTTAAATGTATTAAACTCCTAAATCTTTTGAGATTCATTGAACTTTTCAATGACATGTTTAAATCTCGATATTCCCTTCAAGTTTGTGACTGGGATACCGAGGATCACAAACAAGGTGTGAATAACCATGCAAATATACTTGGTACCCTCGATGTCATTTACCACCTAATCAATGTGCCAGTTAACCACACATGCTCCATTGATCTATGATAAACATCGAGTCACCCTTTGCCACCATTGCTAGTCCATATTAGTGTGTCGGTTATCCACGCACGCTCCACTAATGACTTGGTAGGGTGCAAAGTGTAATTTCATGGAATAACATCATTTCACATTTTTCCTAAAGTAACTAAGATTGAGAATTTTATAAAAAACATTTAGTTACTTTATTAATCATTATACTTTTAATGAGGAATTAGTTGCCATATCATACCCGTTCGGCTAACGACCCTCCACCAATCAAGGAAACGGTGGGTGAGAGTGAACACCCATTAAATTGTCAGTTTATAGGCAGCAACCTTATACCCCTCCCCCTTTTAGATCGGCTTCATGAATGAGGCCTACTAACGGTAAGACTAGCTTTATATATATATATATATATATATATATATATATATATATATATATATATATATATATATATATTAATCTTATAATATTATAATAGTATAAGGGTTGAATTTTAAACTTGTAAAATTCTAGGGTTTAGAATTTAAATATTTCAAAATTAAACTTTTAATCAACAATTTAAATTCCAAAACATGAGGGCAAGTTTTGAAACTTTTCAAAACTTTCTAGATCATACTATAAATAATTTTATTAAACAATTAATTAGTGATTATCTAAATTTTGACCTAATCCAATTTCATGGCAAGATAATACAATTAAATAATTCAAATAATTAAAGTTATCATATAAGACAATAATTATCTAATTAATTTGCAATTATCTTCTATTTTGATAAGGATAATCATATCAATTTTATAAAAATCAAATTTTATTAATCAAAAACGTTTTTGGTAATTATCTCAATCAAAAATAGGCAAAAATTCCGAAATATCTACTCTCTGACTCTCCGACTCACCGAGTCACTGACTGGACTCGTCGAGTTCATCAGGTGACTCAACGAGTTCAGCTGTCAGAGGGCAGAAAATTCGATTTTGCAAGCAATGAATGATTAAACAAGGCATTACATATAATAGGAAACAGCCTAGGCTCTGATACCACTGATGGGTTTTGAGCATTACATCAATCATATGGTGCACATGCAAACCCTAAAGCTTTGGATCTAGGTTTCTCTAATTGTACATGCAAATCATGCAAAACTTGTAAACCCTAATTCTAGCATACAAAATCGAAAATCATAACTAAACTAGGGTTAAGAAATCACCTTTCAATTGTAGCTTAAATATCTTGAGATTTAAGAACCTAACACCTCAAATGTGATGCCTCTAATGAATTACAAACACCAAAGCAAGTTGGATGATCTTGTAGAGAGGGGAAGGAGGCTCAAAGCCGGCTCTTGATCTCTAGGGTTCAAGGTGGTAGCTGAAAATGCAAAGCCTAGGGTCCTTTATATAGGTGGGCTGTTAGGGTTTCAGTCAAAACCCTAATTGGATTGCTTAGGCCTTAAGCAGTCCAAAGGAACCTTCCATAACAGGGCCTTGGACGAATCCAAGGTGGGCTTCCCCCTTGATTTTGTCCATCCCATTCCTAAGGGATCCTCAGCCCAAAATCCAATTATGTTATAATTGCAATTCTAGTCCCATAGGTTCAATTAATATCTTTTGATCACAAATTTAATTTCTTGATTAATTCTTGACCAATATTAATTAACCAATATGATTTCTCTTTTAATATATTATTCATATAATATATTAATAAACCATAATAACCTCTTTCTCTATTAATCATCCAGTCAAGTTGCTCCAGTGAAGGCAACCCAAAAAGGACCATGCTACAACCGGGTCAAGTACATACCAAATATAGTTATGGGCTTAGACACCTAATCCAACAACTTGATGAAGAGAAGTTGGTTTTGTAAGCAAGTAGGTTCTATGAAGGTTTAGGAAATGGTTGAGGATTATTCTGGCGAGGGCTTGGAAATGGTTATGATATGGTTTGTGAGTGGGATTCCATGGACACTTGTATTTCATGGATAGACAAGCAAAATCTTATTGAAAGCGAAGTTCGAAGTCCATGGTTTTAGGATCGAGGTCTCCATCAAACTGATAGTTAAAATTAGTAGGAACAGGTAGATCTGGTTGAGTGGGTTGAACAAATGGAATGGGTGGGATAACCGCTTTGAAAGGATCTGAAACATATGGATTCAAGACATGTGGATCGAAAGAGCTAACAAGAGCAAGAGGACCTCCTGTGAATTCTCTAAATGTTTGTGCAACATTTGATTCGTGTCCTTGTAGCTCATCAAACAACCGGTAAAGCTTCAGCTTCTTCAGAGATCCATTACTCCGAATACACAATTTTACGTTTCCCCATCCTTTACCAAGACTATTGATGAACTTGAGATTGTATTTTAGCGGAGTTCGGACAATCCTATGAGCTGTCATATTGTTGACGATGATTTTGTACCTATTGGAAGCTAAGGCAACTGATTCACCGGGAGTAGTGGCGAAGGTATCAAACTCATTGACGACCGAAGTCAGACGCTTATCCTTCATGTTTTCTGATCACTCGAACAGATCTTGAAGAGTGTCCCAAATCTCTTTAGCAGATTTGCATAACTTAATGTGCTCAAAGAGAGAAGGAGGAACACCGAACACCATCTCGGGAAATGCAACTTGATCTGCATGCAGTTTCTCGATGTCTATAGCAGTGAGAGGTGCTGGGCGTTGTTCTTCTTGGCCCATGAGTGTTGCAACAACATCTCTCACCATTTATATGACCGGAACATGTGGACCAGCTTTCACAGAAGGGCAACCCACATTATTTTTTATTTGCATTGAATACATTTGTTGAGATGAATTAAGAGCAGCCATTGAAGTTAAGATATTAGAGCAGAAGCGGTATATAAAAGAACTTTTATCCTGAACACATAAATGATTGAGATACCAAGGTAATCTCAGATCAACTATAATTTATTCTTATGGATTCAAAGGAAAACTGTAACAACCAGTTATTTCGGGTCAATAAAAGTCAAACAAGTCAAACCAAAGTCTAAACAAGTCAACTACGATAAACCAAAGTTAAATAATTAAAATTATTTGATTTAAAAATGTATTGTTATATGTGTTTCGGTTTTGGAGTCAAAAACCACTTGTATTCTTGGGAAATCAATAGACAGGTACCCACACAGGTTTTGAGAATACGAAGCTGATGGGTTTTGGTCATAAGACATCCTATGTGCTCATACAAACCCTAATGCTTGGATCTAGGTTTCTCTATTGTACATGCAAGTTATCCAAGACTATAAACCCTAATTCTAGCATACAAGTAATCATATTAACATAAGAATAGGTTTATAATATTACCTTGATTGTTATGTAGCAATACCAATCCCAAATCTCCTTGTATTGACTTTGGAAGGCTTAGAGTCACAAGTGTCACTCCTCTAATGGCTCACAAACACCATAAGCAAGAGGATGAAGAGGAGAGAGGTTAGAGGCTGCCCAAAACATGTTCTAACCCTAGAAAAGAAGTTCCCCACGTTTTTGAGCCTTAAGGGTTATATTTATAGTGAGGCTATTAGGGTTATCTAACAAGGAAACCCTAATTTGGTTGCTTAAGCCCTAAGCAACCCATAGACTCCTTTAATCAAGCCCTTGGACGATTTCCTTATGGGCTTCCCATAAGAATTCGTCCAACCCTTGATACAAGGCAATCCATGGCCCAAATTGCAATTATCTTATAATTACAATTCCAGTCCCTTAAGTTTAATTAATCTCTTTTAGTCACAAAACTAATTACCAATTAATTATTGACTAATATTAATTAAATAATATGATTTCTCCTTTAATATATTATTCCCATAATATATTAATAAATCATATTTAATCCTTTCTCTCCATAATTCATCCTATCAAGTTGCTTTGTTGAAGGCAACCCAAAAGGACCATGCACCATCGGATCAAGTACATACCAAAATAGTTATGGACTTAGACACTAATCCAACAGTCTCCCACTTGGATAAGTCTAATAACTATTATGCGTATGACTTCAGATCCTGATCTGCAATCGTAGCTTTCCAAAGCCGCTGTCAACTCTGATCCTATCAGATACGTGTGTCCTTAGATAAGGGATCATATATTCCTCCATTCTAGATATCATATGAGATATGATTTCAAATCATTCTCTTTGTACTATATCTCGATTCCCGATTTATGACGACTAACTAATTGAACAAATCAAATTAGCCCTAGCCCGGCCGAGCATTTACGTTTGTCATCACTAAATCATCGAGGGGACCAAAGATATCGTTTTTATCCTACTTTGGATAAAAGGAACGGATAAACTTTGATACAATGCTTGCTTGCACTTACTAACCAAATCACACACAACAATATGTTTTATAACACCAAGTTACTAGTGCGTTTACATATTATCAATGTGCAACCGATTTGCAAGATACAACTCACACATCTCGGTTTCAAGAATATAAGATGTTATCGTCTCACCAATCACTCGTGATACAATTTGTGGAGTGATCCAAGTGAGCGTGGGTTTAATCCAATGCTCAAATCATATTCATAAGCACTCACGAACGTTGTAGCAAACATTTGCTTATGTCTAATACTCCTCTAGACAATCCACACACCAATTCACGACAGTCTTCATTCATATCTACTTCCAACATATGAATGACTGTGGCCCGTTCGAATAATTCGATTATTCTTAATAAATTCAATTATTCTGGAAGTCAAAACATGCAAATGTGAAACACAAGAATAATACTAATCTCATATGGCCTCAAACCTTTGAGTATAAATAAAACACATTTTATTTATCACCATATTGATTACTCATTATTTGTCGTTTCGGGTAATCAACTTCTTACTTGAATTATTACACTTGTCACATGCTCTTAGCATGCACACAATGTTTTCCTATGGTTCTTACTTTGTGAAATAGATCAAATTAAACACATTTCCAATCATTCTCATTTCACAACTCCAAATCCTTTTTCATAAGTGTGAGAATATCAAATTCTTGTTACTTATAAAATATGCTAGATTCTAACATTCTATGCAATAATCCTTTCGTAACGTCACTGCACCAGAGTCACAAAGACTATTGCCAATGATATTACAAGGTCCTCTATCGGAGATTGTTACAAGACAATTCCTTAGATATGATGTCTCTCACTCAAAGTACATTCCTTTGAACATCCTTTTGCATAAAAGTTTCTAATCTAGTCATAGATTTTTAATATTCAATTCCCAATATGGATACATTTCCATATTTTCCATATGACAACTCATTCTTAATAGAATCTCATCTATTCTTAATGATGTCGATATGGTCCATCCAATATGGACACATATCCATATTTTCCATATGACAACTCATTCTTAATAGAATATTTTCTATTCATAATAATGTCGATATGGTCCATCCAATACCATGCTTCCAACTACTCACAAGCGACCAATCCTCGTCGAACTTTGGATTGTCCTTTGATAGTTGTTTAATTATTTTAGTCAAAACCAATTCTAGTCCCTTTTCCCTCTAAATGCGCTCGACATTTGGAAAATTTTAGAATGGTCAGACATTAAAGCATTTACAATCGATCCTATACCCGAAGCGTATGGGACACGACGCATAATGTTTTATTTGCTATGTTCTCAAAATTCGAATTGTGAAGAGGAATGCCGTAATCATAATCGAAATTTTAAGAACACACAATGTACCCTTGACTAAATTTATTAACATTTCTCAACTTAATCCTTTAGATTTGAAATGAAGCATAATATTCTCTCCCTTAATTATAGCAAAACAACTATTCCTTCCTTGTAACTTTGCAAAGAATGACTCTTGTTTTCTATAATTAATATTGCCAACTTGCAATATGTGCCTTAATAATCATACAATCATAACTTTTATGCTACCACTATCATGATGATTATTATAGACATAACACTTATACTCCCACTAGCTTCGACATGTATTTAGAAACAGCCAAACTTTCAGAAAAACAATGCTTATTGGATTTCTTAAGTTCATGTTTCTAATACTTAGTGCTTTGATAATCTTTTATCAAGGCTTCTTGAACTTATACACCTTTGCCTTAGATAGTTCATATGTGTGTGTAAACAATTGCCAAACCTCACAATTCAAATTATGGAAAGGGATACCGTAACCATAATCGAATTTGAGAATGCAATTTTACAATCACTATCTTCTTAAAATCTTTCTTAGTGAAAGCATTTCCTCACAATCATTTTCATGAAGGAGGAAATCTTATGACACTTAGATTTGAGCGGTGTATGTGTTCCTATCCATGTGAATTTGTTAAAACCAAAGTTTACGACAAATTCAAACTCATATGGACCGAACTTTCTTAATCTTGATTTCTTGCCTTTATGGTAGCACAGCTGCCCACCATGTCTTCCAAGTAGTTAAGCAGCTCACCTTTTCTTATCAACGTACTTTCCATTGATCAAGGTCCTTGCCTTTTATGCATTCAAATGAGAACTCATAGGACTCACATGTATAATTAACTCGATTGGTTTGGCACATCAACTAAACAATGTCAACACGATAGGTTGTAAACCTCAACTCGTGTGCTAGTGATGATCGATAAGGTTTATTTGATTTGTTCTTAAAACCTTTCAAGACCATTAAGACTCCCACTGACTCCTTGACATATAAGATTCTCTTGTCAATAACCATTTCTTGACAAACAAATATCCAAGATTTAGTGTAGCTCATATCAAAATACTTCATAAATTGGTCCTAGTTGGTCTTTGTCTTATCCAAGACATCACAACTTTCCACATTTGATGAATGTTATAAACCTTCTTAACACTTATCACTCAATGTCACAATCTTAACTCTAAGACTTGTTTTTGGAACGAACTATGATTGACTTCTTGATTTAACCATTTCTTCTATCCTTGATTCCTCTTCTTAAACATACAATTGTACTAAGACTTACTTAGAGGATCAATCGAGATATGGTTCTTAATCACTAAGACCTATCATAAAGCATAAAAGCTACTCTCCCTTCTTCTTAGAATGGAGAAACTTTTATCTTTCTGCCTACTTGATTCTTCTTATTCGTTTTGCTATTGATTTAAACTTTTTCAATCAATTCAGAATTACACTTAATCTTGTAAGTATAATCATATTTACTAAACCTCTAGTAAATCATGACGAATATCTTTGTTACTCTTATGGTGGACTTGATCAACACATAACTTTGCGTACTCGATCTCCTAGTCCTTCACTTGACACTTTGTCAATGAAATAGTCTAATTATCAAATATGAGATTTCTCATTCATCGTGCAACCAAGTTGCGTGATTCCAAATTTCTGTCCAATTGAAACTTTGGGCGATGAGAAACTCTCCCTATTTACTAAACCTCTAGTAAATCATATTTACTAAACCTCTAGTAAATCATGACGAATATCTTTGTTACTCTTATGGTGGACTTGATCAACACATAACTTTGTGTACTCGATCTCCTAGTCCTTCACTTGACACTTTGTCAATGAAATAGTCTAATTATCAAATATGAGATTTCTCATTCATCATGCAACCAAGTTGCGTGATTCCAAATTTCTGTCCAATTGAAACTTTGGGCGATGAGAAACTCTCCATATTTGGTAAATTTTCGACTTTCCATAAATAACATAATAAGAACCAAATCCATTGTTGCTAATATTAGAAACATTTTAACATCAATTTTTTCATACACGCCATTGTAAGGATAAATAATATAAAATCAAAATTTATTTTATTGCGGAAAAATTTGTCCTTACAATGCAACTCATTGAAAAACTTATGCTAATACATCTTTCTTAGCAATCTAATTCTAACTCTAAGTAGTAGCTCAAGAATCTAATCTCCAAGTAATGCGATCGAAATCCATTCCTTCACGGTTAGATTCTGCTCATTTCTTCCCTTAAGTTTCCTTTCTTTTCTTCGATCCTACAAAACATCAATTGTAATCTTATCACATTATGTATTAAGAATCTAGAATAGAAGCTTAAAAGAGTTATTCAATGGATTTTACCTAAATCAGAGCCATACGTTTTGACTCTCCCATCTCTTAGATCTCTTAGGTAAATAGGGCAGCTTCGTCTCCAATGCCCATTTTCTTGGCAATAAAAGCAAATTGACTCTTTTGGAACATAACATGGAACTACTTCAGACATTGTCTTTCTCTTATGATCAAACTTTTCGATCATTGCATGTCTTTCATTGCCATTGTCTATATCCATAGAGGTCTTGAAGGCAGATTCACCAATCAACTTTGCTTTTCTATTGCGCCAAACCATTGCTGATTCAGCAGCAATAAGCATATAGGTGAGATCTATAAGGGTCATGTCGTGGTTCATCATATAGTACTCTCTTACGAACTCACTATACGAGTTGGTAAGTGACTGAAGAACCCAATCAACAGCCATCTCCTCACCGACAACGGATCCTATCATTCTTAGTCTATCAATGTGCGACTTCATCCCTAGGACGTGTGCACACACCGGCTTTCCTTCTTTATGTTTACTTGCCAAAAGGGCTTGAGTGATCTTGAACTTTTCAAGCCTTTGAACTTGTGGGTTAGGGAGAATAATTGGAGGAGGAGGAGGAAGTGAAGTATGATCTATTGTTCCTTGATCGAATCGTGGAATATCATCTTCATGTGGAATGCTTGTTCCACGGGATTTGAGAAGACCATAGTTGTCAAACTTTGACATCTACAAAACGGGAGAAAATAAATTCAAGTTAGTTGATTGATTGAGTCCTTAGTAAATCACCCAAATGAGATACTAAGGCTAGGACCCAACACAATATTCTACAACTCGGGAGAGGGATGCCGTAACCCAAATTGCAGAACATTTGAAGGTAAGTGAATGACGATTCACTAATTTCCACCATGAAGAACGAAAAAGAAATTTTAAGTTTTAAATCTATGAAAACTCCTAGATCCTTTGAGATCCATTGAACTTTCAATGGCATGTTTAAATCTCGATATGCCCCTCTTGTTTGTGACTGGGATGCCGAGGATCACAAAGCGGGTGTGAATAACCATGCAAACTTACATGGTGCCCTCACATGTTACAGTCACCTATTCGATGTGCCGGTAAACCACACACGCTCCATCGAACTATGACAAACATTGAGTCACCCTTTGCTACCTTTTCTTAGAACCATTTAGTGTGCCGGTAAACCACACACGCTCCACTAACGTCTTCGCAAGGGTACAAAGTGTAATTTCATGGAATTGCATCAATTCACTTTGCCTAAGTAACTAAGATTGGGAATTTGAAAAACATTTAGTTACTTTTATGATTCATTATACTTATAATGGAAGGTTTCGTCCTATCCTACCCGTTCGGCTAACGACCCTCCACTAGTCAAGAGTGCGGTGGGTAAGAGTGGATACCCATTCAATCGCCATTTTATAGACAATTTCCTTAAACACCCTTTATAGACTAGCTTCGTGAATGAGACCTACTAACGGTAATACTGACTTTTACTCATACATATATATAATGTTAGAGTTTTAATGTTATATATAGTATAGGGTGTATTTTATACTTTCAAAATACTAGGTGGTCTAATTTAACAATTATACTTTTAATTCAATTAAATTGTAAAACTAAACTTTTATGGATTTATTAAACCTCTTTTAATTATACCCCTTAATTAATTAATAAAACCATAAGGGTGTGATTTGAACCTTTTCAAAACTATACTAGAGTTTTAGAATTTATCATTCCTAATTAAACTTTTAATCAACTTTTAAATTCCAAAACTTGAGGGCAAGTTTTGAAACATTTTAACACATTAGGGTTTAGAATTTAAATATACATCAAAATTAAACTATTAATCAAAATTTAAATTCCAAAACTTGAGGGCAAGTTTTGAAACCTTTTTCAAAACATTAGAGTTTCAACTATTTAAATTTCAAAACAACAAAACTTTTGGGTTCAAATTTAAACTATAAAACCTAAGGGAAAAATATGAAACATTTCATAACATAAGGATCAGATAACAAATAATCTAAATTAACAATTAATCACATAATTATCCATATTTGATTTATTTAATGATTTCTTGCAAAACAATTTATCAATTTAGTCAAAATAATTAAACAATTATCACATAAGGAAACAATTATCTTATTAATTGATAAATATCTTCAATTAGATCAAGAATATAGTCAAATATATCATAAAATCAGATTTATAATGATCTAATATGATAAGGTAACTATCCATAAGCAAAAACAGCAAGAAATCCCGAACATTGCTCCATCTGACGCTCGAACTCGCCGAGTACCCCCATGGACTCGCCGAGCAGTGGGACTCGCCGAGTCCATCAAGCAGAACACCAAAAAACGAATTTTTTAAACATATCAAGCATCAATACAATAGAAACCAGGCTAGGCTCTGATACCACTGATGGGTTTTGGTCATAAGACATCCTATGTGCTCATACAAACCCTAATGCTTGGATCTAGGTTTCTCTATTGTACATGCAAGTTATCCAAGACTATAAACCCTAATTCTAGCATACAAGTAATCATATTAACATAAGAATAGGTTTATAATATTACCTTGATTGTTATGTAGCAATAACAATCCCAAATCTCCTTGTATTGACTTTGGAAGGCTTAGAGTCACAAGTGTCACTCCTCTAATGGCTCACAAACACCATAAGCAAGAGGATGAAGAGGAGAGAGGTTAGAGGCTGCCCAAAACGTGTTCTAACCCTAGAAAAGAAGTTCCCCACGTTTTTGAGCCTTAAGGGTTATATTTATAATGAGGCTATTAGGGTTATCTAACAAGGAAACCCTAATTTGGTTGCTTAAGCCCTAAGCAACCCATAGACTCCTTTAATCAAGCCCTTGGATGATTTCCTTATGGGCTTCCCATAAGAATTCGTCCAACCCTTGATACAAGGCAATCCATGGCCCAAATTGCAATTATCTTATAATTACAATTCCAGTCCCTTAAGTTTAATTAATCTCTTTTAGTCACAAAACTAATTACCAATTAATTATTGACTAATATTAATTAAACAATATGATTTCTCCTTTAATATATTATTCCCATAATATATTAATAAATCATATTTAATCCTTTCTCTCCATAATTTATCCTATCAAGTTGCTTTGGTGAAGGCAACCCAAAATGACCATGCACCATCGGGTCAAGTACATACCAAAATAGTTATGGACTTAGACACTAATCCAACAGAAGCTTCATAGAGTCACGTCTTTTAGTTTTGCTATAAATTTTGGTATCAAGTATACAATGATTTGAACACAGATGTAAAAACTATACATTATCAATATCATGGTTGTTGTACTTTGATTACTATTATTCAGTTGTTTTGATACTGTACATGACGTCATCCCCCCTCCCCCTAAACGTTTCGGTTGTTCTGGTTTGGGGGTGTGACAACAACCACTCATGCTCTGATATCAATTGTGAATACAATAATCAATGCGCAAGGACAATGTTTGAAAACTTAAACCTTGAGGTAATGATCAAAGTCTGCTCTTAATATATGGTTCCAGTTGAATCTAGTAAACCAGTTAGGACTTGAAGATAACTATTCAACAAAGCATTCAAGTAATAAATGAAGTAAACTTGAGTGTAATAAATGCAAAGGAAATTTAAGAACAAGAAGAATGTAATGAAAGAACTTTGACTTGAAGGAAAGTTGAAAGTGATGTGAAGAGAATGCTATTCTTGGATTAATACTTTGATTCGTTTACATCCTTGAACTGATGAAACATTCACTCTTTAAATAGTGAAGGAGGAACATAGTACAAACCATAAAACATTCTAAGGATTGGATAATGATCAGTGTTTGACAAACTGACATTTAAAAGATACACACAATTAAGTCCTATGAATTGTTACATCAAATAAAAGACAAAATGCATTATATGCATGTACAAACTTTTGATTTCTGAACATTTTGATCTCAGACTTGATCTGGCTTAGGAACTTCACCGTATCTCGGATTCAACTGACTTCAGAACTTGATTGCTTGGGATTGCAAGAGGTTCACTTTTCATGTATCAACAACCACGACTCCTTATACACCACAACAAAACGGTGTAGCTGAAAGGAAGAACAAGACTTTGAAAGAAAGGATTAACTAAATGTTGTCCTATTATGGTTTAAGTGAAGGGTTTGGGGGTGAGGCTATGTTAACTGCATGTTATATCTTGAATCGAACTCCAAACAAAAGGAGTAAGAATACTCATTTTGAACTTTTGGTGTAAAAATGTATTAAATTTGAGTTATCTCGAAGTTTGGGGTTGTAGAGCAGTTGTAAGGCTCACTAAACCCAAAAGGAAAACATTGGGTGAGAAATGTATAAAATATATCTTCATTGGATATACTGAACATTCAAAAGCATATAGATTCTATGTTTTTACATGTTCTGATTTACGTTCCTGTAACTATCATATGGTAATTTTAAGACAAGAAATTATGTTCTTGATCTATGATCAATTTTGAAGTCAGGACTAGTACACATTACATCATAACATCTTTTTCAGCCTCTCTTCTATAACAATGAGTTTTTATCCAATTAAAGATTTTTGAGTGTACCCTCAAAATGCTTTAATTTGAAAGTGTTTCACAACTCTCATTGATCCAAACATTCTATTACCCCGATTATCTAACATATATGTCACTGATAGATCAACCCTTTTAAAAAGTTGTTATATTTAGTTGAGATCATAGAGTTTGGGATAACTCGAATAACTTATATCTTGGTTATTGATAATATATGAAGTCAAACATCTCCCCATAACACCACGATGACAATGTTTGTTTGAGCATTTCGATTTTCTTCACTTGAGATTTTGCAACATGCGAAATATAAAGATGAAGCCATAAAAAAGAATAAGAAAACAACCAAACAAGAAGTGATAACGATATACTAATCTAGAATTAACTGGGAAAAGAAGAGCCACATAACTATGATGGTTATTAAGAAAATACATAACTAACAAGATAAAACCAACTACAAAAGTCTATAAAACTAAGGGGTATGGTCACCACCAACTCACTAAAAAAGTGTTGTCACTTATGCGCCACTTATGTGCCACGTCATCTCCACTACCAAACCACTATTATTTGGAAATGTTTACCACTCCACATTCTTTATCTTTTTTTATTTATACATTAGATTAAATAAATAACAAAATTTTAAACTTAAATAAACATTTTATTAATAAAAAATTACATTAAAACCCTATATTATGAATTTAAAAACTACTAATGTAAAAAAATGAGACTTAATGGCTTTTTGTGTCAAAAACCAAAATTTGGGCATGAGATTCTTTTGAGTTTGGAGTACAACGGATACTCCTTTCTTCCTTATTTCATTCAACCCAGGAAACCCTAAAACCTTTCCCCTTTGTTGCCTTGTTTGCGCCGGCCAAGAAGGACCGAAAGAACTCAACTGGAGAAGAGAAGAACGAGATGGAAACAAAGAAAGAGAGCAAAGGAAAAAAAAGGTCAAATATTAGACTGTTGCTGCTGCTTGTTTCCTATTGGTTGTCTTTCTCCGTCTTCCTAAAAACTCCATAACAGATAGCCTAAGACAACAAAAACAACCTCCCTCTATGGCCTTCATAAAAAACAAAATCCAATTTATGAAATCATGGCTAAACACAAGGGTGTTTTATTATTATTTTTTTACTTTTTTTATTATTTTTATTTTTTTAAATAACAATGACGATATTTCAAATGTTGTAATTAGATAGTAATATATTGATAAAAAGTTAAATGTGTAAATTTTTTATGAAAAAAATTGATTTTTTTTGTTATTATAATTAATTTATACATAAATAAAAATTCTTTAGCTCCTGTATTAAAAAAAAAAAAACAAGCTTATGAAGAGCACTTCTATAGTTCTATACTTCTATGTAGAACCATTTACAGAGGCAAGAAATCAAACCATCCTCGAAAACGGGCTGTTCCCAACAAATGATTTTCTGTAAGCTTCCCAAATCCAAAAGATTCTCCACTTTCACGCGTTCCCCTTCCCGATCATCATCATCTTCTTCTTCTCGTGGCAACCATCAATCAATTTTGTCACTCGTGACCCTCTTGAAAAGTAGTGTGAATCCATCTCTCAAACATTACAACAACTTTCTTCTTCAACTCTTCAAAACCAAAAAATTTCGATTCATTACACACTTCATATCTCAACTAAACTCCAACCAAATCGAAGGAGATCACATCACACATTCAATCTTCACAAGGGCTCTTCTCAAACAACATCATTACGAAAAAGCAGTCGAATTTATCAATACCCAGATAGGAAAAACGCCAACCATTTTACAAAATCGGATTTTGGATTCGTTAGTCCAAGGTTTCTGTGTCAATGCGAAAGACCCGGAAAGGGGGTTTTCGGTGTTGCAGGATTACCTGAAGATTGATGGTATAATTCCTTCTTCTTTTACATTTTGTGCATTAATAAGCTCTTTTAGTCGGCAAGGTAAGATGGATAGAGCAATTGAAGTTTTAGAAGTTATGACTGATGAGAAATTTAAATACCCTTTCGACAATTTCGTGTTTAGTGCTGTTATCTCGGGGTTTATTAATGTTGGGAAGCCTGAGCTTGCTGTAGGATTTTATGAAAATGCTGCAAAATCCACTGCGTTACAGATGAATATTGTCACTTATACTTGTATTTTGAGTGCTTATTGTAGATTAAAAAGATTTGAACAAGTTTCTGAATTACTTAACAGAGTTGAGAAGGATGGATTAGCATCTGATGTTGTGTTTTATGGTAATTTAGTTTATGAGTTATTTAGGGCAGGAACTGTAATGGAGGCTTTGCAAAAGCATAATGAAATGGTTGAAAGGAAGATAGAAATGGATGCTATTAGCTACACAATTCTTATAGATGGTTTTTCAAAGGAAGGACTTGTGGAAAAGGCAATAGGGTTTCTACATGTAATGGAAAAGGAAGGAATTAGGCCGAATTTGATCACTTTTACCACAATCATATCAGGATTTTGCAAGAAAGGCAAGTTAGAAGAGGCCCTTAGGGTCTTCAATTTGGTGAATAATTTGGGGATGGAAGTGGATGAGTTTGCATATGCTACCCTAATTGATGGATTTTGTAGAATTCATGATTTTGATTTTGTGTTCCATATGCTTGATGAAATGAACGAAAAGGCTGTTCATCCAAGTGTTGTCACGTACAACATTATAATTAATGGGTTATGTAAAGTTGGGAGGACAAATGAGGCGTATGATCTTTTGAAAGGTATCCATGGAGATATTGTTACTTATACTACTGTGTTACATGGCTATATCCAAGAAAAAGATTCCATGGGGTTGTTAATGACAAAAAAGACCCTTGAAGAAGCTCAAGTTTGTATGGATGTTGTCATGTGTAACACACTTATAAAAGCACTATTTCTCATAGGGTCATTTGAGGACGCATATACCCTTTACAAGGGAATGCCAGAGACGAATTTGGTTGCAAATCATGTTACTTTTTGTACTTTGATTGATGGGTATTGTAAATATGGTCGAATTGAGGAAGCACTTGAAGTCTTTGATGAATTTAGAAGGACATCAATGAATTCAGTCACATGTTATAATTCCATCATCAATGGACTCTGTAAAACAAATATGATCGATATGGCCATTCAAGTGTTCATAGAGCTTAACGAAAGAGGTATGCCTCTAAATCCACATATCCACCAAATGTTATTACATTCGATTATAAAAACGAAAGGCCAAAATGGGATTTTGGATTTTGTTTCAAGAATCAAGAATTTGGGACTTGAATCTTTTCATATAATATGCAACGATGCTCTTTGTTGCTTGTGTGATGGAGGGTTTTTTGAGTCTGCTAGTGATTTATACATGTTCATGAGAAACAATGGATCTTTTTTCACCATAAACTCTTATAATTCTTTCTTGGAATTGCTTGTTAAAGATCAGGAATTGGGTCTTGAAAAGATTTGTGTAAGCGATTTTGTGAAAGAATTTGGAATCTTTGACTCTAGAGTAAGCAAGATCATCTTACGTTACTTGTGTATGAAAGATATCAACATAGCAATCAAATTTCTCAAATCAAGAAACAATCTTAAATTTCCAATCCCTATTTTCAAGAAACTAATCAAGAATGGAAGGGTCATAGATGCTTTTAACCTTATGATTGGATCAAAAGAAAGACTACCCTTCATGGATGTTGTTGATTACACCATTCTTGTAGATGCACTTTTCAAAGAAGGGTATATCCGGAAAGCTTTAGAGATATGTTGTTTAGCCATGAAACATGGAGTTACCCTTAATGTCATCACTTATAATTCAATCATCAACGGGCTATGTCACCAAGGGTGTTTTCTTGAAGCATTTAGACTATTCGATTCATTAGAAAAGCAAAAGATTGATATAACTCCTTCAGAAATCACATATGCAACACTCATTGATGTTTTAAGCAAAGAAAGGTATTTGCTTGATGCCAAAGAATTATTCGAACGGATGATTTTAAAGGGTTTCAAGCCAAATATTCGTGTTTATAATTCTTTAATTAACGGGTATAGTAAGATTGGGAAATTGCCTGAAGTGTTAAAAATTGTTGCTGATTTGGATGAAAAACATGTGAAACCTGATGAATTTACAATCAGTGCTGTGATTAATAGTTTTTGTAGAAATGGGAACATGGAAGGAGCTCTTGAATACTATTTTGATTCAAGAAGAAATGATCTTTTCCCGGATTTATTGGGGTTTTTCTATTTAATTAGAGGGTTATGTTCTAAAGGAAGAATGGAAGAATCTAGAAGTGTTTTAAGGGATATGCTTGAAATTGAAAAGATTGTTGATTTGCTAAAGAAAGTTGATACAGGGGATGACAATGAGTCTTTGGATCATTTTCTTGATTCTTTATGTGATCAAGGGAACATACGTGAAGCTATTTTGCTTCTTGATGAAATTGTGAGGATGTTTTTTCCTGTAGGAAAGAAGTTTGATGAGGGAAGGATTGGATTAGGTGGATCTCAACTGTTGATTTCTGATCAAGATGATGGGGTGTGTGATGATTTTGAGGCTTATTATAACTTACTTGCTTCACTTTGTTCTAGAGGAGAGTTAAAGAAGGCGAATAAAGTTGCAAAGTTGCTTTCTGGTTTTGATGGAGGATGATTGATTGAAAAATGAAAATGTCATTTTCTTCATGTTTGATGCAATTTGCAGGTATGTTCTTGCTATTTTGATTGAAAACTAATTGTTGAATAAAGCTTTTTAAAAGATTAAACTTTGCATTATCTGACACCTTCTAATCTTTTTCCCATAAAATCGACTTTTTTTCAATGTGGATGGAAATCATGGAATCTTTCTGATCAATGAAACTTATAGTTTAGAAAAGTAACTGTATCAAAATAATATAGCATGATTAGCATCAACATTATAAATTTATAACTATAATATGTTTGTTCATATACTTAAACATATATATGTTGTATATATATTCCACTTATGCATTTTCCTAATCTCCATTTAGGTGATATGAGCTCTAGAAGATTACTTTACTACATAGTCTTAATGGTTAAGTGGTTTTTGAAAGGAAATAAGATCTTAATGATGAAAAACATATTACGTATTCAATCAAGAAAAGCTAATACAGATTCTTGTTTTCAACCTTGCTCCTAATATCTAACTTATAATTTGGCATTTCAGGATCATGAATGTTACCAATAACAATGAGATTGGAATGTGCAACACAAATTTGTTACATGGCAACTATTTTTTAAGGTCAGGTGTGTGGATTATAAGTTGCAAAATGGAAATGGGAAATTGGTAATCCATAAGCTTCAAAGCACAAATGGAATTGGGGATTCCGACCTTTGATCCACCTCATCATGTATGTAAATTAGCAGCACTCAGAGGGGAGATAAATGGAAAGTGTTATTGTAAGAGTTGTGTTTACCTTCTTATTGGTCTTTGAATCCTCAAAGTGGAGTTAGAGTTTATAAAAATTTAACTTGAATTCTCATTGAGTTTTTAGAGTATTATGTTAATATGTATGTATTTGTAATAAGTTTTTTTGGTTACGCAAAAATATAAAAAAGCGATTTTACTTTTGTCATTATATCGGTTTAGCCATTTAAGTGGCATTTGTGATGATTAGATTAATATATGTTTTCCTGGTTAATATGGCATTCTACAAAAAAAGCATGCACCTCAGCTGGAATTATTATTGAGCATAAAACCACACTATCTTTAGTCAAACAAATTCATTGGTTTTCTAATTAATGAACACAACTCCATACTTCTTGATCAAGCTTGAATGTCGAAAAATTATCGTCTTTTTAACTCCCTTTTAAACGGTGTAAAAGGTTTTTATTTTCATGCCTAAGAGAATTGACCTCAAGCCTATAGGATTTCACATCCTTTCTCAAAGCATGTTCAACCCTATTTAACCTCAACAACTCGATATGCAACTTTGACCTCAGTTAATGGTCAAAGTTATTATTTTCCAATGAACCGTTTTTCCTCACTTTTTTAATACCCTTCAATTATTTTCTCTTGTTCATTGCAAGTTCTTTGAAGTCTTGTAATAACCCTATGCAACTCATTGCATTATTTATCTTTGTCAAATATAGTTTCATTTCGGTTGCTTTGTAGTTATAAAAATAATATACAAAAAAGGAATTTATCTATAACACAGGATATACTTTGGCAAGTATTCTTATTTCTTGTAAAGCTAAAATCTAACCTAATAAATAAAGATATTTTTGCCACATGTCATGCTCTCATTGCATTTGATATATGTTATTTTTAAGATTTTTTGATTTGTTTTTCACTTGTCATTTTTTTTTTCATTTTATTATATTTTACATAATATTCAAATGTAATAAATGTAGTAAATGTAATAATAAATACATATCTATTTCATTAATACAACTTTCCTTTTAATTTCTAAATTGAATCAAATTATTTTATTTGTTTATTTATTTAAATTATTTGTTTAAATTTAAAAAAGAAATAAAAAAAAGTCAAAAAATAATAAATTAAAAATTACATTTCAATAATTCAATATACTTTTTCCCTTATAAATTCAGACTTCCTAAATTTTAAGATTTTCATATATATATATATATATATATATATATATATATATATATATATATATATATATATATATATATATATATATATATATTGAGAAAAACCCTGTGTAGCATACGAGTCTCACAATTTGCCACATGTTATTTTGTGATTATTTTAATTTATTTCCACATATCATTTTATGCTTTTTTTCCTATTTTATTAAATTTCATATAGTATTTAAATGTAGAAATTGTAATATGTATAAAAGTAAATTACACGAATGGTCCCTATGATTTAGGATAATTTGCACGTTTGGTCCTTAACTTATTTTTTTAACTCGTAAGGTCCCTACTGTTTGTTTTTGTTACACGCTTGGTCCCTGTCTTACCTCAAAAATCTGTTTTGCCCTTGATTTTTTTAAATATTTAAATAAACACACCCCAACCCCACCCAATCACCTTACCTTATCTTTCCCATAATTTTTCCAGATTTAAATAATAGTCTTTTTAGGTAAGACCGGGACCAATCGCGTACCTTAAACAAACAGTATGGACCAAACACGTAACAAAAACAATCAGTAGGAAGTTTTCGAGTTAAAAAAATAAGTTAGGGACCAAGCGCGCAAATTTCCCCAAACCATAGGGACCATTTGGGTAATTTACTTTAAGTATAATAATAAATGAATACGAATTTCATTAATGGAATTACCTTCTAATATCAAATTTCTTAAATTAAAATCTCATTAGTTTCATTTGTTTATTTATCTAAATTATTTACTTCAATTTTAATAATTCAATATTTTTCTTATTATTCTTATAAGTTCAAATTTCTCATATATATATATATATATATATATATATATATATATATATATATATAGGGAAGGGTTATTTGGAAAACAAAAAAACCCTAAAAGTCATAAAAAAAAATACTTAGAGATCACAAAACTTTTTTTTTAAAAATTTTTTTATAGAAAAATCGCAGCTTTTTTAATAAAACCGCTGAAAAAAATAAAAATCATTTTTTTGTTTTTTTTAAAAAATGTTTTTTTCTTTAAAAAAATTTCAGGGATTTTATACTGAAATCTGCGATTTTTTCATAAAAAAATTCAAAAAAAAAGTTTTGTGATCTCTAAGTATTTTTTTTTTTTTTTTTTTTTTTTGCATTTTTTCGATTTTTAGGGTTTTTTGTTTTCCATAAAACCTATATATATATATATATATATATATATATATATATATATATATATATATATATATAACTCAATGGGTTTCACAGCTAGTATAGTAATACAGTATAATGGCTACAAATCTAATACAATTGTTTTTATGCTTTTGTAATTATAGTGATATTTTAAAGGTAACTTAAAGTAGCTTGCAAATGGGTTTCACCTGTGAATATAACATGTATGAATTTAAATAACTAGTATGTTGTAAAGCTAAAATATAGTATAATAATAATAATAATAATAATAATAATAATAATAATAATAATAGTAACAATAACAATAAAAATAAGAATAATAGTAGTAATAATAATATTATTGTTAATAATACTAATAATAGTAGTAATAATAGTTAGGGATGTCAAAAATCCTTGTGAGACCCTGACCCCGCGGGATCCTGTTTTCCTATAGGAGTATTTTTACATTTGTTTTGGTTCAAGGGTGGGTTTTATCCCCGTTTAGTTTTTGGGGGCGGGGATTTCCATCTCTAATATCTCGTGGGGACCCGAAATAATTATCTTATATTTAACTATTTTATTTATAAAATAAATATTAAACTTAGAGTATTCATTGTGTAATATATGTTTTGTATTTGAATAATTAGTTCAATATGTAAAGCTAAATGAAATAAACAAGTTAAAAATACGTTAAATAAGGTTAAATAGAGGATTTCAGGCCAAACGGGGCGGTCTTCAAATTCGTGGGCGGGATCAGGGGGAATTCGGGATCGAGATTGGTGGAAAAAGATAAAGTCAGGGTGGAGGCGGAGGGCAACTATTTTTGCTCCCGTCTGGTCCCGTTGACATCCCTAGTCATAAATAAAATGACGAAACAACAATGATTTTTTTTTGGTTAAAGAGTTTTGTTCAATAATTTTAATATGTGTAAGACTCTAGTGTTTACAAAACTAATATTGATTTTTTTAGGTTTTTTGAAACCATTAACTACAAACATGGTAAGTATTATGTCACCGTCACCTCATCATCACATATAATCATATTAGATTGATTTACTCACCACTACACAACACTATATCATTTTTCTTTTTTGATTATTTAAATAATTTTTTAATTAATTAAATATAAAGAGAGAAAAGAAATAAGATTGTATGTGGTCAATTGTGGTGATGCCACAATTTATCACAACTAGATCGGGAGCCCCCGCGATGCGGGGGTCAGACTAAACGATTTTGTTTGTTGTTTTCTCTTTGTTGAGGGGATGGAACAAATGCGAATATCCTCTGTTATATGTCTTTTTGTTTTTATTGGAATGCCTTTGTTATGTGTTGACAACAAAAGATGAATACATGAATGATTGGACTTTCTTATCTATTTTTATGTTGAAGACAATTAGTAATGTGACAAAATTTTGACTTTATGTCCAAAACCAAACCGTACGGTTCCGTGACCGACTACAGAATAGACAATTTCCAGGAGAACAAAACTTCATAAACGTGATTCACATGTGGTTTGCTATGTGTGGGCATTACGGTTTATATATGGAATGAGAGAATAGGCATAAACGATAGATTATTTCTTAGAGGTGCATACAAGTCTGAAGCCATCGGACTGTTCATAAGGATAGCATCAAAAGAGGAAACGATTTACAGAGATCATGGATAAGAAGATGACAAAAGAGTTCGTGATTTTGTTGTTGTTGATCAGTCTATGTATGGCTGATCGTCTTCTGGAAGTGTTTTGAGTAGTTTCTTGAGCTCCTGGATGGTGGTTTCAGTTTCCTGTAGATCGCCATGACTCTTTTTGATGCCACGTACGTACTGTTGGAAACCTAAAGGGATAGGGCAGAATAACTTCACCAGACCTGCAACAACGACTATACCTGGATGATGACGTGTAGATAATTTCATGCTCCTTTCAGAAAACCAAAAAAACGCACCACAATACTCGCAGACACAATCACTATCCCCCAGGTCAACATACTGAGGAAGAACAGGCGGAGGCCTCATCCGTCCTGGCCGCCGACCACGGCGAGCAACATGAGCAACCTAAACATAAGGAACAGCTAGCCGACGTTGAGGCGCCATCACCAGCAACAGCTGAGGGCCCAACATCACCGCAAAGTCGTTTCCGCAGAGCATACATGACAACATTTAAACGCAACGAACACACAAAAAAAACTACATCGGGAACGAAAATACAAAACCGTGACGAATAGAAGATAAGAAAACGGAATAGAAAGCATACATATATTTTACGTGTAGACAAAGGAGGGAAGGGGAAGAAGGGAATGGAGACGTCTGAACCGCGAAAAGGAAGAAAGAGCACTGAATGCACAAGGTTCGAAAATACGGATAAAGATGAAAGAAACAGACGTGGGATTAGTTGAGAAGAAAGAGCAAAGAAGACACCCATTAACTCATTAAGCCTATATATATATATATATATATATATATATATATATATATATATATATATATATATATATATGTCTGTCCAGATTAATTTGCCTAATCCATTAAGTAAAAAAAGGAAACAAGTCAACAACACCTTTAAGCGGTGTTTTCTTGATAGTTGCTAAAAATTGCTATCTTTATAAACAAAAGGACCATTTTTGACAAAAAAAACATATAAGTTCTCTGTTGCCACAAACTATCCTCCTTATATATATATATATATATATATATATATATATATATATATATATATATATATATATATATATATATATATATATATATACTAATAAAAGAGTAGTCCTTTTGCCAAGTGTCATAATATTAGAACTCCTAATTAATATGATGCCACTTGTTATTTTATTAATTCTCCATTTTAAATTCATTAAACCTCCTAATTAATGTGATGTTATTTGTCAATCTATTTATTCTTTATTTTAAATTTTAAATTTTATATTATTGTTTTCATTAGTTCACAAATAAAAAGAGTCTAATATATATATGATAAATTAATTACACATATTTATTTGAATCAATAATTATAATTTTACATAACTAATAAAAAAATCTCTTAATTCATAATATATTTAAAATTTTATATAAAATAATTGATTAATAATTTTGAATTTTTTACTATGAATATTTAATTAATTTTGTAACCGTGATTTCCACGGGTTATAAACTAGTATATATATATATATATATATATATATATATATATATATATATATATATATATATATATATATATATATATATATATATATATAAAAGAATAAGAATGTGGTGTTTCTACATTTCACTGTATCATTAACATGAAGTGATGTTCATATCCCATTATCTTACCATATAAATCATATTTATGGTTAGACTAAATTAGAAAAACACTATAGAGTGTTTGAATTTTCTTAAATCATTTAGAAATCGATGAATTTGGACTAGTAAGAATTTTTAAGTGTTTGGTTGGTATAGTTTGAAAAGGAATTGGAAATCATTATTTATTTAAATTTAGTTTGTTTATAAAGAATTCGGAATGTATTTTTGTCAAATGACATAAATACCCTTTTTTGTTTGTTTTATAAACAATTTATAAAATCGAATTATAATATTTATAAAAACAACTTTTTTTATTGGTACTTTACATAACATTTCTAAAATAATTTGTAAATAAAAATAAATAATAATAAACGCGCTTTATCCATACCTCAATCAAAATAAGAATAAAGAAGGATTGTTTACATAAGTTTTTAAGTTTTTTATTATTGACTAGGTTATAACCCGTGGACACCACGGGTGAAATTGATAAAAATAATTTTAATTAAATTATAAGGTAATTATTGAGAATGATCATAAAAATAATAAATATAGATGTGTTGTGGGTAAATTCATAATGATTTAATGATTGGTTGAAACTATACTCCTTATCTAAAATTAACAATTTTAATCCGATTTTACTTTAAACTATGGATAAAACAACATATACCTACGTGTAAATACATGATCCTTGAGAAACAAACATATTATATATGCAACATAAAGTAACAAAATTACGGTACCAACTAAAATGAAGAACATATGCAGTACGTATACATTGAGACAACGATGCGTTATAGTCTTTCTTGGATTTTCTATTATTCAAATATAACTTTTTATTTTTTTTCAACTCTCTGTAGTGTCCGTGGCATCCCTTTTCTTGCTTGATAAATAATGAAAAAGAATATATTAAAGTTAAAAATAAAATTAATAGTCTCAAAGTAACGGTTACGGAAGATTGGTAGCTCTTGTAATTCGAATACGCTTCAATTCACAAATTGAATAATAATGAAATAACAAATAAATTATAGCTATAAATCATTGTGAGTAGTCAATTATTTCGAAACAAATATTAATTTACATATTTATATTATTTGTCTTTAATTTTTATAATGTATGATTATGCAAAATATTTAATATGGTTTGACAATATTTGTAATGTTGTTTAGGAATAAATTAATTAAACATGTTCATATATTTATAAATTGAATTCACTTATAACCATAATATATAAAATGATGTTTTTCTTTTTATATGAAATTTTAAATTAGAGTGACCGACACATAGTAGCTACCAACAACCCAATTTCTTGCATTAACCCTACACCCCAAATGTCTATGCAGAGACCGAATTACTGTAATCCTGAGCCGAATTCACTTGTCCGACACACAACATACCATCGCTTGTTCTCTATTTTTCAAAGAAAACTCAATCTCCGCCTCCATCGATTAAAGATCAGATGCAGATAAATCAAACGGATTCTATTTCAAACATCTTAGATTAAACACCTTTTGTTAGTTTCGATTACAAATCAGAACCAAGGTAGTGAAATTTGAAGTGTTAATCCAACTACGAAGCTAAGATTCAACACATATCTCCATCTATTGTTCATATTTCTTCATTATTGTAAGAAAATTTGAATATTTACATATAATCACTTACATGTTCAATATGCAATATGCAAGAATATTCTGTTTGAAAATGATAGCCTAAAGACGTTATCCGGAAAACGGAAATGAAGACCGGTGTATTTGAAAAGATCGAGTACTTTGAAAATTTTCATCGAAAATAACTCTTCAATTTTGAAAATAGAAAATGCTAAAAATTAGGAGATTATTGTTGGTCGTATATATTCAAAACTAAAAATAAATTTATTTTAATGATTTATCTTCCATATTTTGTGAATATAAGCTCAATCTACAAAGAAATTTAGCTTAAATTCAACTTAAACTATAAACGAATATGACAAAAGTGGAGATTAAATTGAAATACAAAAAAGAAAAAGGATTCAACATGTATGGTATTGAAAAACATGTGTAGTGTAAAATCATTTCTGTAGTTTTTTAGTTGGTAGTGAGAGAAGGATCATTAGGTTTATTTATTGCTATTATAGCGAGATTATATACAAGTTTTGTAACAAAAAAGGGCAAAAGTGTCCAGATCTGTTAATAAAAAAATATGCATATTTTTTATTAGTATATAACACATAAACAGAAAAAAAATAAGAATTAAAACAATATAAATAAGAGTAATGTCATAAACATATGCGAAAGTAGGTTGCCCTATTAGGATTAATGTCATTGAATAACATATAAATATAAATTGAAGAATGCAATAATTTCAGTTTTTTGTTATAAAAGGGCATGATTGTCCATTTTTGTTACAACAAAATACGGGAAACTAATTTTTATTAAAATATAGCACAAACAGAAAATTTTAAATAAACAAACAATTACAAAATAAGATTAATGTCATAAACGTATGCAAAAGTAGGTTGCCCTATTAGGAATGCCAATATTTGGTATAATGTAACAGAAAAGGGCATAAGTGTCCAAAGCTAATAATACAAAGAAAAAAAATAAAAACAATATAAATAAGAGTAATGTCATAAACATATGCGAAAGTAGGTTGCCCTATTAGGATTAATGTCATTGAATAACATATAAATATAAATTGAAGAATGCAATAATTTCAGTTTTTTGTTATAAAAGGGCATGATTGTCCATTTTTGTTACAACAAAATACGGGAAACTAATTTTAATTAAAATATAGTACAAACAGAAAATTTTAAATAAACAAACAATTACAAAATAAGATTAATGTCATAAACATATGCAAAAGTAGGTTGCCCTATTAGGAATGCCAATATTTGGTATAATGTAATAGAAAAGGGCATAAGTGTCCAGATCTGTTAATAAAAGGAAAAAAAATAAAAACAATATAAATAAGAGTAATGTCATAAACATATGCGAACGTAGGTTGCCCTATTAGGATTAATGCCATTGAATAACACATAATTATAAATTAAAAAATGCAATAATTTTAGTTTTTTGTTGTAAAAAGGGCATAACTATCCATTTATGTTACAACAAAATACAGACAAACTAACTTTTATTAAAATATAACACATAAATAGAAAATTTTAAATACATAATTACAAATTAAGATTAATGTCATAACCAAATGCAAAAGTAGGTTGCCCTAATAGGAATATCATTAATGTCACAAAAATTATATAATGGCATTTTTTTGTCATGGAATAACACAAAAACACGAATTAAACAACACAATAATTTATTTTTTTTGTTAAAGAAAAAGAATGACAGCTTTATTCTAAGATAAAATAAAAGGGCATAATTGTCCTTTTCTGCAAAAAATGATGTAGACTAAATAGTAGAAAATATGTCTTTGGTTGTGATACAAGATATTGGTCTAAGCATCATTAATAGTAGGATGTCCTTATAATCAATATCATTTAGCATACTGTATAGAGTTTATAGAGAAGAAATGTACAGAAGGAGAATAATATATAAATAATCAAAATAAGAACACACGATTTGTTAGAATTACACGTAGAGAATGAAACAACGATGCTTTACCAGAATTGCAGAGTCTTTTTGGGTTTAGATATGAATACGAAACAACTAATAAAGACGACAAAACTTAGAAACTTTTTAGGGATAAAATTGTAATCGATTTGATTCCTATTATGAAGCATATATATTTGGAAAATGATAAAGTAATTTAAAAAACACTGCTGATTTTATGCAATATCATATCATAATCATAATGTTTGATATTTAAATTGAATTTTAATGCAGGTTGAATATGGTAACCGAATTGCTGATTTGTAGGAGTTTGTGTGGATTCGTCAAAGAAGCAATGAGCGGGAAAACGTTGATAACACAGTTGTGGAATGAAGGAGGTGTAAAAAAGGGCCACATGTACTCCTTAGGAGTCTTTTATTAGGATTAGATTCTGTACATAACATTTTTTAATCCACCCAAATTACTCGAACCAAACACCACCTAAGCTACTCAATGAAGAAATTACATAGTACAAGCAATTGCCTAATTACGAGGATAATTGACCGATTTAACCACTAAGTTACATAGTACAACTAATTTCCTAACAGCCTCAATGTTCAATGATTTCCAAGTTAAAAGGAAATTGTCCCAATCACTATCACATAAAGCATAGAGATGAAAATCACTCTCCCTACATAGTAGAATGCCCTATCAAAATAACCTTTTAAATACAACAAAACTCTCAAAGCTATGTCCCAATGTTCAACTTTACTTGAAAGAAGCCAAATCCTTTTCGTATGCTACTTCAATACCAAATAAAAATTCTTTGAGTACACCCAATTCTTTGTAGACATCAAAAAATAAACCTTAGATTTTGAAGACATCAGATAAACCTATATGGCTCGAAGCTCGAGAATAGTAAACAATAGTTAAAAAAAAAAAAAAAAAAAGTCGGACAAAAAATTTACGACCCATATATCAATAATGGATTATTTTTCTCTACTATTACTTAAAGGAGGAAACATGCTTTATTTTACCGAATCCTAGGTTTAGATGGGATTTGAACCGGGTCGGACTATCCCCAATCTTTTTATGCACTTCTACTCCAAAACATGTACCACTTTTTCATTGCACAAAACATAATCGAACAAACACAACCATGGAATCACTATTCCTACTTCATTAATTGTTTCATCCCTACAAAAATACAAACAGTCGACCACATCTTCTACAAAACATCTCCCCAAAAATCAAGGGAGTATAAAGTTACAAATTGACAAAAGATTAAACAGATTTCTGAAAACCTTTCTTCCTCACTATCCACTCAAACTTGCTCTTCAACTCGAAAACAGACCCATGTTTGAAAGGAGTGAGAATTAAGATGGTTTTACCAAAGAATCGGTAATAAAAGTCAAACAGTCGTGTAAATTGGGAAAAGGTCAATCATGCTGTTCAAGGTCTCTGGTAAGAACTTTCTTGCAAATAAGTAACATGGTCGATTCACACTATTCCACATACAGGGCGTAATCGTCATTTCCCTCTGCAAGATTCTTGTTGTAAATAAGAAACCAAAGCCGAAAACCCAAGAATTACAAAAAAGAAAAATACCTTTTCATCACTTGTAACATGAACACTTTCAGAAATCGACTGCAATTCATACAACAAGAACGCGTTAAGATGGTAGAATTTTAGGGGAGATTTGGTTTGTGAAATGATTTTGGAAGGAATGGAATCCGTCAAAGGAATTGGAATCGTAATCTGTCATGCGCGTGGTTGGCAACATATGGATTGGAATTCGATAATAAAATTAAAAACTAAATATCTTGATTTTTTTTAGTTTTGTTAATTTCAATACATATGACAACAGGGTACTTTGGTCTATCAATAAAAAAGGAAGAAAGTAATTGGCTTCCTTCAACCACCCCTCCCTTGGGAATGGTGAAATCCATCAAACATGGAATTTGAACCATTCTCATGGAGTTCAGTTCCATCCACATGGCAAACCAAACACACAATGGAATGGAATCCGATGGAACTGGAATTCGAGATTCCATTTCCATCAGATTCCATTGAAATTCAAGATTCCAAACACTCAATGGAATGGAATCTGATGGAACTGGAATTCAAGATTCCATTGGAATTTGAGATTCCAAACATGCAATGGAATGGAATCTTGAATTTCAATTCCATCGGATTCGGATATTCCCACCATAAATGAATTATAAAAATAAGTAAAAATATACCGAAATATTTTTGATGAGCTGTAAAGAGACGTCCTTCTTCCGGTAGGATTTCGGATGCCATTTTCGTTCCGACCAATCAACATGTGTCACCGACCAGTTTGCTACCCCATGTGGATCAAACATCTAAAAATTTGAATCACAAAATTAATTAATTTTAAAGATAAAATCCAAATCTTTTTTCTAGAAATAAGTACAACACAAAATGAACGATAAAACCCCAAAATTTCTCACATGAAATAATGTTGGCAAATAATGTTCATCAGCATAGCAATTACGCCCATCCATACCAGGCTGCAGTCAAAGAAAAAGACATCAGAATAAAAAAAAAAAAAGAAGTTATTCTTCCAACAACCCCTGAGCTGGCCCACACTGTGTCCTGTACCATATCAGGTACACAGTGGCCCACTAAGTGGCTGTCATAAAGCCTAGCAATCCAGATTGGAACTGAAACTCCCACACTGTAGCTGCTGAGATTCAAATTTTAAAATGGCATAACTAGTGATGCCAAATTCATCAAATATATATATATATATATATATATATATATATATATATATATATATATATATATATATATATATATATATATATATAAACTTGAAAAAAAAGGAATTCTCACCCGACAATAATCTCGGAACTTTGTATAGTAGAGACTATCGGCCATAACAATAATAGCATGTTGACGCTTCATTGTGAACCACTGCATAAAGTACAAAATTACCCTTTGCTTCAATTTCAAATACAAAAAATTGTAATAAGACTACAATATCCAAAATAGTTCAATATTATATTACACCTGAGCACCCTTTCTAAAGAATTTCTTTTCAACTTCAGGTAACATACGGTTGGAATATCTACCACTTCCATGTGGGCCAGGATCCTCAAAGCTGGACAACATTTAAAAACATCAGAATTACATAAAAAGTGTTATATTTACATTTGACTTTTTAAGTCAAGCCAACTACTTTCAAATTGCATATTTGATATGAAACTTGTTACTAAATGGCACCAAGAACACAATATTTGTACTACTTGTAATCAATACTAATGTAAATGGCGATTTTCCTGCCAAAAAAACTGTTAAAACGCATTGAATTTGAAGTTGTAAAGTTTCATGTTTGACTTCCAAAGTCAAAGCTGTCAAGATTTTTGTACAAACCTGTCGATGAAGCTGATGTTGGTGTAGATAAGATAATTATATACATAGTCAAACCCACGCAATGGTACACAGCTGAAAAAAACAAGAATTTGACATTGACCAATATACCCCTGTCAGAAACTAACACAAAATGCTGACCTGTCAGAAAGTAACACGAAATGCTGATTATCAGGATCCTTCAATGCATTCGCCAAAAGCCGTTTTTCAGCATCAACCATTGAAATTTTCCCCCAATCTACCTGAACAAAATATTGACCAATATACCCCTTGTCAAGGGTAGTTGTATCTGTATAGCACTAGCATGATAGGTGATTTTGATTATGTTTCCACTGGTTATTCTGTATGTATGTATCATTGGATGACATATATAATTATATATACATATGATGTTAAAGCTTAAAAGTTTTTAAAAGTTGCTATTTTTTTTTTTAACATAAAGATTATTGCTATTTCACAATGTATATAACAAACCTTGTCACTGCGAATTTCACGATTTTGGAAATATCGACTAGAGTGGACCGGTTTGACTCTGGATGCATGAATATGGATCGAAAATTTACCTTCATGACCCTACAAATTATGTAAATAAGTCATCAACTAGAGGGGTAAAGCTGTCAAAACACAATTTTAAAGAAAAGAAATGATCGTTGGAAGGTGTTTGGATGCACATTTTTAAACTGATTATTGCCAACTTGAAGCACAATAATGAGTTTCTTAAAGCAACTTCTTATGCTTTTTTCAAAACTTGATCATTTTGACTTCAAATCATCAGAAAATCATAATTGTAATGAGTTTAATTGCACATCCAACATCCTTTTGGATTAAAAAAAGGGCGAATTCTTATTTCTTACATACCTGAAAAAATTTATCCCACAATCTTTCAAAAGGTAATGATCCAGGACTCAAGAACATGAAAGCAATCTTGGGATTTTTTGTTTCCATTTGGGAGTTTAATATATTCTTAATTACAACACGAGAAGCAATCTCTTCATCGGTGAGTTGTCTTTCAGGAGGTGGAAGCCATCTGGCAATGGTTTTACAGCTAGAAGACGAGAAGATATAACAGGCAGTAGAGTCTCGAGGTGGATGAATGTATGCGACAATTAAGAAGATGCAAACTAATGAAACCAATATGATAATCCATTTGGGTTTCTTTAATTGAGAACGATGGCGAGGTGGATGCAAAATCTGCATATCTTTCATGCCCATAGGACACGACTCAGTGGATTCGTTTATAATTATGCATCGCACTATGTAATGAATTATTCGAATCTGCAAACAAGAATATAGAGTTAAATGAAATCGCAAAATCGAAGCAACTGATGTTTATAGTTTTTGTAAAAGCAATTTATTAAACAAAGATGGAAGTCAAACCTACCAATCTAAGTCAATGTCACACAATCCATCCAAATCCCAAATGCATTTCACATAAACACGAAACTTTCTTGGAATAAAACCCTTAAATGCCACGCAGAACACATGCTTTTACGCTTACAAACATGTATGAAAGTGATAGTGATAGTGATAGTGAATGTAATGCAAATGTTTTTGGTTTTGAGGGTAAACCCAGGATAGAAAATCAAATTTTTATACGAAATTAATTGAAATTGAAAGCGAAATCAAAAGCGAACCCCCCGCCACTTTCAAATTGGGGGATTGCCCTTAAAGAATCTTGAATTAGAACGAAGAATGAGAGATGAGGAGCAATACCTGGTTCAAGCGATCTTTATCTGAATCTTTCTTTACTAATTATTCTCCGATTAAAGCATCATCTCTCAAATGGGTGTCAAGATCTGGAAAAAGTGAAACCCAGAAACGAGTTGGAGAGAAAGAGAACAGAGTAACTCTACGGATGATAATTCGATTGAAGAGGATACAGGTTTGTATGATTTTGTTTGGATATATGAGTATGTGTGCTTATGGATGAGTGAAGAGAGAAGGGAGTGATGGATTAAAATCAAGAATGGTGTTCTGTAATTGGGTGACTGCTGCTGCGTCAACAGAGTCCAAGCACGGGAACATTTCAGCCGGCGAATTTTGTAAGAATCAAATGTGGATTACAAGTGGTCAAAATATATGGAGTGGGAAGTTGGTGAGTCAGTAGATTAATAATTGATTTGGTTTAAAATTACATTCACCAGTAACTATCAAATTATTCGCCTTAACATGATACAAAAGCTAAGCAACTTTTAATTTTATTCATATTTAATCATTGAAATATTTTTTATCTTTGAATAATTTGAAATTGTTTCTATTTTACATTTATGATCGGTTATAAGGATAATAAGGGTAAACTATAAACAGTTTTAAATAATTAAAAGATGAATTAAACATAAGAAAAGCTCAATGAGTAAATATGAATAAAATTAAAAGTTCATTACATTTTTAAGTCATTATCCATTATATTATTGGAGCTTTCACAACCTCATATTACATTCTAATTATCTTGAATCACATTATTTTCATGGAACCAAGGTGCAAATTCTATTGTAATATGTAGTTGGATAAATGATGTCCCCTTATAACCTATAAAACTTTAATTATAAATAGAAACATAAAACATAGAATGAATAAAGAAACTCTCCTTAAAAGTTTATCTTATGGACTAAGATTAAAACCATGAACTACACCATAAATGTATTTGTATATATTGTACCTTTCTCCATAAATTGATAAATAAAAAAATAAATCTTAACAAAACGAATTGTGAAGAGTTTACTCCACGATATTAAAACAAGCTAAACCATGACACCATTGAAGAAGCTCATGAAGGACATAGTGGTCCACCACTTTCGGGAATATAAGTACACCATGGTAGACTAGAAGGTGGAACACGCCCCTTCGGAAGGGACTGGAAAACAAACTTATTCGGAACCTTTAAATCGTTGAAGTAATTTTTTCTTGCAAAAATCTTTTAACTTTAACGGGGTTTTGTAACATCTCAAAAATGATAACAAATTTAAACTTTTCAAAAATAACCCATTTACTCAGAAAGTGTTTACATAACCATTGTTCCCAAAAACATTATTTAAAATCAGAGTCTCCTAAGATCCAACAACATAAAACCCATGATGTGTACAGTCATGCCTTTGCATTATCACGATCCTCAAAAGTACTTGAAACAAAACTAAAATTGCAATCCAACGCTTAGTGAGTTTCCCCCAAAGTACCACCACATAAACATAAGAAGCAACAAGATGCATAGAGAACCTTCAGAATGATTGGACCGCCTCACTGGGCCTTCAACCTATCTGGATCGTTCTTTGGGCCTTCGGGCCGATTGATCTGCCTTGCAGGCCTTCATTCAATCTGGACCGCCTTAGATGTCTTGGCCTTCAGTCTCAGATGGTCTGCCTCAACCCAGTAAACCATAACATATCAACATACATCATAACAATCGATATCTAGCAGATATAGGTAGTCATACCGATCTAACAGATCACTATAGCATAGCAACATCCTACATACCAGGACACAGATCCAACAGATCACTACGACATAGCAACACCCTATATATTAGGATACAGATCTAACATATCACTACAACATAGCAACATACAACAAACTTGGATATCTAATCCAATGGGTCGGCCTTAGTGTCTTTGACCCGTAAGTACAGTAAAGAAAACTCACAACTCAATCCGAATACAATCTAAATAAATCTCTGCTCCAATAACCGGCTCTACTCGACTCTTAATAATCAAAACATTCCTTATTCTAGATTAATAACAATTTCCCCAAATACCCTTGGTCAAACTTGGTCAAAGGTCAAAGGTCAAGTCAACACCCAGCCGAGTCAACCCAGCCAAGTACGTTGGGCGTACTCCTCTGTATGTCGGGCGTACTCACTGGTTGACCAGGCGACGGGGCTCTGACCGCTTACGCGTAGCGTACCACTTGGTATGCCTAACGTATGCACCTGATCATCTCTTTTCTCATTAAGAGCTTAATACATCTAGTCCTTACGTCCAAAGTTAGATTCAAGCCCCAAATAGCGTCCTTGACCATAAAGTTTCCAACTTCATGGTCTTGCATGGCCAAAAAGTGCTTAATACTAAAACCCTTATCTACTTAACCCATTAAGACCTTGTAACACATGCATGAGAGGGAATAAATGATCAAGTCCACATTTTTATGCCTCTAAGCACCTCAAAACGTCTGAAAGAACGTCTTGAATGGATTGAAATAACTCATACTCAAAATAGCCAACTATCGGGACCAAAAGGACACAAATTCAAGGCTAACTTAGATCTATTCTTATCTTTCATCAAGTTTAAAGCTTTTTACCTCAAGGTGATGACAAATGATGATGAGATTCTGGATCCAAAGAGTCTTACTCCTCTAAGATGATTTTCTCTTCTTCCTCTCTCCTTCAAGGTGACCAAAACACACACTCAAAGCTCAACATGAATCAAAAATAGATTAAGGTTTGTTTAGGACAAAGGTAAGCTGGAGGCTAATGAAAAAAAGGTAAGTTTGGGGACTTAAGGATGTTTAAATAGAGTCCAAACCCTAAAAATTAGGGTTTGTGGCTCACCCACGTACGCCCCACGTACTCTAGGAGTACGTTGGACATGAGTCCACCCTAATATTTAAAAAAAATGCCATTATGGGTCATTTTGCAAACTTTCTCATACACAAGGGCCAAAATATAATATTTCTTCATACTAGGGTTAAAATTGAAAATACATCATCGTTGGGATGTTACAAGTTTGTAGCTTCGTATAGACCAAAACAAGCACAACCAAGAAAGCACAATGAATGCTCGATGGCTTCATTTTTATAGCATGTTAAACCGTTTCTTAGTTTTGACTATTGACTTCATGAATATATTAAAATAGGAATAATAACTTGAAAAGGTAACGAGCTTTCAATTTTGTTCACTTTTAGTCATTGAACTTTTTTCGTGCTTGATTTACCCCTGAATTATTTGAAATTGTTCATGTTTTACCCTTATAACCGGTCATAGGTGTAAAATGTGAAAAATTTCAAATAATTCATGGGTAAATCAAACATGAAAAAAGTTCAGTGACTAAATGTAAACAAAACTAAAAGTCTGTTATCCTTTCAAGTCATTATCCCTAATAACAATAATAATAATAATAACAACAATAATAATAATAACAACAACAATAATAATAATAACAATAATAATAATAATCATAATAATAATAATAATACAAATTTGCAAAATAGTTTTTTGGTTATAAGAAATAGGGAAATGACTTAAAAAGACAATTAATAACACAAAATTTGTTCTTTAGGTCTGTAAAATTTTAATTGCATTCAATAAAGAAATAAACTTTTTTATTTTGGTTTAAAAATACCAAGATTCAAAATAACATTAGTATTAGTCGTGACATTGCGAGTTTGCGACAATATCAAGCCTGAAGCTTTTATAAGTCATAGCGAGTCACGTCATTTGTAAAGTGTGACGTAAGGAGATTATTTTTTATATAGTAAATAATTTTATTTTTTATATTCTACTATTATTCTTTTATATATATATATATATATATATATAATGACTTAAGACGACTTTTTGTTAAAGCGTGGCGTCAAGTACAAAGCTTTGAGCCATGACGCGACATAACGTCGAACTTTTTATAACCTTGAAAAATACCAACGATTACGATTTTTATCAATTAAAATATCAACAAACACTTTCATTTCTCTTGCCACATCTAACTAAAAGCCTCTTGTAATCATTTTTCTCAAACCACAACTGATAATCGTTAGCAACGCCAAATAACTTTGTGAGGTTCCTATTTAATTGGTAAAAATCAATCCATTTGAAGTTGTGATTTGAGAAAAATGACTACAATAAACTTTTAATCGGACATGGAAAGGACAATGATGATTTTTGTTGTCACTTTAACCTTTGAAAATTGTAATCGTTTTATTTCAAAATCAAAATAAAAAATTGGTTTGCTTACCAAAGTGTCTTTAGCCTAGCGGTAAGGAGTGATTCTCTCAAATGAGAGACCATGAGTTCAAGTCTCACTAGGAGACATATGTGATGTTTAAGATTAGATTAGGAGTAGGATAGTTTGTCGTTTCAAAAAAAATTGGTTTGCTTATTAGATACAAGTAAACGTTTAGTGACCTAAAGAACAAATTTTGGATTATTGTTTGTCATTTTAAGTCATTTCCCTAAGAAAAATTATGGTTTTGAGTAAAAAATTTGATGGTGCATAATAGTTCAATTTTAGATACTTTTAATGATTTTGGTTTCTATACATTTAAAATTACTTTTATATCGTTATAATTTTTCCAGTTTTTTTAAATTGTTATAATACCTAAATTAATTTAATTTACCTTTTCTTTAACTTAAAAAATACCCCCTCTTCCATCTTTATCAACACTGATGATGATGAGATGAAGCCACTTCATCACCAACACAACCCTGTTCGCCACATATATGATCTGTCATCCTTTTACGTCTCTCTCATTTTCTAACTCATATGGTGGACATTCATCGTCCTCACTATACCCACACACGGAGTTCATTTTCATCACCTACCATAATCTCCAGTAAATCTAGATCTAAAAATTCCGTCCACTTTGTAGCCACCACCATCAACGTTATAGACTGCGTCAGTGAGAGAGAAACACCCTTATGAGATCTATTCATCTTCTCCGTACACCTGCAAACCCTAATGTTGGCGGTGTGGGTGGAAACCGTGTAGGGTTTTATTCAAAATCGTTTTCAAAAAAACATTAAAAATGGCAACGGAAGCGTTAAAAACTTGAAAAACCATTTTATACCCATCAATGATCATTTTGCAATCATAGGAATAATAAATCAACCATTGATAGAAAATATTACACCATCTGAAAAATTTTATTCTCATGGAAGTTTGGAATTTGATGAAGTGTAAAAATAGCTCAGAGCTTCTCTACAACTATCCACCAAGCAAGATTAAGGCACCAAATATATTTGTCTTCTCTTATAAACATGTGTCTAAATCATATTTGAATCTAAAGAGTTTTCTTATAGAATTTTTATTTAGAAAATATTGATATTTACTTTATATTTCTATTAAGGGATCTAGCTCTCGAAATAAGAATTAATCATTACAAAATATGAATGTAATCGTTATGAAAAACGCTTATCTAAATAATCAATCATATAATTATTAACTGAGACATAAATTTAGTCAATCTAAATTCAAACATACATTGTTCAAAGAAAACATTGTTATACGATACAAGTATTTTATGATCAAAACATAAATAATAAACTCCGAGAGTGAAGTTCCAACTTGTTTTCTCTCAACTGCTTACTCTTCTTGAATATCTTTAAACATTTACAAATATTATATTAACATAAAGTGTCAAGTACTCTGGTGTTAAATGCAAAGTATCAATTCTATCTTATAGATACCTGAATTACTGATCCGATTAGTATTTCTCAAATAAGGGAATCAGTTCCTCTTTCAGTGTCCTATTTCTTAACAATAGAAACAAGATCCATCTTTAAGGTCATTTATGGATTTCTTGGGCCTAGTGGCATCATTTCCATGAAGTACAGTCCTCTTAGAGCATACAATGTGACTCTTTTTAGCCTTGCTTTCCTCCAATGCTTGGCATATGTTTGAAATCGGTTCTACCATTCTGAAGGTACATCTGCTTAACTTGACGGAACATCTGATATGCTTCTAAGTTTTCCAAGACTTTTTGAAAGTCATGAATAACTATTCTCAATATGATGTCAAATACATTTAGCATCACAATGATGCTTCCACTAGGCATCATGTTCAAATTTATTTCTTATAGAAAGTTTTTCAGGAATATGGTCTTTAGTAAAATATAATTTTTGATCCTCTTCATGAATATCCCTCAAGGTACGAAACCATTCTTTGAAATTATATTCTTCAAATGTTAATATTTCTTGTGTTAGGGTTCAAAGTTCTCATTGGATGTGACTTATCCTCTTTGGATGTGTAATGGGTTTAGAATTTCCTATAAATAGGAAGTGCGTGGCCCCTATTTTATGCAAAAACCATTTGTGAGATTAGTCTAGTAAGAGAATTATTACATACCCACTTTGTAATAGCTTACTAGATTAATGAGAGATTAAACATAATTATTTACTCTTTATGTTCTTCATGATGGATTGATTCACTTAATCTTTACATTTTCCGCCATTGTCATCATAACCGGGTCACTACAGTTGGTATCAGAGCGGGTGTTCTTAAAGTGTGCTTGAAGTCTTCACGAAATTGATCCATGATGACAACATGATTTGGTGAATCTCAAATTGGTGTAAGTTCTTCGTTTTTTAGAGTGTTTTTGGTTCTAGAAATCGAATTGTTCTTTGATCTTGATTCAAATTCGATTTTCCCTCTCAAGAATTCATGTGTTTTCACTTTCTCTCTTTAAAATTCATGTCGAAATCACTTTCTATCTAGAATTTTGAACAATTTTGCTTTCTTTCTCTAGAGATTTCTTTCAAATTCACTCTCTGTCGCTAAAAATATTCAAATTTTTGTGATCTTTTCATTTTTGGATTTGAAATGGAAGAAACAATTTGTGATAAATGGTTTGTATTAGAAGGAGGTCATTCATATTCATATACTTTTGAAGAACTTCTCTATTCTTTGGTTACTAGGTATCTTAAATCATATTTACCCATTTCTTGTGGTGAAAAAGATAAATGTGGAAATATGATTGGTTATCATCTTGATCATAATAATCATAAGGTTTTACTTAATCGTTTTATTGCAACTTATCATGAGAGAAGAAGGAAGAAGAAAGAAGATGAAATCATTAGTTGAATTTGTTGTGATGTTACTACATATGGTTTCAATGAACTTGCAATTTATCCAGATGTTCTTGAAGATCATAAGGATGTTCTTGAAGAATTTTATCATGTTCATGATGTTCTTGGAGTTCAAGATAAATGAATTCAATATGATTCTCATGAAGTTGTGAAATTCGTTTGCTCAATTGGAATTCAAACTCATGATTGCTTGAATTCTTATGATTCGTTCGAAGGAATGGTGCCATATAGAAAACCTTTAATCCTAGATGTTCAAATGTATCAAACTCCATAAGATTTGATTCAAAGTAGCCAAGTTCAAGTTGTGAGGAATGAATTTGTTCTTGAATTCAAATCTTCACGATCCAAAAAATTATGAAAAAGATGAAGAATAAAAACAAGAGAAATTGAGTTTCTAAACAAAATTCTTCAAATATCGTTTTGAAGCCGAAATCAATGAAGAAAATTTGGATTCCAAAGCAAAAATCATCAAATTCTGTTATGGAATCGAATTCTAAACCTAAAATTATTGCAGAATCTCAAATTTGTTATGAAGATGAAGTTAGATCTTGGAGAAATGAGAAGAAATTTCATGGATGGTACAATGTGCATCATGGGTGGTACAATGTGCAATTTGGAGATTTCTTAATTCCAACCAAGGAACCAAGATCTTCCATGATCAATTCATACATTGCAAACGGGAAAAGGATTATCAAAAAGGTTTCTCAAATTGTCAAATAGATTCCAGAAAAGTTCATGATTTCGATACATTGTTTTTGAATATCTGTTGATGAACGATCAAGGTTTTCTCGTAATTCGAATTCAATCATATTTTCAATTCGTACTTTCGTTATTGATTTTTGATCGTTTTGACTCGTTTGGATCAAATTTGTATCAACCCAATTGTTATGATCCAATAAAATGTTTCAATAGATCATGCCCAAAACCAAAATTATAATCTTTTCATTGTTCATTGATCCAAAGTTAAGCCTAAATCTCGATCTTCTTACTATTCATTGATCTGATTTCAAAGCCAAAATATTAAATCATTTACTGATCACATCAAGCCCAAAGTCTTTTACAGTTCAATGTTCATCGTTCTTTTATTGACTTCATTCAAATCTGAAGAAATATCTCTCTAAATCAATTTTCTTTATTGTTAATCTTAACTGATTTCATTTTTCGATTAGGAAGAAGAAATCTGATTTTCACTTATTTCGATTGTGTTTTAATTGCCGATCAAATTTTCTTGATGAGAAAAGATGTGATTTCTTCAAACAGCCAAAGAACTAGAAAGTTTCCTCGTAAATCGATTTTGATCCGAAAAATATTGATTCTTGTAATTATGTGGTGTTTTTCGATGTGAAACATGAGCTCATAATTGATGGATTTTGGTACGATGTCTGATTAAATATGTTCTTGAAGTTCAATGGATGGCCAAACTAACAAAAATCTAAATTAGAATTGTGAGGGTTGTTAGGTCGAATCAGAATCAATTTCTATGGGTTCATGTTAATGAAATGCAAGAAATCAAAGTGATTTGGTTCTTATGGTTAAATCGACTTGTTTAGATGTATTGATGAGAAATTACGAAAAGGAAAAGTCATAATCGAATTTCGTTTGTGATTCAGTGAATTGAAGTAAAAAATGGTATCGAATGGGAATATGAAATTGTTGGTATAAATTCCCAATTCTCGTAATTGATTTTCAATTATGAGTTCTAGATCTTTTAATTGGTAGTTCTTACATTGAATGGCTGACTATGAGTGGTTGATTTTGGGTGGTCGATACTCGATAGCGAATTTGTGGTCGAATTTGGAGTATTTGATTTTTGATATTGTGAATGTTTGGAATCGAGAGTTCACAACTTTGGTTTCGCATATGGATTTAGGCTTACTTGAAATCAAAATAAATCGTCTTGAGATCGAGATGAAACAACATATGGAGTCGTTCGAGTTGAGAGATTTATTTTCGATGGTGTTGAATCTTGATTCAAGTCGAGACTTGATTCGTGTTGTTGTTAATTTCGACTGATGAAGTCGAAACTTGATTCACGATGTTTAGAGTCGAATTTGACTGGTACCTGTGATTTTTTGTAGTTGATTTCGCTGGTTTTACTTGGAGTCGAAATACATTGCTTGGAGTTGAAATAGATTTCGACGGTGTTAGTTGTTAAGTTCGAGTTGAACGTGTTTTGGGTTTGATAGTCGAAATCTAAATTGCTTTGACTGGGTTGAAAATCAAGGTTGAGTTCGACTAGTATGGTCCTTATAGTTTCAGCAAATTAGCATTTTACACCCAGAAGTTGAAAAAATTGCAATCTATGGAATGTATTGGATATATTACAAATTTGGTCCTTGAAGCTTATGCGAAATGACACTTTATACCCAATTTCTTATTTGGGGTAAAGTTTTGCATTTGAAGCTGATTTTTCGCAACAGGTTCCTGTAGTATTTGTGAAAATGACATTTTTTACCCAATGTTCGAATTTCTTGCAACTCTCACCCAAAAGTCGAAATCTTCACAACTTTTGAATATTTTTTTCATCGGCTTTTCGTGATTGTTTTTCATGGTTTCATTTTTGTTTCACATCGAGGGGGAGTTTTGTATGGTTTATTCCTCGAGCGCTTCTCATACTCTTATGGGTTTTATAATCATTTTTTTTATTATAAAAAGGGGGAGAACGTTGAAATGGGTATTTAAAGCTTCTCATATATTCTTTTTCATAGAGGATTTAAAGATCGGTGTTACTTTCGAGGGGGAGTTGGGTCTTGATCACTTGGAGCTCGTTTGAACATTGAAGTCGATACATTCAATCCTAACTTTGATGATAGAATGTTAAGGTGCAAAGTTTTCTGTGGATGTGGCTTACCCTCTTTGGATGTGTAATGAGTTTAGCCTTTCCTATAAATACAAAGTGAGTGCCTCCCATTTTATGTAAGAACTACATGTAAGATTAGTCTAGTAAGAGAATTATTACATACCCACTTTGTAATAGCTTACTAGATTAATGAGAGCTTAAACATAATTATTTACTCTGAGTCACTATATCTTATAGATCAGCAAGAGAAAAATAATGCATGGTAATGATTGTGGATTTTATTTTCATCTACAAAATTTAACATAATCCTTTTAGTATTTTTAATATTTAAATCTTCAATAATTAATACTCTTTAAGTTTCTAAAACATTAATTATCAAAAATCCAAATAATAGGATCTAAGTTGCAAAACAAATAAATTGTTAGGTATTCTTTTTCCCATTCATTAAATTTAACAATGTAGATATCAATTATCAATCATATTCTTATATATATATATATATATATATATATATATATATATATATATATATATATATAATGCTCAGTGTTATGGAATTGCTAATAACTTATGTCACAATTATTAATCATATTCTAATATATAATGCTCGGCGTTATGGGATCGCTAATAACTTATGTTAATTAACATGTTTGATCCCATGTATGCATCATATCTTTATTTCTTATGTGACCTTTTTAATAACAGATTTCCGAACAAATATTCAGTTTGAGGAACATGTGTAATTAGCCTAGGGATGAGCAGTTTGTCCCAAATCCCGATCCTATACCGGTACCGTACCGGAACCGGTATTGAACCGTACCAAATATAAAAATATGGGACGGTACTTGGTACTATAAATACATGAAATTCGGGAATCGGTACCGCCGGTACCGGTACTAATACCGTATCATTCCCGGTACCGGTATCGATGATGTTAATTCGGTTCGGTACTCGGGATTAACTTTTGATCAAATTCGGTATTCGGAAAATTAGGAACGGGACAGTTCGGCATCGGTTCCGTCCCACGCTCTTCCCTAAATTAGCTATAACTTGGTTATAGAAATCAGGAATACACATTGGCCATCAAAAAATAATACCAAAGGTCAGGTGACCTTTTCCCCATAATCTTATATAAGTCACGTACGATGCTTTCAAAGTGGACGACATAGACTTGCTTTTTATAAAAGGCTCTTTGTATGTATTATAACTTTAGTTTAAAAACATATGATGTAACACCTGTTTTTCATAATAGGTATTATTTTGAGAGATGTAAATTGATATTAGATGAGTAGATGAAATAAAGCTTGGAGTTGCTTTAATCTGAGAAATGCTATTTAGAAAAATACAATTGAGGAGTGTTGTGGACCTTATAGAGATAATTTCATGGATATAAAGATCATCAAAAATGGAGTTCATATGAGAAAGTTATGGCCGTTTGAAGTTGAGATGAAAGTGTGTTGCTATTTTAAGAAAGTCAACAAAAGTCAAAGTTATTGGTCACATTGCGGCTACTGCGATGAGGAATAGTGTTCAACATAGAGCGACAATCAATAAGTCACTGGGACGCGTGTCAATCGCAAAATGACACATGGCAAAAGGCCACGATATGTGGCAACGTCGGAGACCGATTGATTACCACAGTGTGACCTCTTCACCACCGCGACGTGATGATACTATTGTGTGTGTGTGTGTATATACATGTGTGTGTGTCACACCTCCAAACCTACTTGGCGGAAACATTCGGGGGCGGAGGACGTCATGTACATTATCATAACAATGCATAGTAGTAAACAAGCAACAACATCATCCATTGCATTAATAGTATAATTCAATACAAGTGTGTTCTGTGTAATAATAATAAGACACCAAAAATGAATAATAAAAATATAGGCGAGTCTTGAAAGTGCTCCGTCTTCTCAAAAACCTGGCCATTTGTACCTGTTTACTGGTGACCTGAGAATACAAGTTATTTTGAAAGAGAGGATCATCATTTAAGCTGGTGAGTTCATAAGTAGTTTAGTTTCATTTGTTATATAAGTTTGATGAAAGTGTTTGAAAATGTTTGTTGTAAATGTTTGTAAGTGTTTGTAGTAAATGTTTGTGAGTGTTTGTAGTAAATGTTTGTATCTCTTAGAAAATCCTATATTTTCTACTAGAAATGTAGCCTTCTACCAAAGCTCGAATGTTCTGTATGTTGTTTGTTTGTAAAAGTGAGTGTTTTTCCCAAGTATGACTATCATTACCAAAATATAGTTTACATTTCCATTTATGTGAGAAGATCAAAAAGTGAATGCAATGGGAAAAATAATGATGTTCCATAGTATTGTATATAGTAACTACTGTTGTACTAACTACCTTAAACCAATTGTTAATTAAGGTAAAATGTGATATGATTGTAACCATGCTTGATCGACTAGTAAAACACGACGTTCGAAGACGTCGAAATGGTATGACATTCGTCACCCGTAGACCTGCAGGTCCCACTGTAGCTAGCAACAAGGTGTAGGACGCTCTCCCTCCAGGAGACTCTGGTTACAAAATGTGACACAACAATAGATTGCCATGCCATGAAGTAGTGGCTCACATTAATGTTATAGTATTCTTGTATCTGTATATTATGTTCTCTCTATTCTAGTGTATTGTATGTTCTCTTTGTTTAGTGAATAGTATGTTCCTCCTTGTTTCTCATTATAGTATGCTCTTTCTGTTTCTCGTTATAGTATGTTTGAACTAACTCTTGTATGTTTCATTGCACTAGAAATAGTGAGTAGTAGACCTCTAAACTATACATATTATAGTTTACTAGTAATATTGTTTGAATGACTGGGTATGTTTGTATACCTTTGCTACCCAAAGGTGTTGAACTGAAATAAGAACTTTTATATCTATACACATATACATAATATATAACTAAGATTTAAATGACCCCCAGACAAACAACCGATACCCTAAGTCCACAATCAAACAAGGAACAGGAAATAAAGCGAGTTATCAGTCCTAAGCCCTTTAAACCTTATTTATATAACTATATCTGTATAGACATGATTTAGACAATATATAAGTTTAAAAGAGTTTGATAAAGAGTTTAGCATATATGAAAGGGTTTGATAAAATGTTTTGAAGTAGTTTGTTTGATAAACATCTTGAAGTATAAGAAATCCATTTGTTTGATAGTTATTTATCACATGATTGATACAATAACTATAATTTTTCAACTTGTATTTGATGGGTTTGATCCATAAGAACATTCCTATGTGCACATACAAACCCTAATGCTTGGATCTAGGTTTCTCTAATTAAACATGCAATGTATCCAAGACTTTGATCGATAGATCTAGTGTAAACATTCAAATCGTAACATATGAAAACAGATCTAAAGGAATACCTTGAATTGCTTGCTTGAATCTTCTTGTCCTTGGAGCTTAGAGTCACAAATGTCACTCCTCTAATGGCTTACAAACACCAACTAGCAAGAGGATGATAAGAGAGAGAGAGAGATAGAGGGAGAGAAATCGGCCAGGGTTTCTTCAGATGCAAGAGTGCTGATTTTCTTCACCCAAAGGGTCTATATATACTAGTGAGCTTCCTAGGGTTTCACCCTTAAAACCCTAATTGGATAACTTAGGCCCTAAGCAATCCAATCTCCTTAATGATAAGCCTTGGATGATTTCTAGGCTCTTCCAAACCCTAAAATCGTCCACCCCTTATCCATAAGGAATCACTACCCAAAATACAACTATCATACAATTGACAGTTTATGCCCCTTTATTCAATTAATCTCCTTAACTCACCAAATTAATCCCTAATTAATTTATGACTTATATTAATCAAATAACAATATTATTATTCCTTATATTATTCTCATAATATATTAATAATATTTCTTCTCTCATTATAAATCATCCTATCAAGTTGCTATGGTGAAGGCAACCCAAAAGGACCATGCACAACTGGGTCAAATACTTGCCAAATATAGTTGCAACCTTAGACACTATTCCAACAGTCTCCCACTTGGATAAGTCTAGTAACTATATATACAAGCACAATCCGATTCGCAATCGTAGCTCTCAAAGATGCTGTCAAACTCTGATCTTATTAGTCCTGTCCTTTAGATAAGGAATCGTATAGTCCTCTGTTCAGACATCACGCAGACATAATCATTGTCCAGCGTTTAGTTTCTCGATCTCATATTTATTCGACATAGAACTTAATCGAACACATCAATTCAGTTCTAATCGGGCCCGTCACATAAGTCAAATCAAATCATCGAGCGGCCGAGATATCGCTTTTACCCTCTTAGGATTAAAGTAACAGATAAACTTTGACTTATATGCATTTACTTATTTACTAACCAATTATACACAACAATGCGTTTTATAACATCAATTTACTGATGCGGTTTCGCATCATCAATGTACAACCAATTAACAAATAACAAACCATATATCTAGGTTTTAAGACCATATGATATTATCATCTTGCAATCACTTACAATATAATATATATATATATATATATATATATATATATATATATATATATATATATATATATATACTTTAAAGTGATTCCAGCAAGTGCGGGTTTGTTCCAATGCTCAAAACTAGTTTGTAAGCACTCATGAACGTTGTAGCAACCCTTTGCTATGTCTAATACCATTTAGACAATCTACATACCAATTCATGACAATCTTCATTCATACCTACTTCCAACATATGAACGATTGTGGACTGTTTGAATAATTCGATTATTCTAAATAAACTCAATTATTCAGGAAGTCAAAACATGCACATTGAAACAATGGTTAAACAATTAACATCTGACAGTAAGTTTACTCATAAATAATACTCCTTTATTTAATCATCAAATGTCAATTACATTTATCTATTACAAGTTTCTAAAACTATCTAATCTAAACTAATATCATTCTTAAGCCCAATACTCCTAGCATGCTGCAAATGCTTAACCCTAGACAATCCCTTCGTAAGCGGATCTGCTGGGTTATCTTCTGATGATATCCTCTTAACCACGAGGTGTCCTACTTCTACTCAATGTCTAATAAAGTGATATTTTCTGTCGATATGTCGAGATCTACCATGATTCCTTGGTTCCTTGGTCAAGGCAACCGCTCCTTCATTATTACAGAAAATTTCCATAGGCTCCTTTATGGCAGGTACAACTCCAAGATCACCGATGAAGTTCTTCAACCATGTTACCTCCTTCGACGCTTCGCTCGCTGCAATGTACTATGATTCGCACGTTGAATCAGCTACGGTTTCCTGCTTGGAACTTTTCCAAGTTACTGCTCCTCCATTCAGGGTAAAAACCCAGCCCGACTGAGAACGGTAGTTGTCCCTGTCGGTCTGAAAACTGGCGTCACTATACCCTCGCACCTTCAAGTCATCACTCCCTCCGAGGACTAAAAACCATTCCTTCGTCCTCCGAAGGTACTTAAGGATATTCTTGACCGCAATCCAATGGGCTCTGCCAGGGTTCCTTTGATATCTACTGACCATGCTCAAAGCAAAGGCTATATCAGGGCGAGTACAAGTCATAACATACATGATTGAGCCAACAGCGGAAGCGTATGGTACTCGGCTCATTTCTGCTATCTCGGCTTCGGTACTCGGACTTTGAGTCTTACTCAACTTGGCATTACTTTGTATCGGTAATTCTGCCTTCTTCGAATTTTCCATACTAAAACGTTTTAGTACTTTATCTAAGTAAGTGTTCTGACTAAGTCCTATCAGTCTCTTACTTCGTTCTCTCACTATCCTTATTCCTAAAATGTAGGAAGCCTCTCCGAGGTCCTTCATAGCGAAGCACTTCTCGAGCCAGGACTTAACCTCCTGCAGTGTCGGGACGTTGTTTCCTATGAGTAGTATGTCATCGACATACAAAATGAGGAAGCTAACTATACTCCCACTGACTTTGACATATACACATGATTCATCTTCACTTCGTACAAATCCAAACTCTTTGACTTTTTCATCGAAGCAAAGATTCCATCTGCGAGACGCTTGCTTAAGCCTATAAATGGACTTCTCAAGCTTGCACACTCTATTGGGATGCTTCGTATCGAGAAAACCCTATGGCTGAGCCATGCAAACATCCTCAGCCAACTTTCCATTAAGGAAAGCAGTCTTGACATCCATTTGCCATATTTCATAATCATGAAATGCAGCAATGGCTAGCATCACCCTAATAGACTTTATTTTCGCAACTAGTGAGAAGGTCTCATCATAGTCAACTCCGGGAGTTTGAGTAAAGCCCTTCGCAACCAATCGCGCCTTATATGTGTGTACATTTCCATCCACGTCGGTCTTCTTCTTGAAGATCCATTTGCACCCAACGGTCTTGATGGGTTTTAGCCATAAGAACTTTCCTATGTGGGCATGCAAAACCCTAATGCTTGGATCTAGGCTTTCTAATCAAACATGCTTTGAATCCAAGACTTCTAATAACTAATTAGGTATAAAACAATACAAAATCAGATCTAGAAGTTCACCTTTGAATCTCTTGTTTGATCTTGTTGTCTTGGAGCTCTAGAGTCACAATTGTCACTCCTCTAATGGCTTACAAACACCAAATAGCAATGAAGATGATTTGAGAGAGAGAGAGAGGGGAGGAGGAAATCGGCCAGGGTTTTGTTACTTGAGAAGAGATGCCAACCCCCTTAGCTCTAGGGGTCTATTTATACTTGTAGACTCCTTAAGGGTTTCACCTTAAACCCTAGTTGGATTATCTTTCCTTAAAGCAATCCATATCCTTACCATAGATAACCTTTGGACGATTTTGAGCTATCCAAAGCTCTAGAATCCGTCCAATCCCTATCTCTTAAGGATTTACAGTCTAAAGTGTAACTATCAAACAATTGACAGTTTATACCCTCTTATTTAATTAATCTCTTTAAGTCACCAAATTAATACTAATTAATTTATGACTTATATTAATCAAATAACAATATTATTATTCTTTATATTATTCCCATAATATATTAATAATATCTATTCTCTCATAATAAATCATCCTGTCAAGTTGCTATGGTGAAGGCAACCCAAAAGGACCATGCACAACCGGGTCAAATACTTGCCTAATATAGTTGCATCCTTAGACACTATTCCAACAGTCTCCCACTTGGATAAGTCTAGTAACTATATGCACAAGTACAATCCGATACGCAATCGTAGCTCTCAAAGACGCTGTCAAACTCTAATCTAATCAATCTTGTCCTTTAGATAAGGGATCGTACAGTCCTCTGTTAGATATCATGCTGACAATTCTATGGAATTATTAGTCTAGCATTTAGGTTTCTCGATCTCTGATTTATTTGACATAGAACTTAATCGAACACATCAATTCAGTTCTGACCGGGCCCGACACATAAGTCAAATCAAATCATCGAGCGGCCGAGATATCGCTTTTACCTTCTTAGGATAAAAGTTACAAATAAACTTCAACTTATATGCATTTACTTACTCATTAATCAACTATACACAACAATGCGTTTTATAACACCGAGTTACTGATGCGTTTTCGCATTATCAATGTACAACCAATTAACAAATAACAAACCATATATCTAGGTTTTAAGACTATATATATTATCGTCTTGCGATCACCCTTTTATATCATATTCCATAAGGTGATTCCAGCAAGCATGGGTTTGTTCCAATACTCAAAACCAGTTCATAAGCACTCATGAACGTTGCAACAACCCTTTGCTATGTCTAATACCATTTAGACAATCTACACACCAATTCACGACAATCTTCATTCATATCTACTTCCAACATATGAACGATTGTGGACAATTTGAATAATTCGATTATTCTTAATAAACTCAATTATTCTGGAAGTCAAAACATGCAAAATGAAACAATAGTTAAACAATTAACATAAGACAATAACATTACTTATAAATAAAACTCCTTTATTTAATCATCAAATGTTAATTACATTTATCTATTACACGTTTCTACTACTATCTAATCTATGCTAATATCATCCTTCGGCCCAATACTCCTAGCATGCTGCAAGTGCTTAACCCTGCTCAGTCCCTTTGTAAGCGGATCTGCTGGGTTATCTTCCGATGATATCCTCTTCACTACGAGTTGTCCTTCTACACGATGTCTAATAAAGTGATATTTTCTGTCGATATGTCTAGATCTACCATGATCCCTCGGTTCCTTGGTCAAGGCAACTGCTCCTTCATTATCACATAAAATCTCCATGGGCTCCTTTATGGCAGGTACAACTCCAAGGTCACCAATGAAGTTCTTCATCCATATTGCCTCCTTCGACGCTTCGCTCGCTGCAATGTACTCTGATTCACACGTTGAATCAGCTACGGTTTCCTGTTTGGAACTTTTCCATGTCACTGCTCCTCCATGCAGGGTAAAAACCCAGCCCGACTGTGAACGGTAGTTGTCCTTGTCGGTCTGAAAACTAGCGTCACTATACCCTCGCACCTTCAAGTCATCACTCCCTACGAGGACTAAAAACCATTCCTTCGTCCTCCGAAGGTACTTAAGCATATTCTTCACCGCAATTCAATGGGCTCTGCCAGGATTCCCTTGATATCTACTGACCATGCTCAAAGCAAAGGATACATCAAGGCGAGTACAAGTCATAGCGTACATGATTGAGCAAACTGCGGAAGCGTATGGTACTCGGCTCATTTCTGCTATTTCAACTTCGGTACTCGGAATTTGAGTCTTACTCAACTTGGCATTACTTTGTATCGGTAATTCTCCCTTCTTCGAGTTTTCCATACTAAAACGTTTTAGTACCTTCTCTAAGTAAGTGTTCTGACTAAGTCCTATTAGTCTCTTACTTCTCTCTCTTACTATCCTTATTCCCAAAATGTAAGAAGCCTCTCCGAGGTCCTTCATAGCGAAGCACTTCCCGAGCCAGGACTTAACCTCCCGCAGAGTCGGGATGTCGTTTCCTATGAGCAATATGTCATCAACACATAGAACGAGGAAGCTTACTATACTCCCACTGGCTTTGACATATACACAGGATTCATCTTCGCTTTGTACAAATCCAAACTCTTTGACTTTCTCATCGAAGCAAAGATTCCATCTGCGAGACGATTGCTTAAGTTCATAAATGGACTTCTCAAGCTTACACACTCTATTCGGATGCTTCGGATCCCCAAACCCCTCTGGCTGAGCCATGTAAACATCCTCAGCCAACTTTTCGTTAAGAAAAGCGGTCTTGACATCCATTTGCCAAATCTCATAATCATGAAATGCGGCAATCGCTAGCATCACTCTAATAGATTTTATCTTCGCAACTGGTGAGAAGGTCTCATCATAGTCAACTCCGGGAGTTTGAGTAAAGCCCTTCGCGACCAATCGCGCTTTATATGTGTGTACGTTTCCATCCACGTCGGTCTTCTTCTTGAAGATCCATTTGCACCTAACGGTCTTACGTCCGGGCACATAATCAACCAAATTCCAAACTTGGTTATCATACATGGATTGGATCTCGCTATCCATTGCCTCTTTCCATTTCACAGACTCCGGGCCTGCCATTGCTTCCTTATAGCTATTAGGTTCATCAGGATTTATTAGTGTACCATCACTAATATACGTGTCCCCTTCGGTAGTAATATGAAAACCATAAAACTGGGGTTGAACTCTAACTCTATCGGAACGTCTAAGAGGTAAGGACTCGTCAATCGGTTCAACCGGAGTTTCCTCCTCGGGTTGAATGCCAGCGGTAGAGGTTCCTTCATCTATCGACTCTTGAATCTCTTTAAGTTCGATTTGCCTCCCACTGTCTCCTTGGCTTATGAGTTCTCGCTCTCGGAAAACTCCTCTCCTCGCAACGAAGACAACATTGTCCTTCGGTCTATAGAAGAGATATGCAAAGGATTTATGCGGGTAGCCGATGAAAATACATCGCTCACTACGAGGTTCGAGCTTGTCGTGAGTATCTCGTCTTACGAAAGCCTCGCAACCCCAAACCTTGATATGTGCCAACGAGGGAGCTTTCCCTGTCCACATCTCGTGAGGTGTTTTGGCAACCTTCTTAGTAGGGACTCGGTTAAGGATATGGGCGGCAGTCTCTAAGTCATACCCCCAAAAAGAGATAGATAGTGAAGCACGACTCATCATAGAGAGAACCATATCCAATAAGGTTCAATTACGCCTCTCTGCCACACCATTCAATTGTGGTGTCCTAGGTGGCGTCAATTGTGAAACTATTCCACACTCCTTGAGATAATCATGGAATTCAAGACTTAGGTACTCTCCTCCTCGATCGAATCGAAGCATCTTGATTTTCCTGCCCAATTGATTCTCCACTTCATTCTTGAACTCTTTGAACTTTTCAAAAGTTTCTGACTTTTGCTTGATTAAGTAGATATACCCATATCTACTATAGTCATCGGTAAAAGTCACGTAGAAGCGGTTCCCATCCTTCGTGGTTGATCTAAACGGTCCACATGCATCGGTATGTATTAGGTCCAGCAGACCCTCACCCCTTTCACATGTACTTGTGAAGGGTGACTTAGTCATCTTTCCAAGTAAACAAGACTCGCACGTGTCATCTTCCCTAAGGTCGAATGACTCCAACACTCCATCCTTTTGGGGTTGGGCTATGCGTTTCTTGTTGACATGTCCAAGATGACAATGCCACAAGGATGCTCTATCCATACTATTGGAAGAATCTATGTTCAAAACATCATTTCCTAAGTTATCAACAATCATAACAGTTTCATATATTCCATTACATGGTATAACTTCAAAATAAAAGACACCATTTAGATAAGCTAAAATAGAACCATTCTCATTGTTAAAAGAAAATCTAAAACCTTGTCTAAACAAACCATGAAATGAAATGATGTTTCTAGCCATTTCTGGCGAATAGCAACAATTTTTCAAATCTAAACATAAACTATTCCTAAGCACTAAAGAATACACTCCAATCTTGGTCACAGGTGACAATCTTCTGTTCCCCATGATTAGATTGATCCTCCATTGCTCCATATCCCTACTTCTTCTTAGTCCTTGCACATTAGAGCAGATGTGGTAACCACAATCGGTATCAAGAACCCAAGAAATAACATGATTAGAATCGTTAGATTTAATTGTGTATATACCTGCGAAAGATGGCTTGATCTTTCCTTCTTTGATGGCTTGCAGGTACTCCGGGCAGCTTCTCTTCCAATGTCCTATCTTGTGGCAGTGGTGGCACTCTGCCTCCTTCGGGTTAGGGAAGGGTTTAGCAGGATCAACTTTGGTCCCACTAGAAGAGGCACCATCTCGGGCTTTAACCTTACGATAGTTCTTTGACGAAGCCTTCCTCTTCTTCCCCTTTCCTTGTCCAATATCCAATATAGGAGCAGTGGGCGGATTGGGAGTTGGTGCAATAGACTTGTCCTTGAAGTTGCTCTCAGCGACCCTCAAGAGACCTTGGAGTTTGCTTAGGGTGACCTCCTCTTTGTTCATGTGGTAAGTCATCCTAAATTGATTGTAGCTCGGAGGCAAAGAGTGAAGCACCATGTCGATCGCCAAGTCTTCTCCAAAGTCAACATTTAACTTGCGAAGGCGGTCGACATACCTTTGCATCTTTTGCAGGTGCACGGTAAGAGACTCTCCATGACCCATCTTAGCGGAAATCATGTTAGTGAACATCTCATAACGCTCTTGTCTCGCGTTTTGGTGGTATCTCTCCAATAAGTCTTGATGCATCTCGTACGGGTACATGTCCTCATAGGACTTTTGGAATTCGGAGTTCATGGTGGCTATCATGATGCAATGTACCTTCGTTGCATCTCGCTCGTGAGTTTCAAAAGCAGTCATTTCAGCCGGAGTAGCGATTTCAGGGTTGATTTTCTCGAGCTTCTCATCGAGGACATACTCCTTATCCTCATAGCGAGCAATGGTGCGAATGTATCTTATCCATTCGCTAAAGTTCGTCCCATCGAAGGTGACCTTTTGACAAAGGCTCATCAATGTGAATGAACTAGCAGCAGCGTTGTTTGCGTTCGACATCTACAAATAGAAAGGACAAAGATAGATTAGAATATGAATCCCTAATTATCACCCAATAATAAGAATTAGGGCTAGGATTCAACAACAATATTTACATATTAGAAAAGGGATGCCGTAATCTAACATGCAAATAATATGAAGGTAAGTGAATGACGATTCACTAATTCTCCACCAACATAACATTACTTTAAGTCCTAAATGTATTGAGAATTCCTAGGTTCGGATGAGATTCATTGAAACTATTCAATGACATGTTTAAATCTCGATATGCCCCTCTTGTTTGTGACTGGGATACCGATGATCACAAAGTGGGTGTGAATTACCATGAAAATTCACATGGTGCCTTCATTGTAACGATCACCTATTCGATGTGCCGGTAAACCACACACGCTCCATCGAACTATGATAAACAATGAATCACCCTTTGCCACCTTTGCTTAGAACCAATTAGTGTGCCGGTAAACCACACACACTCCACTAACTTCTTAGCAAGGGTGCAAAGTGTAATTTCATGGGATTGCATCAATTCACTTTTCCTAAAGTAACTAAGATTGGGAAATTTTAAAAATGTATAGTTACTTTGTATTTCATATTATACTTTTAATGAGAGGATGAGGTTGCCCTATCCTACCCGTTCGGCTAACGACCCTCCACCGATCAAGCAAGCGGTGGGTGTGAGTGTACACCCATTAAGCGCCATTTTATAGGCCGCAACCTTATACCCACCTTATAGATCGGCTTCATGAATGAGGCCTACTAACGATAAGACTAGCATTTTAGTTATACATATATATTAATCTTGTAATATTATATTAGTATAAGGTTGTATTTTAAACTTTTAATAAAAACTAGGGTTTGAAATTTAAATTGTCTAAATTAAAACTTTTAATCACAAAACATAAATTTCAAAACTTGAGGACAAGTTTTAAACATTTAAAACATGGAGGATCAAATTGTTGGATTAGTGTCTAAGTCCATAACTATTTTGGTATGTACTTGACCCGATGGTGCATGGTCCTTTTGGGTTGCCTTCACCAAAGCAACTTGATTGGAGAAATAAATAGAGAGAGAGGTTATTATGATTTATTAATATGTTATAAGAATAATATATTAAAGGAGAAATCATATTTGTTTAATTAATATTGGTCAATAATTAATTAAGAATTAATTTTGTGATCAAATGTAATTAATTAAACTAGAGGGGCTGAATTGTAATTATGTGATAGTTACAAAATAAGGTAAGGATTATCTTATTAATAGGTTGGACGAATTTAAGGTGATAAGGCCTTAGAATTCGACTATGATAAGGATTCAAGGATTATCTTATGGGTTGCTTGGTGGATAAGCAACTAGATAAGGATAATGACTGAAACCCTATCTCTACACCTATATAAACACCCCTTGACTCATGAATTCGGCCAGACCTTCCCTAAGGCTTCTTAGGAACGAATTCAATACCTCCCCTCTCTCCTTATACCTTCTCCATTTGCTCTTGGTGTTTGTAAGCCATTAGAGGAGTGACACTTGTGACTATAAGCCTTCCAAAGTCAATTCAAGGAGGAATTGGGATTGTTATTACTACATAACAATCAAGGTAACATCTTAAACCTAATTATATGTTAATATCAATTTCCATATGCTAGAATTAGGGTTTATAGTCTTGGATTCAAAGCATGTACAATAGAGAAACCTAGATCCAAGCATTAGGGTTTGTATGAGCGCATAGGATGTCTTATGACCAAAACCCATCAGTGGTATCAGAGACTAGACCGGTTTCAATTGTATTGATGCATTACATGTTCAAAAAATTCGTTTTTTGTGTTTCTGGAGGCTGGACTCGCCGAGTCCATAGTTGAACTCGCCGAGTCCATGCAGACTCGACGAGTCCAAGCCTGACTCGACGAGTCAACTCGTCAGACAGAGGTATATCCGGGATTTCTTGCTGTTTTTGATTATGGATAGTTACCTTATCATATTAGATCAATATTAATCCAATTTTATGATATATTTGACTATATTCTTGATCTAATTGAAGATATTTATCAATTAATAAGATAATTGTTTCCTTATGTGATAATTAATTAATTATTTTGACTTAATTGGTAAATTGCTTTGCAAGAAATCATTAAATAAATCAAATATGGATAATTATGTAATTAAATGTTAATTTAGATTATTTGTTATTGGATCCTTGTGCTTTGAAAAGTTTCATATTTTCCCCTTTAGGTTTTATAGTTTAAATTTGAACCCAAAGGTTTTGTTGTTTTGAAATTTAAATAGTTGAAACACTAATGTTTTGAAAAAGGTTTCAAAACTTGCCCTCAAGTTTTGGAATTTAAATTTTGATTAATAGTTTAATTTTGATGTATATTTAAATTCTAAACCCTAATGTGTTGAAATGTTTCAAAACTCGCCCTCAAGTTTTGGAATTTAAAAGTTGATTAAAAGTTTAATTAGGAATGTTAAATTCTAAAACTCTAGTATAGTTTTGAAAAAGTTCAAATCACACCCTTATGGTTTTATTAATTAATTAAAGTGTATAATTAAAAGAGGTTTAATAAATCCATAAAAGTTTAGGTTTACAATTTAATTGAATTAAAAGTATAATTGTTAAATTAGACCACCTAATGTTTTAAAAGTGTAAAATACACCCTATACTATATATATAACATTAAAAGTCTAACATTATATATATGTATGAGTAAAAGTCAGTCTTACCGTTAGTAGGCCTCATTCACGAAGCTGGTCTATAAGGGGTGTTTAAGGAAATTGCTTATAAAATGGCAATTGAATGGGTATCCACTCTTACCCACCGCACTCTTGACTAGTGGAGGGTCGGTAGCCGAATGGGTAGGATAGGACGAAACATTCCATTATAAGTATAATAAAGTATAAAAGTAACTAAATGTTTTCATAAAATTCCCAATCTTAGTTACTTAGGCAAAAGTGAATTGATGCAATTCCATGAAATTACACTTTGTGCCCTTGCGAAGACGTTAGTGGAGCGTGTGTGGTTTACCGGCACACTAAATGGGTCTAAGCAAAGGGTGAATCGATGTTTGTCATAGTTTGGTGGAGCGTGTGTGGTTTACCGGCACATCGAATAGGTGACTGTAACATGTGAGGGCACCATGTAAGTTTGCATGGTTATTCACACCCGCTTTGTGATCCTCGGCATCCCAGTCACAAACGAGAGGGGCATATCGAGATTTAAACATGCCATTGAAAGTTCAATGAATCTCAAAGGATCTAGGAGTTTTCATAGATTTAAAACTTAAATTCCTTTTCGTTTTTCGTGGTGGAAATTAGTGAATCGTCATTCACTTACCTTCAAATATTCTGCAATTAGGGTTACGACATCCCTCTCCCGAGTTGTAGAATATTGTGTTGGGTCCTAGCCTTAGTATCTCATTTGGGTGATTTGCTAAGGACTCATTCAATCAACTAACTTGAATTCGTTTTCTCCCGTATTGTAGATGTCAAAGTTCGACAACTATGGTTTTCCCAAATCCCGTGGAACAAACATTCCACATGAAGATGATATTCCACGATTCGATCGAGGAACAAGAGATCATACTTCACTTCCTCCTCCTCCTCAAATTATTCTCCCTAACCCACAAGTTCAAAGGCTTGAAAAGTTCAAGATCACTCAAGCCCTTTTGGCAAGTAAACATAAATAAGGAAATCCGGTGTGTGCACACGTCCTAGGGATGAAGTCACACATTGATAGGTTAAGAATGTTGGGATCCATTGTCTGTGAGGAAATGGCTGTTGATTGGGTTCTTCAGTCACTTCCTAACTCATATAGTGAGTTCGTAATAGAGTACTATATGATGAACTACGATGTGAACCTTATAGATCTCACCTATATGCTTATTGCTGCTGAATCAGCAATGATTTGGCGCAATAGAAAAGCAAAGTTGATCGGTGAATCTGCCTTTAAGAACTCTATGGATGTAGACAATGGCAATGAAAGACATGCCATGACCGAAAGGTTTGATCATAAGAGAAAGGCGATGTCTGAAGTAGTTCCATGTGCTGTTCCAAAAGAGTCGATTTACTTTTATTGCCAAGAGAAGGGGCATTGGAGACGAAGCTGCCCCATTTACCTAAGAGATCTAAGAGATGGGAGAGTCGAAACGTATGGCTCTAATATATGTAAAATCCATTAACTAACTCTTTTAAGCTCCTATTCTAGATTCTTAATACATAATGTGATAAGATTACAATTGATGTTATGTAAGATCGAAGAAAGGAAGCTTAAAGGAAGAAGTGAGCAGAATCTAACCATGAAGGAATGGATTTCGATCGCATTTCTCGAAGATTAGATTCTTGAGCTACTACTTAGAGTTAGAATTAGATTGCTAAGAAAGATGTATTAGCATAAGTTTTTCAATGAGTTGCATTGTAAGGACAAATTTTTCCGCATAAAATAAATTTTGATTTTTTTATATTATCCTTGCAATGGCGTGTATGAAAAATTGATGTTAAAATGTTTCTATTATTAGCAATAATGGATTTGGTTCTTATTATTTTATTTATGGAAAGTCGAGAATTTACCAAATAGGGAGAGTTTCTCATCTCCCAAGTTTCAATTGGACAGAAACTTGGAATCATGCAACTTGGTTGCACGATGAATGAGAAATTTCATATTTGGAAATTAGACTAATTCATTGACAAAGTTTCAAGTGAAGGACTAAGAGATCAAGTACACAAAGTTGCGTGTTGATCAAGTCCACCATAAGAGCAACAAGATATTCGTCATGGTTTACTAAAAGTTTAGTAAATGTGATCATACTTACAAGACTAAGTGTAATTCTGAATTGATTAAAGGGTTTAGATATTCTTTCATTTATGGACTTTGTAATATCATTGGGAATAGTCTTTGTGACTTTGGTGCAGTGACATTACGAAAGGATAGTTGCATAGAATGTTAGAATCTAGCATATTCTATAAGTAGCAAGAATTTGATATTCTTTCATTTATGGAAAAGGATTTGGAGTTGTGAAATGAGAAAGATTGGAAATGTGTTCAATTTGATCTATTTCACAAAGTAAGAACCATAGGTAAACATTGTGTGCATGCTAGGAGCATGGGACAAGTGTAATAATTCAAGTAAGAAGTTGATTACCCGAAACGACAAATAATGAGTAATCAATATGGTGATAAATAAAAGGTGTTTTATTTATGCTCAAAGGATTGAGGCCATATGGGATTAGTATTATTCTTGTGTTTCACATTTGCATGTTTTGATTTCCAGAATAATTGAATTTATTAAGAATAATCGAATTATTCGAATGGGCCACAGTTGTTCACATGTTGGAAGTAGATATGAATGAAGACTGTCGTGAATTGGTGTGTGGATTGTCTAAAAGAGTATTAGACATAAGCAAATGTTTGTTGCAACGTTCATGAGTGCTTATGAATATGACTTGAGCATTGGATTAAACCCACGCTCACTTGGATCACTCCATGAAATTGTATCACGAGTGATTGGTGAGACGATAACGTCTTATATTCTTGAAACCGAGATGTGTGAGTTGTATCTTGCAAATCGGTTGCACATTGATAATATGTAAACGCACTAGTAACTTGGTGTTATAAAACATATTGTTGTGTGTGATTCGGTGAGTGAGTGCAAGCAAGCATTGTATCAAAGTTTATCCGTTCCTTTATTCAAAGTAGGATAAAAGCGATATCTTTGGGCCCCTCGATGATTTAGTGATGACAAACGTAAATGCTCGGCCGGGCTAGGGCTAATTTGATTTGTTCAATTAGTCAGTCGTCATAAATCGGGAATCGAGATATAGTACAAAGAGAATGATTTGAAATCATATCTCATATGATATGTAGAATGGAGGAATATATGATCCCTTATCTAAGGACATGCGTATTTGATAGGATCAGAGTTAGCAGCGGCTTTGGAAAGCTACGATTGCAGATCAGGATTTGAAGTCATACGCATAATAGTTATTAGACTTATCCAAGTGGGAGACTGTTGGATTAGTGTCTAAGTCAATAACTATTTTGGTATGTACTTGACCCGATGGTGCATGGTCCTTTTGGGTTGCCTTCACCAAAGCAACTTGATTGGAGAAATAAATAGAGAGAGAGGTTATTATGATTTATTAATATGTTATAAGAATAACATATTAAAGGAGAAATCATATTTGTTTAATTAATATTGGTCAATAATTAATTTTGTGATCAAATGTAATTAATTAAACTAGAGGGGCTGAATTGTAACTATGTGATAGTTACAAAATAAGGTAAGGATTATCTTATTAATAGGTTGGACGAATTTAAGGTGATAAGGCCTTAGAATTCGACTATGATAAGGATTCAAGGATTATCTTATGGGTTGCTTGGTGGATAAGCAACTAGATAAGGATAATGACTGAAACCCTATCTCTACACCTATATAAACACCCCTTGACTCATGAATTCGGCCAGACCTTCCCTAAGGCTTCTTAGGAACGAATTCAATACCTCCCCTCTCTCCTTATACCTTCTCCATTTGCTCTTGGTGTTTGTAAGCCATTAGAGGAGTGACACTTGTGACTCTAAGCCTTCCAAAGTCAATTCAAGGAGGAATTGGGATTGTTATTACTACATAACAATCAAGGTAACATCTTAAACCTAGTTATATGTTAATATCGATTTCCATATGCTAGAATCAGGGTTTATAGTCTTGGATTCAAAGCATGTACAATAGAGAAACCTAGATCCAAGCATTAGGGTTTGTATGAGCACATAGGATGTCTTATGACCAAAACCCATCACAAATAACAAATAATTTTAATTAAAAATTAATTTCCTAATTATCTATATTTGATTTATTCAAGTTTTCTTGCAAGATAATTACCAATTTAATCAAAATAATTAATTAATTATCACATAAGGAAATTAAATATTTTATTAGTTGATAAATATATTTAATTAGATCAAGATTATAGTCATATATATCAAAAAATCGGATTTGGGTTGATCTAATATGATTAAGGTAAGTTTCCATAAGATAATCATCAAAAAATCCCGAATTCGGCCTTTCCTGACGCTCGGACTCGCCGAGTGCACCAAGGGACTCGCCGAGTCAGGCCAACTCGCCGAGTCCACTATGGAACTCGCCGAGTCCATGACTCAGAAACACAAAAATCGAATTTTGCGCACAAGTTTCAAACAAACAAGCAACAATTTAATAGAAACCAATCTAGGCTCTGATACCACTGATGGGTTTTAGCCATAAGAACTTTCCTATGTGCGCATGCAAAACCCTAATGCTTGGATCTAGGCTTTCTAATTAAACATGCTTTGAATCCAAGACTTCTAATGACTAATTATGTATAAAACAATACAAAATCAGATCTAGAAGTTTACCTTTGAATCTCTTGTTTGATCTTGTTGTCTTGGAGCTCTAGAGTCACAATTGTCACTCCTCTAATGGCTTACAAACACCAAATAGCAATGAAGATGATTTGAGAGAGAGAGGGGAGGAGGAAATCGGCCAGGGTTTTCTTACTTGAGAAGAGATGCCGACCCCCTTAGCTCTATGTCACACCCCCAAACCTGAACGGCGGAAACGTTCGGGGGCGGATGACTTCATGTGGTAACGTAACAAATGAATACATAGTAAAGAAAGCAATACAACCATCATATATATAATTGAAAGTTTACATTTGTCAAAAGTTACATGTTCAAAACCCAATTACAATATGATGTCAAAATACGAGATTAAACTGGCGCCACAGCATCCCTTCATCAAAAGCGAAATGAATACCTGAAATTACTGATTTCTTGGGACATACAAGTAATTTTGAAAGAGTAGATCAGCATTTAAGCTGGTGAATTTCATAAGTATTTAAGTGACAATGTTTGAATGAAATGAAATGTTTTATCTTTGTTTGTTTATGTTTAGAAAATCCTATATTTTCTACTAGTATAAAAGTAGCCTTCACTCAAGACCAATGTTTGTTTCCAAAATGTATGTAAATGTAAAATAACCAATGAGTTTGAAAACCTTGTAAATCAATGCATTTTTAATACCCCTTGTGAGTTTTATAACCATACTATTGACTCTGAATGCCTATACACAACGTTCTTCAGGCGTTGGAATGTTATGACGTTTGTCACCCCAAACGGTGGACTGCAGCTAACAGTCAGGGCGCGGGTTGTCAAGCCCGTATAGATCTATACACAAACACCATGCTCCCCCTCCAAGGGATTCTGGTATATAATACAGGACTTGAAATGTGTACTCGAACGTACATGAAGTTAGTGTCTCACAAAACCGTGGTATAAAAACAGATTACTTGTTAAAATGTTACGTTTGTTCTTGTATACGAAAGTAAACTTCTTGAAATATATGTTTCTAGTACATAAGAGTTAGAAATCTGTTCGTAAACTATACCTATTATAGTTTTCAAAAAGTGTGTCTTGTTTGTTTAGAAATACCTAGAAAAAGAATCACTTGTTTATGAAAGCATAAATTTTTGGTGTAGAGTCTAAGATAGAAAAGAATAATCTAAGAACAGTTTAGTTTTATACAGGCATTACAACAACTTTATATTTTAAAAGATCGAATGCTATTGTAACATATGTTATATATATATATATATATATATATATATATATATATATATATATATATATATATATATAAGTTCTTTAAAGGTTTATAAATCGCATGTGATTTGAATATATAACAATATATAAAAGAGTTTCTTTATGTAACACACGATAATACTCGTGTGTTTTACTTGTAATCCCCCCTTGAAAGCATATAAAAGTATTTAGAATAATTAAAACGGTTGATTAAGGGGTATGAAACTCACTTGAAAGTTTTGGAGATAGCGAGATGGAAAACCGGGCAGAGTTTCGTCTCGGGAAACGGATTTTCCTCGGGATTCTCGGGAATCTCGGGAGTAAAATCGACCTTCGGGACTTGAGCCAAAAAGACCAGAGCTTCGGGTTTGAACGGACACGGAAAACGAGGCAAAGTTGAGAGAGAGAGAAGAGAAATGAGCCCTTACTTTGGAAACCCTCGCATCCTATTTATAGTAAGGATGGTCTGCCTCGGTACGCGGGGCGTACGCGTACGTCATGCATGACCGAAGCCTCGACTGCCTCGGTTCGGATGGGACGGGTTGCTGGGTACGCGGGTCGGATGGGACGGCGGGTCGGACGGGTCGGGGCTTCGGACGGGTCGGACGGGTCGGTTTCTTCGGATAGCGCGACGTGGACGATCAGAGGCCAATCCTCTCGGTTACGCGGGGCGTACAGGGGTACGCAACGCGTACATCGGCTGAGAACGCTGACTCCCCTTCGGATAATATCCGAATTTTGAATACAATAAATAATTAATTTATTTAATAAACTTCAAAAATTCATATCTTCTTCATACGAACTCCGTTTTCGATGGTCTTTATATCCTCGCGTATGTGAGACTACGCTCTACAACTTTCGTTTAGACTCCGTCGGCAAATTCCGAATTTTTTTTTATTATTTATTAAAAACCCATCGTGTTTAAGGAATTTCTTTGAAAATTCATAACTTCTTTATCTGATGTCGGTTTTTGCCAGACTCTTTACCGCTGGAATACCATTGTCGAGACCTTCGATTCTCGTTTAGGTCATTCCGGCCAAAAGTCGCTCGATCTCCGATTCGAGTTTTTAGCTGTCTGTTGCTAAGCCGAACTTGGAAAAATCATAACTTCGTTATATGAAGTCGGATTTGGGCGTTCTTTTCATGTACGATCATGGTTCAAAGACATTTAATCATAGAAGGAAATTAAATAGAACTTATTTGTACATTTTATTATGAAAGTAAATTTTTATTATTCAGAAGTGGTTACAATACTTGACCCATTTTGGTCGTTACAAAGAGTTGAAATATCGGTTTGTCACATCATCCCCCCGTTAGAGAGAATTTCGTCCCGAAATTTAAAGTAGTAAAGATACTAGTGAACAAGAAAGAGATGAGGGTACTTTTGTTTCATCTGATCCTCGCGTTCCCATGTGAATTCGGGTCCCCGCTTGGCGTTCCAGCGAACCTTCACGATGGGTATGCGACTTTGTTTTGTTTGTTTGACCTCTCGGTCCATGATTTCTACTGGTTCTTCCACAAAGTTGAGGCTCTCGTTGATCTCGATCTTGTCGAGTGGAATAACAAGAGTCTCGTCGGACAGGCACTTTTTCAAGTTTGAGACGTGGAAGGTTGGATGGATGTTACTAAGTTCGCGCGGTAGGTTAAGCTTGTAAGCCACAGGGCCGATTCTGGCAAGAATCTCGAAAGGCCCTATGTATCTTGGATTTAGTTTCCCACGCTTTCCAAATCGTATTAAACCCTTCCACGGTGAGACCTTTAATAAGACGTGGTCTCCTACCTGGAATTCCAAAGGTTTCCTCCTTTGGTCAGCATAGCTTTTCTGTCGGTCTCTTGAGGCTTTCAATCGTTCACGAATCTGAACGATCTTCTCTGTTGTTTCACGTATGATCTCCGAACCTGTGAGAGTGCTTTCAAGAACTCTTCCTCTAGCTAACTGGGTATCGCCAACTTCAGTCCAGCACAGAGGGGATCTGCACTTTCGACCATAGAGGGCTTCAAACGGAGCAGCCTTTATGCTTGTATGATAACTATTGTTGTATGAAAATTCGACAAGGGGTAAATGAATATCCCATGCCTTTCCAAAGTCAATCACGCAGGCTCTCAGCATGTCTTCTAAAGTTTGTATTGTTCTCTCACTTTGTCCGTCTGTCTGTGGGTGGTAGGCTGTACTCATGTCTAGCCTAGTTCCCAGGGAACTTTGTAGTGACTGCCAGAATCTTGAAGTGAATCTACTATCTCGATCGGAGATAATGGATATCGGAACACCATGCAGTCGCACTACTTCCCTTAAGTAAGTTCTTGTAAGCTTCTCCATTTTGCCAGTCTCCTTGATGGGTAGGAAATGTGCGGATTTGGTCAATCTGTCGACAATGACCCATATGGTATCGAGTCCACTTGTCGTCTTGGGTAACTTGGTTATGAAGTCCATAGTAATCCGCTCCCATTTCCATTCCGGTATCTCTGGTTGTTGTAGTAGTCCTGACGGTTTCTGATACTCGACCTTAACCTTAGCGCGAGTAAGACATTTACTCACGAAGGTAGCAATTTCTGCTTTCATGTTAGGCCACCAGTACAGTTTCTTAAGATCCAGATACATTTTATCTGAACCCGGGTGAACGGAATATCTTGAGTTGTGAGCCTCGGTCATGACTACGTTTCTGAAACCACCATGATTTGGGGTCCAGATTCAGTCCATGAGATAGTAGGCTCCGCCACCCTTGACTTCTAAATTCTTCTCCATTCCTCGCAGGGATTCATCCGCCACATTTTTAGGTTGCAAAGCTTCCATTTGTGCTTCCTTAATTTGTGTGGATAAGTGGGAATGGATAGTCATGGTCAGAGATTTGACCCTCCGACCAGTGTATTCCTTTCGACTGAGGGCGTCGGCTACTACGTTGGCCTTGCCAGGATGATAACGAATTTCGCATTCGTAGTCATTCAGTAACTCAACCCATCGTCGTTGTCGCATGTTGAGTTCCTTCTGATCGAAAATGTGTTGAAGGCTCTTGTGATCGGTGAATATAGTACTCTTTGTTCCGTATAAGTAGTGCCTCTAGATCTTCAGAGCAAATACCACTGCTCCTAACTCGAGGTCGTGTGTCGTATAGTTCACTTCGTGTGTCTTAAGCTGTCGGGAGGCATAAGCGATAACCTTCCCTCTCTGCATAAGAACACAACCAAGTCCTTGATTTGAAGCATCGCAATACACTACGAAGTCTTCTATCCCTTCGGGGAGGGATAGTATCGGTGCGGTGCACAAGGCCTGCTTTAGTGTCTGGAATGCCTTCTCTTGTTTCGCTTCCCAGTCAATGGCCACACCTTTCTGGGTTAATGAAGTAAGAGGTTTCGCAATGCTCGAAAACTTCTTTATGAATCTGCGATAGTAGCCAGCTAGACCTAGAAATTGACGAATTTCTGTAGGTGTCTTTGGTGCCGACCAGTTCTCAATATCCTTAATTTTGGAGGGGTCCACGTGTATACCTTTCTCGCTAACAACGTGACCTAAAAATTCGACTCTTCGAATCCAAAATTCGCATTTAGAGAACTTCGCATAGAGTTTCTCCGTTCGCAGTGTTTCTAGGACTTTTCGTAGGTGCTGACTATGCTCTTCCTCACTTCGAGAGTAGATAAGTATATCATCGATAAAGACGATGACGAACTGATCCAAGTAAGGGCGGCATACCCTATTCATTAGGTCCATAAATAATGTTGGTGCATTGGTTAATCCGAACGGCATCACCATGAATTCGTAATGTCCATAACGAGTTCGGAAGGCTGTCTTTGGAATGTCCCCCTCTAGAACTCGTAATTGGTGATATCCGGATCGCAGGTCTATTTTGGAGAAGTAGTTCGCCCCTTGAAGTTGATCGAATAGGTCGTCAATACGGGGTAGAGGATAGCGGTTCTTGACAGTAAGTTTGTTCAGCTCTCTGTAGTCGATGCACATGCGGAACGATCCGTCTTTCTTCTTTACAAACAAGACCGGTGCTCCCCAAGGTGAGAAACTTGGTCTTATGAATCCTTTGTGAAGGAGTTCATTAAGCTGACTGGAAAGTTCCTGCATCTCTGCTGGTGCAAGACGATAAGGCGACTTTGCTACTGGGGTAGCTCCTAGAATTAAGTCGATTCTGAACTCGACTTGGCGTTGCGGTGGTAATCCTGGTAGTTCTTCTGGAAAGATATCGGGAAAGTCGCGTACTACCGAGATGCTCTTGATGTCCTTCAGTTCTTGACTTGTATCGACGATGTGCGCTAGGAATGCTCGACAATCCTTCCGCAAGCACTTTCGAGCTTGGATGCACGAAATGATGCGAAGGTTTGCACTAGATTTATTGCCGTAGATAACTAATGTTTCATTGTTAGGGAGGTTAAGACGGACTGCTTTCTCAAAGCACATGATGTCGGCGCGAAGAAGACTCAACCAATCCATGCCGACTATGACGTCGAAACTTTTAATTTGAACCGGCATGAGATTGATTGGGAAAGAATGGCCGTCTAATGTTAACGTACAGCCCATGTATATGCAATTTGTGTTATCGGTTTTCCCATTGGCCATCTCTACACTGAATGAATTTTCTAACCTGCTAGGTTTAGGTTTAAGTAAATGAATAAAGTTTTGACTCACGAAGCTTCTCTCCGCTCCACTATCGAATAATATGCATGCGTATGAATTATCGAGAAGGAACGTACCAGCAACTATAGTTGGGTCAGCTACAGCTTCGTCGTGGCCTATTGCCAAAACTCGTCCCACACCTCCGGTGCCTGCTGCCTAAGGACAGTTTCTCTTGTAGTGGCCCACCTCGCCACAACCGTAGCAAGCCTGCCCTACACCCGCACCGGGAACTTGAGTGATCGGCTTTGCGGGTTCCTTGCAGAAACGGGTTGTGTGTCCTTTCCTGCTGCAGTTGGCGCACTGCATATCTCGACAAGGTCCATGGTAGTGGTAATTGCATTTGGTGCATTTTGGAAGGTTGCCTATATAGGGCTTTGTTGGGTAGGTATTTGTAGGGGCTGTAGCAGGTACAATGGCAGCATTTACTGACACCAGTTGTTTCTTTGCGGATTCTTGGGAAGACCTACCCTTCCCTTTAATCCATGCTCTCTTCCTGCCATTGTTGTTGTTGTTGTTGTTGTTGTAGTTTTTGTTGTTGTTGTTGTTGTTGTTGTTGTAGTTGTTATTGTTGTTGTTTGCTTTCTGTGGTGCTGGTGCAGAAGTGGTTGAGTTCTGATGACCTCCGTAGTCGATCAGAGATTGTGCCAGTTCCTTAGCACTTTCAAAGGTGTCAGGTTTAGAAGCTAACATGCTTGATCGCATTTGGGGCGTCAGTCCCCAGATGTACCTTTCTATCTTCTTGCTCTCGGGAGGAATCATATCTGGACAAAGGATTGCCAGTTCGCAGAATCTGTTGGTATAAGTAGCGATGTCGGTACCCACCATTCCGAGAGTCCATAGCTCGTGTTCAAGCTTTTGAATTTCTCCCCGTGGGCAGTATTCTCTCATCATCATGGCCTTCAAGCTCTCCCAGCTTATGGAGTTCGCCACGATTAGGGTAAGTACTTTAACGTGGCCATTCCACCAAGTTAAAGCTTTATCGAGAAGGGTGAAAGTTGCAAACTTGACCTTGCTGTGCTCGGGGCAGGAGCAGATTTCAAAGACTGCCTCCGTCCTTTCAATCCACTGCCTCAGGGCCATCACACCACTAGTACCATAAAACATCCGGGGCTTGGCATTAGTGAAGTCCTTATAGGTGCATTCTCGAGGTGGTCCATGACTCTCGCCATGGTTGGATGGGTGTGTGCCAGATCCCGAGCCATTAGCACTTGAGTTATTGATCTGTGACATGGCAGCTGCCACCGCTGCGGTGACTGCTACTTGAAACATTACAGCATCAAATTGGGGTGGTGGAGGTGGTGGTGGTATAGGTGCTTCCTCACCGTTGTTTCGCCTTGGATTCCTACGCGGAGGCATCCTTCAACTATAGATTGAAAAGACAAGGATAAGAATTTCATAGAATGGAAAATGTATGTGTCTCATGAACTAAATCGCTATAGTTCAACAACAGATGATAGTATGAGTCTTAAAATAGAAGAATGAAAGTTATTTGTAAGACTGAAGGTATGAAACAAGTATTTGGGTTCACAAAGACCATTCAAGGTTCGAACAAAATACTCAACATAGTAGTAATAGTGCCACTTATATTAATATAAAAGTTGTTACAACGATCATGAAAATTTGACCCCTATAAGGGTCTCCGATTACAAAGTTCGAGAAATTTAAAGACTTTTAGCCGAGGTCCTAAGCTATAACAAAATTTGAGTCCTTGACAAGCACTACTTGCGTCGAAGGTTGCGCTTGGAGCTTGACTCCGTATCTGATTGCTTTGACTCCATTAGACGCCTATCGAAAGCGGCTTGTTGTTCCCTTAGTTCGGCGAGGGCTGCAATCATTTGCGCTTGAAACGCTTCGGTTTGGAATTGAGCGTTGTCTTGCATCTTGTCCAGCCTACGATGTCAGAAGTGTGAACCTGCATTTCCACGTTGATATCCCAGAGTCGACTAGCTTGTACTCCAGACTGATAGGACTGATTGGCTAACTTTCCCACCATTACCGGGAGTGCTCGATCAGCCGAACCTCCGCCGCGGACATCATAGAAGTCCCGGCACATGCCGTAGGGAGGGCGTAGGTTTTGCTGTTGGCTCCAATGGTGGAGGTGACTTCCCCAGACGGGAGTCGGTCCTTGAAAGTTCCTTACGAAGACGGGAGGTTGAATGGGTGGTGGATCGATAACTTCCGGCTCTGAGTCAGTACCGGAGTCATCACCCACTTCTATGGGTTCCTCGTCCTCTTCGGGATCATCTTCGATCCATCCTCCGTTGCCTTGGTTGGGAAAGTAGGGGTCGCCAGGGTGGTGAAATCCAGCCATTTGACTGTACGAGAAATAGGGTTATAAGAATTGAATAAAGTCGGAACATGTAAAACATGTAAGTTAAACTAGTTTAGATAGCAAATACTCCTATAGTATTTAAATTCTTGTGTTTGATTCTTGTAATGGTTTGGTAAGTTTTGACTTGTTGCTTACTACGATCATTCCTCGATATACGTTGGTCCAATCTTGGGCAAATATAGTTGATCATGCTATATTTGTCCAAAATCTGATTACATATATCGAGTCTCAATCGTAGTGTCAACTTGTCTAAATACTTGTATAGTTGTATAACATGAAAATAGTTTGTGGTATGCATGTAATTGTACTTAAATGAACTATCAATTTAAGTTGAACGAAATGCTGTTTAAGTGTAAAAAGAAAATTTGTTTTGTCAGAGAGTATTAGTCCCTTAAGCATTTATAGTTTGTATATCTTATGTGGTTCGATATACTTAGTTCACTATAAACATTGCTCTAATACCAATCTGTCACACCCCCAAACTTGAACGGCAGAAACGTTCGGGGGCGGATGACTTCATGTGGTAACGTAACAAATGAATACATAGTAAAGAAAGCAATACAACCATCATATATATAATTGAAAGTTTACATTTGTCAAAAGTTACATGTTCAAAACCCAATTACAATATGATGTCAAAATACGAGATTAAACTGGCGCCGCAACATCCCTTCATCAAAAGCGAAATGAATACCTGAAATTACTGATTTCCTTGGACATACAAGTAATTTTGAAAGAGTAGATCATCATTTAAGCTGGTGAATTTCATAAGTATTTAAGTGACAATGTTTGAATGAAATGAAATGTTTTATCTTTGTTTGTTTGTGTTTAGAAAATCCTATATTTTCTACTAGTATAAAAGTAGCCTTCACTCAAGACCAATGTTTGTTTCCAAAATGTATGTAAATGTAAAATAACCAATGAGTTTGAAAACATTGTAAATCAATGCATTTTTAATACCCCTTGTGAGTTTTATAACCATACTATTGACTCTGAATGCCTATACACAACGTTCTTCAGGCGTTGGAATGTTATGACGTTTGTCACCCCAAACGGTGGACTGCAGCTAACAGTCAGGGCGCGGGTTGTCAAGCCCGTATAGATCTATACACAAACACCATGCTCCCCCTCCAAGGGATTCTGGTATATAATACAGGACTTGAAATGTGTACTCGAACGTACATGAAGTTAGTGTCTCACAAAACCGTGGTATAAAAACAGATTACTTGTTAAAATGTTACGTTTGTTCTTGTATACGAAAGTAAACTTCTTGAAATATATGTTTCTAGTACATAAGAGTTAGAAATCTGTTCGTAAACTATACCTATTATAGTTTTCAAAAAGTGTGTCTTGTTTGTTTAGAAATACCTAGAAAAAGAATCACTTGTTTATGAAAGCATAAATTTTTGGTATAGAGTCTAAGATAGAAAAGAATAATCTAAGAACAGTTTAGTTTTATACAGGCATTACAACAACTTTATATTTTAAAAGATCGAATGCTATTGTAACATATGTTATATATATATATATATATATATATATATATATATATATATATATATATATATATATAAGTTCTTTAAAGGTTTATAAATCGCATGTGATTTGAATATATAACAATATATAAAAGAGTTTCTTTATGTAACACACGATAATACTCGTGTGTTTTACTTGTAATCCCCCCTTGAAAGCATATAAAAGTATTTAGAATAATTAAAACGGTTGATTAAGGGGTATGAAACTCACTTGAAAGTTTTGGAGATAGCGAGATGGAAAACCGGGCAGAGTTTCGTCTCGGGAAACGGATTTTCCTCGGGATTCTCGGGAATCTCGGGACTAAAATCGACCTTCGGGACTTGAGCCAAAAAGACCAGAGCTTCGGGTTTGAACGGACACGGAAAACGAGGCAAAGTTGAGAGAGAGAGAAGAGAAATGAGCCCTTACTTTGGAAACCCTCGCATCCTATTTATAGTAAGGCTGGTCTGCCTCGGTACGCGGGGCGTACGCGTACGTCATGCATGACCGAAGCCTCGACTGCCTCGGTTCGGATGGGACGGGTTGCTGGGTACGCGGGTCGGATGGGACGGCGGGTCGGACGGGTCGGGGCTTCGGACGGGTCGGACGGGTCGGTTTCTTCGGATAGCGCGACGTGGACGATCAGAGGCCAATCCTCTCGGCTACGCGGGGCGTACAGGGGTACGCAGCGCGTACATCGGCTGAGAACGCTGACTCCCCTTCGGATAATATCCGAATTTTGAATACAATAAATAATTAATTTATTTAATAAACTTCAAAAATTCATATCTTCTTCATACGAACTCCGTTTTCGATGGTCTTTATATCCTCACGTATGTGAGACTACGCTCTACAACTTTCGTTTAGACTCCGTCGGCAAATTCCGAATTTTTTTTTATTATTTATTAAAAACCCATCGTGTTTAAGGAATTTCTTTGAAAATTCATAACTTCTTTATCTGATGTCGGTTTTTGCCAGACTCTTTACCGCTGGAATACCATTGTCGAGACCTTCGATTCTCGTTTAGGTCATTCCGGCCAAAAGTCGCTCGATCTCCGATTCGAGTTTTTAGCTGTCTGTTGCTAAGCCGAACTTGGAAAAATCATAACTTCGTTATATGAAGTCGGATTTGGGCGTTCTTTTCATGTACGATCATGGTTCAAAGACATTTAATCATAGAAGGAAATTAAATAGAACTTATTTGTACATTTTATTATGAAAGTAAATTTTTATTATTCAGAAGTGGTTACAATACTTGACCCATTTTGGTCGTTACAAAGAGTTGAAATATCGGGTTGTCACACTCTAGGGGTCTATTTATACTTGTAGACTCCTTAAGGGTTTCACCTTAAACCCTAGTTGGATAATCTTTCCTTAAAGCAATCCATATCCTTACCATAGATAACCTTTGGACGATTTTGAGCTATCCAAAGCTCTAGAATCCGTCCAATCCCTATCTCTTAAGGATTTACAGTCTAAAGTGTAACTATTAAACAATTGACAGTTTATACCCTCTTATTTAATTAATATCTTTAAGTCACCAAATTAATACTAATTAATTTATGACTTATATTAATCAAATAACAATATTATTATTCTTTATATTATTCCCATAATATATTAATAATATCTATTCTCTCATAATAAATCATCCTGTCAAGTTGCTATGGTGATGGCAACCCAAAAGGACCATGCACAACCCGGTCAAATACTTGCCTAATATAGTTGCAGCCTTAGACACTATTCCAACAGGTCTTACGTCCGGGCACATTATCAACCAAATTCCAAACTTGGTTGTCATACATGGATTGAATCTCGCTGTCCATTGCCTCTTTCCATTTTGAAGACTCCGGGCCTGCCATGGCTTCCTTATAGCTATTAGGTTCATCTAAATTTATTAGTGTACCATCACTAATATATGTGTCCCCTTCGGTAGTAACATGAAAACCATAAAACTGGGGTTGAGCTCTAACTCTTTCGGAACGTCTAAGAGGTAATGACTCGTCAACCGGAGTTTCCTCCTCGGGTTGAGCGCCAGCAGTGGAGGTTCCTTCATCACTCGATTCTTGAATCTCTTCAAGCTCGATCTGCCTCCCACTATCTCCTTGGCTTATGAGTTCTCGCTCTCGGAAAACCCCTTTTCTTGAAACGAAGACAACGTTGTCATTCGGTCTATAGAAGAGATATCCAAAGGATTTCTGCGGGTAGCCGATGAAAATACATCGCTCACTACGAGGTTCGAGCTTGTCGTGAGTATCTCGTCTTACGAAAGCCTCGCAACCCCAAACCTTGATATGTGCCAACGAGGGAGCTTTCCCTGTCCACATCTCGTGAGGTGTTTTGGCAACCTTCTTTGTAGGGACTCGGTTAAGGATATGGGCGGCAGTCTCTAAGGCATACCCACAAAATGAGATAAGTAGTGAAGCACGACTCATAATAGAACGAACCATGTCAAACAAGGTTCGATTATGCCTTTCTACTACACCATTCAACTGCGGTGTCCTAGGTGGCGTCAATTGCGAAACTATTCCTCATTCTTTGAGATAGTCGTGGAATTCAAGACTTAGTTACTCTCCTCCTCGATCGGATCGAAGCATCTTGATTTTCCTGCCCAATTGATTCTCCACTTCATGTTTGAATTTTTTGAACTTTTCAAACGTTTCATACTTGTGCTTGATTAAGTAAATATACCCATATCTACTATAATCATCGGTGAAAGTCACATAGAAGCGGTTTGCATCCTTTGTGGCGGATCTAAAGGGTCCACATACATCGGTATGTATGAGATCCAACAAACCCTCACCCCTTTCACACGTACCAGTGAAGGGTGACTTGGTCATCTTTCCAAGCAAACAAGACTCACATGTGTCATCTTCCCTAAGGTTGAATGACTCCAACACTCTATCCTTTTGGAGTTGGGCTATGCGTTTCTTGTTGACATGTCCAAGACGACAATGCCACAAAAATGCTTTATCCATACTATTGGAAGAATCCATGCATAAAACATCATTTCCTAGGTTATCTACAATGATAACAGTTTCATAAATTCCATTACACGGTATTGCTTCAAAATATAAGACACCAATTAGATAAGCATAAATTGAACCATTCTCATTATTAAACGAAAATCTAAATCCTTGTCTAAACAAACCATGAAATGAAATGATGTTTCTTGCCATATCTGGCGAGTAGCAACAATTATTCAAATCTAAACTTAATCCATTCCTAAGCACTAAAGAATACACTCCAATCTTGGTCACATGCGACGATCTTTTGTTTCCCATGATTAGATTTATTCTTCCACACCCCACATCCCTATTTCTTCTTAGTCCCTGCAATTCAGAACAAATGTTGTAAACCAACCCGGTATTGAGAATCCAAGAAATAGCATGAGATGAATCATTAGATTTAATTGTGTAAATAACTACGAAAGACGGCTTGATCTTTCCTTCCCTGATGGCTTGCAGGTATTCTGGGCAGCTTCTCTTCCAATGCCCTATTTTGTGGCAATGGTGGCAGTCTGCCTCCTTCGGGTTAGGGTTGGGTTTAGCAGGATCAACCTTGGTCCCACTAGAAGAGGAACCATCTCGGGACTTTCCTTGCGGTGGATCTTAGACGGAGCCTTCCTCTTCTTACCCCTTCCTTGCCCAATAGCCAAAACAGGAGCTGCGGGTGGATTGGGAGTTAGTGCAACAGACTTGTCCTTGAGGTTGCTCTCAGCAACCCTTAGGAGACCTTGGAGTTTACTTAGGGTGACCTCTTCCTTGTTCATGTGGTAGGTCATCCTAAATTGGTTGTAACACGGAGGCAAGGAATGAAGTACCATGTCGATAGCCAAATCTTCCCCAAAGTCGACATTCAACTTGCGAAGACGATCGACATACCTTTGCATCTTTTGCAAGTGTACGGTTAGAGAATCTCCATGTCCCATTTTAGTAGTGATCATGTTAGTGAAGATCTCGTAACGTTCCTGTCTCGCGTTTTGATGGTATCTCTCCAATAAGTCTTGATGCATCTCGTACGGATACATGTCCTCATAGGACTTTTGGAATTCGGCGTTCATTGTGGCTATCATGATGCAATGAAACTTCGTTGCATCACGTTCATGAGTCTCAAAAGCAGTTATTTCAGCCGGAGTAGCGACTTCTGGATTGATCTTCTCGAGCTTCTCGTCAAGGACATACTCCTTGTCCTCATAGCGAGCAATCGTGCGAATGTATCTTATCCATTCGCTAAAGTTCGTTCCATCGAAATTCACCTTTTGGAAAAGGCTCATTAGCGTGAATGAGCTAGCAACAACGTTGTTCGCGTTTGACATCTACAAAAGAAAGGACAAAGTTTGATTAGAATTTGAATCCCTAATTATCACCCAATATGAAAAATTAGGGCTAGGATCCAACAACATTTTTTATACATTAGAAAAGGGATGCCGTAATCCAACATGCAAACAACTTGAAGGTAAGTGAATGACGATTCACTAATTACCCACCACGAAAGCCTAACCTTAAGTTCTAAATGAATTGAGAATTCCTAGGTTTCGCTGAGATTCATTGAACTTTTCAATGGCATGTTTAAATCTCGATATGCCCCTCTCGTTTATGACTGGGATGCCGAGGATCACAAAGTGGGTGTGAATAACCATGCAAATCTACACTGTGCCTTCATTGTTACAATCACCTATTCGATGTGCCGGTAAACCACACACGCTCCACCGAACTATGATAAACAATGAATCACCCTTTTCCACCTTTGCTTAGAACCAATTAGTGTGCCGGTAAACCACACACGCTCCACTAACTTCTTAGCAAGGGTGCAAAGTGTAATTTCATGGGTTTGCATCAATTGACTTTTCCTAAAGTAACTAGGATTGGGAATTTGAAAAACATGTAGTTACTTTGTATTTTAATATTATACTTTTAATGAGGAGATAGAGTTTCCCTATCCTACCCGTTCGGCTAACGACCCTCCACCGATCAAGCAAGCGGTGGGTGTGAGTGTACACCCATTAAGCGCCATTTTATAGGCCGCAACCTTATACCCACCTTATAGACCGGTTTCGTGAATGAGGCCTACTAACGGTAAGACTAGCATTTTAATTATATATACACACACACACACACATATATATATATATATATATATATATATATATATATATATATATTAATCTTGTAATATTATATTAGTATAGGGTTGAATTTTAAACTTGTAAAATTCTAGGGTTTGAAATTTAAATTGTCTAAATTAAAATTTTAATCACAAAACATAAATTTCAAAACTTGAGGACAAGTTTTAAACTATTCAAAACATAAGGGATCAAATAACAAATAATTTAAATTAACCATTTAATCTCATAATTATCCATATTTGATTTATTTAAATGTTTCTTGCAAAACAATTCACCAATTCAATTAAAATAATCAATCAATTATCACATAAGGAAATTATTATTCAATTAATTGGTAAATATCTTTTGTTAGGTCAAGGATATACTTAAATATATGTTAAAATCGGATTTATATTGACCCATAAAGATAAAGGCAAGTTTCCACAAGATAAACAACAAGAAATCCTGAAACTAGCTCCTTCTGACGCTCGAACTCGCCGAGTACCACAATGGACTCGCCGAGTTGAGGCCTACTCGCCGAGTACACTGTGGTACTCGCCGAGTTCTTTAGGCAGAAGGACAAAAAACGATTTTGGAATCAACAATCAAGCAACCAATGCATCAATTCAATATAAACCAATCAAGGCTCTGATACCACTGATGGGTTTGAGCCATAAGAACATTCCTATGTGCACATACAAACCCTAATGCTTGGATCTAGGTTTCTCTAATTAAACATGCAATGCATCCAAGACTTTGATTGATAGATCTAGTGTAAACATTCAAATCATAACATATGAAAACAGATCTAAAGGAATACCTTGAATTGCTTGCTTGAATCTCCTTATCCTTGGAGCTTAGAGTCACAAATGTCACTCCTCTAATGGCTTACAAACACCAACTAGCAAGAGGATGATAAGAGAGAGAGAGAGAGAGGGAGAGAAATCGGCCAGGGTTTCTTCAGATGCAAGAGTGCCGATTTTCTTCACCCAAAGGGTCTATATATACTAGTGAGCTTCCTAGGGTTTCACCCTTAAAACCCTAATTGGATAACTTAGGCCCTAAGCAATCCAATCTCCTTAAGATAAGCCTTGGACGATTTCTAGGCTCTTCCAAACCCTAAAATCGTCCACCCCTTATCCATAAGGAATCACAGCCTAAAATACAACTATCATACAATTGATAGTTTATGCCCCTTTATTCAATTAATCTCCTTAAGTCACCAAATAAATCCCTAATTAATTTATGACTTATATTAATCAAATAACAATATTATTATTCCTTATATTATTCTCATAATATATTAATAATATTTCTTCTCTCATTATAGATCATCCTATCAAGTTGCTATGGTGAAGGCAACCCAAAAGGACCATGCACAACCGGGTCAAATACTTGCCAAATATAGTTGCAGCCTTAGACACTATTCCAACAGTATCCCCCCCATAAAAGCATTTAAAATCATTTAAAAATTAAGATAAGGGGTATGAACTCACCTGTAGTGAGTGGTTCGAATGTAAGATCGATATAGGAAGTTGGGTGTCAAGTGAAGTCTCGAGCACAAACGGATCCTAATAAGCATATAATGACACATATATGTATATAATTAGTGTATATATAACTAATCATGCAAGGAAACCACCCTAAGGACTAGGAAACACTTAGATTGAAGTGTTACAATCACATGTGATTGCATTAAGGGGGTTTAGGGCCACACAAGGGTGTTCACGACCAAAGAGTTCACGGCTAATGAGTGTATGGCCGTACACTCATGGAAGAAATATGCAAAAGAGGCAATTGATCCATGGGAAAACTAGTGTGTCTAATGTACAACAAGAAGATAAACAAAGCACTCAATTTTGGATGGTCTTGAGGTGATTACGGTCATCAAAATCTTATGAAGGGCTCACGGCCGTGAACCCTTGAAGATCTTGAACAAGGCCGTGAAATGTTGGTTATATGGATGAGAAATCAAGGCATACTGGTGCAATGAGGTAAACAACAACTCAAAGGGTGGATTTCTTATGATTTGGAACCCTTTTTGGGTGTGTACGACCAATAAACCTATGAAGGGTTCACGGTCGTACACCCTTCAAGATCATGAAGGTGGTGCTGAAACATGAAGAATCAAGGATTGGATCTAGTGGTCATTCAAGTATAACAAGTTTAAGGTTGAAATACCTACGTTTTTGGAGCTTTGGAGTGTTCACAGTCGATGATAGTTGAGAGAGAACGAGAGTGTTCATAGTTGGGAAGAGAATAAGTGAGGAGAAAAGAGGTTGTTCCCATATATATGGAAGGTGGTGTACGACCGTGAACCCTGTGTACGGCCGTACTTACCTTGTGAGTGGTTTTCCGGACCGAGTCAGTTCCTCCGAATTCAAGTAAACACATTCTAACACCCATTCATGCATTACAATAAGATTAGAAACTCTCAAACAGACCTTTACTATGGCTAAAAGGTAGTAGAAACAAGTCTGACTTTGGATTGAATTGATTGACTTTACAATGCAGAATTTTGGGTTGTCACAGTGTGCATGTGTATGTGTGTCTTTTGTTGATGATTGGGAGATTTTGGAACATGTGGTCAGAGTGTTGCTCGGGAAGCGTTCTTGGGAGATTATGACATAGTAGTTATACCATTATATGGGATATGCGAGGCCGATTTATGAGATTCTTTGAGGTATCTTTTACCCCATTAAATTGTACTAAGATATATGATTATGATTGAGATTTAATAGACCTGAGTATGTTATAGGAATTCATGATATGGAACTTTTACGGACCTGGTGCTAAGATTAGTGAGAAAATCTTATGATTTGATATCGAGTTTGATTGATGAGGATTATAAACCCTAATATTTGAAAATGACCCATTATTAGTTATTTAACTAATAGGTTACTTGTTAAGCCTGTTAGGACTATATTACGAGATTTGATTATTATTGTAAAAAGCGGTCATAGAGTGTATCTAGTGGTGTGTCGAGACATGTTAATAGGAACTTGTTATTTGATGAATAGGTGTTACCATGAGACGGGATGGTAGACAGAGAAGGATCAAAACTGAGACTGGGATTAATTTGATGACTAACCAGATAAGTAACACTACTCTAACATCCATTGCGATGATGTTTGTGTTATCCATTATGTGAAATATATTGTGATCTATATGATTGATTATTGAATGAGAGATTGATGAGTATTGAGAAATAGATCATTATTGAGAGATTGAGTATCTTTAGATATTGATACTTGATTGATAGATCGATTATGACTGAGAGATAGATCACATTTAATAAATTGGTTATGATGGAGAAATTGATCTTGATTGAGAGAGATTGATCACGATTAAGATATTGATTATTATTAATGCGATAGATCATTCCTGAGATGGATTCTTGAAAATATAAATGATTGAGAGATAGAAACGAATTAGATCATCGATTGAGAGGAAGATTATGATTGAGTGATAGATCATCACTAGGAATTTAATTATGAGAATACCATTAATTGATATAAATTATTTTTTACATAACTGAGATAATGAGTTTCTTTATACATAAATGATTTATGTAATGTAACACCCTTGATCTCTAACATCTAATCTATAAGAATTATCAAGATTTTATTTACAATTATAGAAAATATACTTAAAATTTAAAATTTTTACATCCCATGTTAATTCAAGTGAGCACAATAATACACACACACACACACACACACATATATATATATATATATATATATATATATAATGAATAATACAAAAATAGCATTCTTCTATTTAAATCTTGTTCTAATGCTCCTGTCTTTTTCTCTGATAACGACTACTGATACTTGAACCTGCAAAACATAAAATCTCTACTACATCAGACACTAGGTCTGATGAGTTATTCTTCTATCTTTTATTAACTTTCTTTTTCTTTGATCATACTCATCCTCATAGTTACTTCTCCAATATATCCCACACTCTACACATATCTTAACTCTTATGCTATGATACATCTCGCCTCTATACTGTCTCATATTCTTTGTTAAATCTCATATGTTTTCATTCTAATTCACTTTGTGTATCTCTACTTGATCTCACATACTCTATATATCTCATCTAGTATATCATCTCAACTAAGTCTCATACGCTTTGTATATTTCATCTCGTACACAATCTCATACACACACACACACACACTCTCTCTCTCTCTATATATATATATATAGGGCTGAGTTATTGTGAGAACTAAAAAGGCATGTGAACTTAAGAAATCATAAACAGCTCAACATTTTTCAACACCAAAAACACCAATCTTCTCTAAATGGTGCGTCTAAGCCATATCTAGGCTAAAAAAAAGATTTGACATTTTTTTTTGAAATTTTTATGTATGCACAATAAGCATTCGTATGGACTGGTGATGAGCACAATCAACAGTCCTATAGACTGTGGATGTGTACAATCACTAGCCATACGGACTGTTTATAAACAATCAAAAGCTTATATGATTGTTGATTGTGCTCGTCAGCAGTCCATGTGACTGTTGATTGTGCTCATCTACAATTCATATGACCGCTGATTGTGCTCATCAGTAGTCATACAAAAAAAGCAAAAACCGTCAAATCTATTTTTTTAGCCTAGATATGGATTGGACGCACCATTTAGAGAAGATTGGTGTTTTTGGTTTTGAAAAATGATGAGTTGATTATGGGTTCGCAGGTTCTCACAAATCTTTTGGTTCTTAAAAGAACCTCTCTCTCTCTCTCTCTCTCTCTCTATATATATATATATATATATATATATATATATATATATATATATATATGTATACACACATCCCTCATCTCATGCTTAATCTTGTGTACTACATATAAATTGTAACACCAACATTCTAGGTAATTTTCCTTTATAGCTTCATGTCTTAAAAGTTGGCAAAATTGATACCTCCGTTGGGTGTACGAGCCAGGTACGTCGGGCGTAAGAAGCGCATGTGATCGGGAGCCTTTCACGTACGCTGGGTGTATGCATGTAAGGGACAAAGCCTAATTTTTAGGGTTTGGACCCTATTTAAAGATCATTATGACCCCAAACTTGTTCTTACCTCTAGCTTCCATTCCTCTAAACGATGAGATCGAAAACTGATAGGTATTCGAAGCTTCTCGGGTTTGTCGAATATTCATTTGGGGATTTGAAGACCGGTGTTACTTCGAGGGGGAGTTTGTTCTTGATCGCGCTAGCTCGTTGGAGATTGAAGCCGGACATCCAATCCTAACTTTGAGGGGGGAGAATGTTAGGGTGCAAAGTCACTCTTAGATGTAGTGTTTTAGGATTTCCTCTTTGTATGTGTAAATGGGTTGAGTCTTTCCTATAAATAGGAAGTGAGTGACTCCCATTATGTAAGGGGAACCATTTGGAGTGTTAGACTAGAGAGAGAAATTTGTACAAACCCATTTGTATATTCTTTATAGATCTAATATGAGCTTACACATATTTATTTACTCCTTGTGTTCTTGATTTTACATGTTGATTCACTAGATCTTTCATATTCCGCACATGCCATCATAATCAAAACTAAATCAATTGGTATCAGAGCGGGTGTTCTTGATTTCATCAAGAATTGATCCATGGTGGCTTTCTTGATTTGGTGATTCATTTTATGATCTTGGATCTTTGTATTTTAGAGAGTTTTTGGATTCTAGAAATCGAATTCATCTTTGATTCTATTCATAATTCGATTTTCTTCTCTAGAATTCAAGTGATTTTCACTTTCTCTCTCTAGAAAACCCATTCAAAATCACTTTCTCTCTCTAGAAATCTTCAAGTTTTTGTGATCATGGTGAATTTGCCTTACAATTCTTGGATTGTGATCGTTGAAGGTATCAAATACAAAGTCAATGAAGATCAATTTTATGGGTTGGTGTTAAGAAAACTGATTTCATGGGGTAATACGGTTTCTTATGGAGATTTGAAGGATGATAATGGAAGCTTTAGTTTTCAACCACTTTGTAAGATTGTATGGTTGAATAAAATTGTCTTGGCCTTATTAGTCCGTAGTAGAAATCAAAAGGAAGGAGAAGAAAGAGATTTGTTTAATAAGAAATACATTTCTCTAATTGAAACCCCAAATGATCTTCGTGCTCTTAAGTTTGTTAAAGTTCTTGACAATGGAGTTCAATGTGATGTTCTTGATGTTCAAGAAAAAGGAGTTCAAGTTGATTCTCATGATGAAAAAGTTTTTTGCTCGATTGGAGTTCAAACCGATGATATTTTGTGTTCTTGTGATTCGTTTGAAGGAATGATTCCTTATCGGAAGCCGGTGATCCAAGAAAATCACAAGTATCAAACTCCAAAAGATTTGATTCAAACTCAAAATGTTCATGTTGTGGAAAGTGGATTTGTTCATGGAGTCAAGTCTTCAAGATGCAAAAAGATGAGAAAGAAAAAGAAGAAGAAGATCAATCGCAAAAACAAGCGGGTTTACTCACAAAAATCTTCAAACGTTGTGAAACCGAAATCCGTTAAACAAATTTGGGTTCCAAAGCAACAATCTCCAAAGGTTGCATTGAATTTGAAGTCAAAACCCAAATGTGTTGGTGGTTCTTTTGAAGATGTTCTTGGATCGTAGAAGAACACGAAGAACACGAAGAACGAGTTGTACATCTCGCATGGTGGGTGGTACAATGTTCGATTTGGAGATTTTCTCATTCCAACAAAAGAACCAAGATCTTCTAAATTCGATTCGTTTGTTGAAAATGGATCTCGATTCGTGAAAAAGGTAACTCAAATTCTCAAATGGATTCCAAAACGTCCATGATTTTGATTTGTGTTTTTCGTTTTTCGTTTTTCGTTTTTGATCGATTTGTCTCGTTGGATCAAATCCGTTTCAACACCATTGGTGATCCAACAATATTTTTTTTAGATCAAGCCCAAATCAAACATTTAATTTTGTTTTGATTTAATCTTGAGCCCAAATCACATAATCCATTACTGTTCATCTGTGAGCTTTCAAAGCCCAATCGATTTTCCATTAAATCCGATTTTACAAAGGTGTGAGCCCAGATTCGATTCCAGCGTCCTGATTTGTTAACATGCTTCAACTTGTTGTACCTTAGAACTCATACACATATGTTCTTGCTTCTTAATCGACTGCGATTGAATATTCTTCTCGATTTCTTGATAATTTTTTTCTTTCTTTCTTTGGATTGATGTCGATTAATGATCAGATAAAGTGTTACGATTTCATATGATTCATATATGATGAAATCGATTTTATACAAGTCATATCATTAAAATCGGAAATTGGTAATTTGATTTTGATGAAATTGTTGATCAAGAACACTTGAATGTGTGAAGAACAGTTGGATAATCACTTTTTGATCCAAAATTGGCCATTTGAATCATCAATTTTGTGTTTGTGTTCTTTGACTTTGAAAAGTCAAACTGTGAATAAGTCAATGACGATGGCTTAACGTTTACTGGTTTTGATTTGGATTTGAAGTCGATTTTAATGGTTGATTTCGAAATATGGTATTGAGTTTAAAGGATGCTAAGAATCGACTGGAAAGGCTTTGATATCAGGTTCAAAAAGCGAAGAACGAGCAAGTTTCGGGTTCATATCAAAAAATTCGCATTTTAACGAATTCTGTAAATGTGAAGACTTGGATTGAAGAGTCGATTGCAAAATCGTTATTTGAAGGTTTGCAAAATTGAAGAGTCGAATGATGTTTTGAGTTTGATCTGAAATTGTTCTGAAAATTATTGAAAGTGTTTGTCGATTTTGATATGAGAACGTTAATATCGAACTGGATTGAGTCTGGATGTTAAATTCACTTCGCATTTGGTTAATCAATTTAAAGATCAAAATCGGGTTCGCATAATGTGCTTTGGTCAATTTTGAGGTCAAAATCAGTTCGCATATAAGGTCAAAGTGTTTCGTTCGCATCCATGTTTCAGTATGCGAAAGTTGTTCATTCGCATCTTAATAGTTGAAGATTTTGAAGTCGATGTGCGAAGAATTGTATATCGACGTGTGAAGAATTTAAATGGAACGTGCGAAGCGTGTCAATGTGAAACAAATGAATTGGGGAAGAAAACACTCAAGTTTCGAATTTGGCCCCTTACATTTTTACGAAATGGCAAAATTGGTCCAGTTTCGAATTTGGAGCTAAAATTGATGAGAATATAGAATTTTCGAAGTGAGTCCCTGCAGTTTCGTAATATTGGCAGTTTATACCCAACTTCGCAAATGGGTAATAAAAGTTGAGAAATTGCAGAATTTTCAGCTCTGGTCCCTGCAGTTTGTGCGAATTTACGCTTTATGCCCGATTTCGCAAATGGGCTAGAGTTTCGCATATTTGGCTGTTTTGGCGCAACGGGTCCCTGCAAGTTTCAGAAAGTGACAATTTCTACCCGGTTTTTGAAAAATCTTGCAACTTTCACCCAAAAAGTCAAAAAATTTCATAAATTGGAAATTTTTTTGTGGCTTTTTCGTGATTGTTTTTTTGTGCAAGATTTTTGGTGATTCATTTTTGGTACACATCAGGAGGGAGTATCGTGAAGACTATTCCTCGGGCGCTTCTCATCCTTAGTGGGTTTTATAATCATTTTTTGATTATAAAAAGGGGAGAATGATGGGTATTCGAAGCTTCTCGGGTTTGTCGAATATTCATTTGCAGATTTGAAGACCGGTGTTTACTTCGAGGGGAAGTTTGGTCTTGATCACGCTAGCTCGTTGGATATTGAAGTCAGACATCCAATCCTATCTTTGAGGGGGAGAATGTTAGGGTGCAAAGTCACTCTTGGATGTAGTGTTTTAGTCTTTCCTCTTTGTATGTGTAAATGGGCTGAGTCTTTCCTATAAATAGGAAGTGAGTGACTCCCATTATGTAAAGGGAACCATTTGGAGTGTTAGACTATAGAGAGAATTTTTTACAAACCCATTTGTATATTCTTTCTAGATCTAATATGAGCTTACACAGATTTATTTACTCCTTGTGTTCTTAATTTTACATGTTGATTCACTAGATCTTTCATTTTCCGCACATGCCATCATAATCAAAACAACATCAAAAACCCTAGCCTTGAGAGTGAAATTCGAAGCTTTTAAGTGAGTTTTGTGCATTCTTGTTTGTGAAGGAAGATCATGAAAGGAGTGGTTTTGCTCTTAAGTATATGGATCTAACAACTTTTCAATCATGTGTGTCGCGTGTACTCTCAAAAAACCTGCTTGGGCCATTCTTTTAGGCCTTGGACCATTAGGTTTGGGATTCTTTGAGTTGGGTTTTAAATGGGAATGGAAAATGACATTTTTCCCTTATTAAGATAAATGAATAGTTAGACTGTTTATTTTGGTTTAAAAACCCCGATTATTTATTAGGGTTATTTTTGGGATATGTTTAGTGTGAGGAGTTGGGTTAGTAGATGCTTGAGTGTGCAGTTCAGTTTGCTTCACTAAAGGTGAGTCTTCTTACCACATAATGCGTCGAAGGCACCAACACCGACCCACTAATTTGTATGTGTTGGATGTATATGATTATGTGACTATGTATGATTTGATTACATGATATATATATATATATATATATATATATATATATATATATATATATATATATATAGAGAGAGAGAGAGAGAGAGCTAATCTAGTCTCGGAGTCATTATGGACTCAGGGGTTGATATAGACCTAACATAGCTACATGTTGTCATATAGGGTTGATACGGACCTGAACCACTTGCTATTATATGTTCATGTGTATTGAATGTGATATTTTAGGGAAGCTTAACCCTTTGCTTACAATTATGTTTTTGGTTTTAGGTACTTCCAGTTCGAAAGGGAAGGGTTCGACATGATCGCAGTGCATCCACACATGTTTAGTTTTTCTTATGATTTGAACTGTTTCTCTGATGATTTTTTTTTTCATATTAACAAACTTTGTTTGGGGTTGTTATGAATACTTCCCGGTTTTCAATTAAATTAAAAGTGAAATTTTTATTCATGATTTTAGGTTGTTACAAGTTTGTATCAAAGCCTTCGTTTGAGTGATTCAAATACACTTTCGAGTGTACCAGAACTTAAACTGGGGAAATAATAATCTCTTCAAAGAAAAAAAATGAATTTCTAAAAGATTTTTACAAAATTAGAAAATGGTGGGATGCACGCAATCAGTCGATCTCAAGTAAGTAAATTCCTAAATTACCCATAATTATGTGTTATGATGAGTTTGCCTGATATATGAGTTACATGCTAAAATAGGGCCAAGGATACTTTCAGGAATTGTATGACAGAAATGCCTGATTTGCATGGCACCTTGTAGCCTAGGAGAATTGAACGATATATAATACTTGGAATTGATATCAACTTAGTTAATTGCTAAGGTGTTGTTTGTTTTTTGAAAAAAAAAACCTCTTCAGACCTCTTATTGCTGGGCGGCGTAGCACATGCGCATCACCTTTCATCTCGCAACTGTTTGTTTTTCAGAAGTCTTCGGATTAAAAAACCTATGTGCGTGTTCTTCGTGGCACAACACTTGTTTTGCCTCTTCCTACCTCTTTCAACCTCTTCTTCTTCTTTTTTTCTTTCTAAAATATTGATTATATATTGCTGAAATCTTATTTTATATTTTTTTTGTTGTTTTGTTTATTCTTGTTGAATTTTTTTTATATTGAATAATACTCTCTCCGTCCCAAAATTATTGTTCACAGACAAAAAACACATATATTAAGAAAAGCAATCATTAGTTTTGTCTTTTTAAGTAAAATGACCCTTTTGCCCTTTTCTAAAACCAATGGGAAATGTGCATTTGTAATTATTCAAGTTTACTTTATTAAATGTTAGGGGTAATATGGTAAAAGTGTATATCTACTTTTGGTAGTGGACAATAATTTTGGGTCAAACTAAAATAGTAAGGTGGACAATAATTTTGGGACGGATGGAGTAATAATTTGTTGATGAAATATCATTATTTTATGCTTAAATATCTTTATTTTTTTGTTAAAATATTATTATTTTTGTTGAAATATCATAAATTCTTGCGGAAATGTCATAAATTATTAAAATTTCGGTATTAAAAAAGTATTTTCGGATTATAAAATCAGTTTATTTTATTTTTTTAATATCTACAACAGCATACAGATGTTAAAAAACAAACACACTTCTTATTACAGTCTGCAACCGTTTGGTCCACCTCTTCTACTACAGAGGGTTGTAGAGGTGGTCCGCATACTTTATGGATTTTTGCTTCAGAAAAACAAACAACACCTAAATGTGTGCTTTAAAAGTTGTATACAGTTAGGAATGTATAGCCCGAGAATGATCGATTTAGCCTCATTTCATGTTCCTTGTTTGGTTGTGGAATTAGGGTAGAATTGTCATTTAATAGTCTATATGATCCCCTTTTGTGTATAACTTGCATGCATAAGACACGAATAGTGTGGATTGAGAGTTCTTAGTAATGGGTGGTTGAGGGAGAATTCCTAGAAGAGCAAAAAAATGTTATAGTAGAACTTGTATGCAATATAACATAGTACTGATATATGGATTTAGTGTGGTAACTTAGGGGATCCAGGATTGTGCTTGAGGAGAGTACAGACTAGTGCAAAAGGTAGTATTGGGCTCGTACTACTGGAACCACAAGATTTGTACTCAAGACAAGGATAATATTGAGGATTCTAAGTAGATCTGTAGTGTGGGGTATGTCGATTAGCGGGTTCGAGATGCTTCAAGTGTGGTTAGACTGGGCATATGAGTAAGGATTGCTCCCGTAGTGCATTGATATGTTTTCACTACAACCAGACAGACCATAAAAAGGCCAATTGTCCGAGGTTGTCAGGAGGGGCTGTGACGACGCCTATACCAGCCACTTTAAAGATTACCGATGGCCGCCGGCACAAGGTGGAGGCACCCATGGTGATGATCAGGGCATTTCAATTGTCTACTAATGAGGATTGAACAACACCTGATATGGTTACTGGGACTTTCTTAGTAAATGGGACGACTGCCCATGTCCTGTTTAATTTGGGTGCTACCTGATCCTTTGTATCTCTTGCGCTTAGTAAATGTGATGTTCCTGGGTTTTTGGATTATCCGTTAGAGGTTGAGATTGTTGATGACCGATCTGTGAGTGCTTCGAGGATTCATCAGGGGTGTGTTCTGAACTTGTTTAACGAAAGGTACTCTATTTATTTGGTGTCGATTCCTCTACGAGGGTTAAAGTTTATTATTAGGATGGACTGGTTGGGTCTTAACGGGGTCATGATTGACTAGGAGCACTAGCTTGTGAGGTTTCGAACCCCAAGTGGTTTCTAGCATATATGGTAGATACTCGAGTCGAGAGCACGATGACTTTGAGTGAGGTGTCCATTGTTCGGGATTTCTATGATGTGTTTCATGAGGAATTTCCAGGAGTGCCTCCCAAGAAGCAAGTCAAGTTCCGAATCGATCTGGTGTATGGTGCGGCTCCAATAGCCAAAGCACCATATCGTTTGGAACCACCGGAGATGTAAGAGTTGTCGATGCATCATAAGTAGCTACTAGACAAGGGATTCATTCGACCGAGTAGTTCGACTTGGGGAGTGCCGATCATGGTTATGAAAAAGAAGGATGGTTCACACAAGACGTGTATTGATTACCAGGAGTTGAATAAGCTAATGGTGAAGAACCATTACCCACTCCCAAGGATAGACGATTTATTTGACCAGCTTCAGGGTGCATCTTGGTTTTTCAAGATTGCTTTGTGATCATGCTACCATCAGATGCGGGCCAGAGACAAGGATGTGCAGAATATAGCTTTCAGAACTCTTTATGGTCATTATGAGTTCATGGCGATGCATTTCAGGCTCACCAATGCACCAATAGAGTTCATGGATCTCATAAACCAGGTTTGTAGGCCGATGCTAGACTGGTCGGTGATAGTATCTATAGATGATATTCTGGTCTACTCGAGGACTAAGGAGCAGTGTGAGAAACACTTATGAGAGGTGTTATAGACCCTGGGGAGAGAGAGAGAGAGAGAGAGAGAGATTATATTCCAAATTCTCTAAATGTGAGTTTTGGTTGGAAGAGCTGCAGCTCTTGGGGAACGTCGTCAATCAAGAGGGGATATTGGTCGATCCAGCCAAGATTAAGGCTGTGATGCGATGGGAAGTTCCAAGGACCCCATCTGAGATTCGGAGACTTCTAGGTCTCGCAAGGTATTATCGAATATTTATATAGGATTTCTCCAAGATTGTTATGTCATTGACCCGCTTGACGAATAAGCATGTTACTTTTCTGTGGGGGCCTAATCACCAGTTACCCTTTGAGACGCTGTTGCATATATTTAGCGAAGCCCCATTCTCGTGCTTCTCGATGGTATGGATGATTTTTGTGGTTTGTTGTGATGCCTTTATATTGGGTTTGGGAGCTATTCTTATGTAGAGGGGTCACGTGATTGCTTACGCTTTGAGGTAGCTGAAGCCTCACAATGTGAATTATCCTACGCATGATTTGGATTTAGGGGCTATGTTTTTGCCCTCAAGATCTGGAGGAATTATTTGTATGGGGTCAGGTATACTATATACACTGATCATAAGAGTTTGAGGTACCTGATGGATCAGCTGACCTTGAAGATGCAAAAATCGAGATGGTTGGATGTGGTAAAGGACTATGATTGCACTAACATGTACCACCCTTGGAAGGCCAATATGGTGGCCGATGCCTTGAGCCGTAAGGACTTGAGTGCTCCAGTTAGGGATGTATGTCCGAGGATGGTTATTATTTCGCTTTTGTTGGATATGATCAAGAAGACACTGGTTGAGGGACTGAAAAAGGAGAACTGGAAAGCAAAGCGGATCAGGGGGCAGATTCCTCTATTTGTTAGAGATGGTCGGGGATTGTTGACTCAGTGTGGTAGATTTTGGGTTCCGGCTACTAGTGGGTGAGGCAGACAACTTTAGAAGAGGCTCATAAGTCAAAGTTTTCAATCAATTCGGGGGCCACCAAGATGTATAGAGATTTGAATTTGAGTTATTGGTGGCCATGTATGAAAAGGGAGATAACTTGGTTTGTGGAGCGATGCTGTAACACCTTGATTCGATTCATTTCATAATTCGGGGCCGTGACTCGAAGATCAATTATAACAAGGCTTCGGGCTTTAGGGAAAGAGATGATTAGAACCTTTTGGATGAAGGTAATGTAGATTATGTGACCTATGAGTTCGGTTTGTGCTTTGGAGCCCAAGTGTATAATGACAAAAGTGATGGTTCGGGCCTTTCATGAATTAAGGATTTTAGTTCGATGTGTTTTAAGTCAAAAGTAAATAGATAGGGATGTATAGATCCTCAATACATTTTTGTGGATATAAGGATCATAAAAAATGGAGATGGAATGAAAAAGTTAGGGCCGTTTGAAGTTATGAGGATTTTTGGTTAAGTCGAGTATGCTGGGGGTACAAGGCATGCGCTGGGCATACTGGGCTGGGATGATCGTGGAGTGCTATCTAGTATATTAGGCATACATGGAGTATGTTGGGCATACTCTAGTCAGATGCAAACCCTAATTTGGGGTCTTAGACCCTATTTAATGCCCTTAACTCATTTCCAATCCTTCTTATTTTCAGCCTCAATCCCCTGTAACCCTAAATTCAAAACCCTAGCCCTATTTGGAAGGATTTTGAGCCTTGGAGTTATTTTAGTTGCTTTTTGGTGCATTTTCAATAAGAAGAACTCATTGGAGAAGTTTTGGTTGTTTTGGAGCTTGTAGATCTAGACCTTGTTCATCTTGATCTAGCTTCTGGAGGTATAAAGTTTTAATCTTGTGGCTTTCTCCTGTAAATATAGTTTGGGGTGGTGATTTGTCATGTTTTGGTCCCATAATTGTGGTTCTTCTGAGTAGGAGTTACCCCAAAATCTTTGAGCCTCATAATTGGTCCTTGTTGAGGTTATTAAGTCATAAAAGTTGGATCTTAAGGAGCATTATCCTTTCATTCAAGAATTAGTGACCTTTTAATGAAGTTATGAAGCTGGGATTTTGGTCTAGACCCTATTAAGCCATGCAAAGTCATAATGTCAGGAACTTTATGACTTAAGACATCCCTTAGAGGTTAGATCTGAGTTTGAACGTTTTGGTCTTAAGCATTAAGTCCTATAAATGAGAAATGGTCACTAAGGGGCTATGTTGGGCATACATATCCGTACGTTTAACGTAACACATATCTTCCCGATTTCATGCTATGGCAAGTTGTACCTTAAGCATTAATGAACAATACACAGGGCGTACGAATTTAGTACACGGGGCATAGTCACAAGGTTCTCTTCTTGGGCCTTTTGGGACTTGGGTCTTTTGGGAGTTGGGCCATGAGTTGGTGCGTCAGATATAGGAAGGGTAATATGTTATTTTACCCATTGTAATGATAGAAAATGAATTGGACCTTGGATTATGGGAAATTACCTTATTTATTGATTTGGAATAATTTGGTTGTGTTCAGTGTGAGGAACCCGATAGCAGCAACATGTGTGTTTCAGTTATCTCGGATTGAGGTGAGTCTTCTCACTGTACCCATGGGTCGAAGGCACCAATGCCAGCCCACTAGGATCTATATATGCTAGCTTTTCTTTGTGACTTTTGCATGGTATGTTGAATTAGGCCCATTGTATGACGAGCTAGGCCTATTTGTATGATGGGTTGAGTGCATGGAATAGGAAGGGCTAGGCCCAATGTATATTATGTTGGATGTTAGCTGTATCTATGACTCTTGCATTGTATGTTGGGCTACGCCCATTGGTTAGGAAGGGCTAAGCCTATTATTGTAGGCTAGGTCTGAAGGGTTTTGAGCATTCTAACACTTCCTAAGTGTACATGCAACCCTAATAAACCTTGGATCTATGTTTGTCCAAGATTCATGCAAAATTGATTTCCAAGGTTCATGATCCTATCACGCATACATGGGGAACATTTTAACTTAAATGATAGATAAAATAACATACCTTGTTGTTGATTTTGATTCCTTGAAACCTTGTGAGCCTAGCACCCCAAGTGTGATGCCTCAAATGCTTCACACAACACCAAATGCTATTGAGTAAACTTGGAGAGAAAGTATAACACTCAAAAATTGGCTCTAGCCCCCAAGTATGCATGCATAGCCGTTTTTGGGAGATGTCACATGGTTTATATGGTGTGTTGCATTAGGTAAAACCCTAATGTAACTTGACTCTTCATTTCCGTGATCCATGGATTAACTCCATGGAGCATCCTATGGGTGGAACCCAACTTGATAATCCATGAAGCCTCCTAGCCCACTATATAAGTTATGGATGATTTACATAATCAACCCATATATTTAATTAGTTATCTTTCGATCACTTAATTAATTGTAACATACACGTTTTGAAATCGTGTTTTAAGTAAATAAGATTATGAAATATTATGTGAATTTGAATGTTGAGTTCTAACAGATAGTTTTTACTAGAAATGAAGTAAAACTATGTTTAGAATCACTCATAAAATATTGGAAGTCTTATGAGATTCCAATTAAAAGCCAAATAGTGAAATATAGTGAAAATATAAAATTTGAAATAAGTAAAATTTTATTATTGAAAGTAGTAGATGATCTCGTTAGAAACATTTAGGCGAAAACCTCATCGAAATCCGAGTTATAACGAAGAAGTTATGACCAATCGAAGATCCGCGATAAAACCGGCACAGCGCCGAATGACGTAAAAAGTGAGTTTTTGATAAACTACTTTTTAGCCTTAGTAATCTAAATTAAAGTCGTAGTATTCGTTAAACCGAGAAGTTCGATAAAAAGAACCCCAAAATCTTACTTCGTATGACGAAGTTATGATTTTTCGAAGTTTCAGCTTAGTAGTAGACAGCTAAAAACTCGAATTTTAGATCGAGTGATTTTTAGCTGACACAACCTAAACGAGAATTGAAGGTTTCGTTATTTGTAGTACAACGGTAAAAAGTCTGATGAAAACGGACCTCGAATGAAGAAGTTATGAATTTTTAACGGATTTTCCTGTCCCGGTCTGTTAAAAATAATAATATTAAAATTAAAGTCAAAATTAGCCGACGAAGTCCAAAGGAAAGTTGTAAGGCATAATTTTAGCTACGCGTGCATATAAAGAACGTCAAAAACGGAGCCCGTATGAGAAAGTTATGGATTTTACAAGATTGGACACATTTTCATTTAATTTTCGCATGAATAGTGTTGATCCACGTGGCATTTTCTGATTGGACCGCAGCCTCGCGTGGCACCCTCTGATTGGTCCGATGCCATGTCCTCCTCGTTTTTGACGTCGTGACTCACCCTTGCCTAGATCCGACGCGTGTCGGGATGAGTCGTCCGAAGCAGCTTAGTCACCCGGTGACTCCTCGCATCCGAAGACGCCTGTCGCGTCCGAACCGAGCCACCTGGAGCCCTCGCATGCGCGCCGTCTGGTCCTCTCGCAAGCTGCCAGCTGCCCCTCCTCCCTTCGGCCGAAGACCTTCACCTCCTATAAATAGGAGGGTGTGAACCCTCCCGGCTAAGGTTAGAAAATTCACACTTTTTCAGTCCTAAACCCATTTTTAAGCTATTTCAACATCCCTCGAAGCCCCGGTATTATTTTTAAAGCCCAGAATACGTCCCGAAGTTCCCGGAGAGCCCGAGAAATTATTCTTTTCGGTTTGAAGCTCTACCTTTTTAGAGCCCGGTTTTTAGCTAATTCTCCCGGTTTTCAACGAATAAAGCCATATTTAGAGCCGAAGTACTGCCCAAATTAATATTTTAGCCCCCGGTTATTTCACGGTGAGTTTAATATGTAGAAATAATTGAATGTTATGTGTTATATGTGCTACGTGCTTTTTAGTATTATTATTCCGGGTTATTTTCCAGTGTTATTTTTATTCGCTATATTTAATAGCAAAGGAATACCTTTGACCATGTGATCAGTGAAATGACTTAGATTCACGTCGGTACTGGTATGTAGCCTCTGGCCGTGTAGAACATGTCTCCGTAAGAGAATGATTTCTATTCTATGGTATTGGCAGGAGGTTAGACAGGACTATAAGCCTGAAATCTACCAAAATGTTAAATCCGAAGTTGTATGTTTTTGTGCCATTTGGGCCAAAGCTTTATTGATGTATATCAAGCATGGAAATTGTTATGTCTCCTTGATTGTATATCTTCAAATCAAATCAATGATTGATATGGAATGTTTGACACATGATTCACATATGCCCTTGTTGTTCGTTGTTCCTCTTTGCTTCTGCCATATTAAAGTATATATATGGCATAACGTTATATTGTATCTATGATTGACACTAAGCATCACCGCTTACCCTCTCAATGTTTAACAAATTGCAGGAGATAAGCATCCAGTATAGTTATATACTGGTAGAAGATTTTTGAATAGTTGAAACTATTGTATCGATAGAAGCTTATGAATAGTTTGAAACTATTGTATTTTGCATTCCCATATGTATAAAACTATAGAATCCTGGGAAGTTATGTAATATATAACACTTTAAAATAGTCAGTTTGTATCCAGTAGTTTGTAACCTCTTTATCAATGTAAAATATTGTTTTTATGAATATGCAAGTAGCATGTTTTGGAGTAACTATATTGTTGAGTATGAAAGTTTGGGTCTTTCATACATATGAAAGTTAGGGTCTTTCATTAATTCTAAATTAATTCTTGATCAAACTAATTAAATAATATTATTAATATATTAGAACTTATAATATATTAATAAATGATAAACGTTATTTCTCTCATTTAGTTTATCCATTGCATGGTGCCATGCAACCCAAATGGACCATGCTGGGTCGGGTCAAGTACATACCCGAAATAGTTATGGACTTAGACACCTTATCCAACAGTCTCCCACTTGGATAAGTCTAATAGCTATATCTACAAGTATGACTTTAGGAATCGATCGACAATCGTAGCTCTTTCAAGGTCTCTCGAAACTGAGAAGATGATGATACGCCATTTTAGATAAGTGATCATATAATCCTCTGTTCTAGATATCAGCCGGACGAATAAATGGAACAATGTCTTTCTTATTGTCTAGCAGTTTGTTTCCCGATTTCCGATTTGTTTGACAAAGACCTTAATTGAACACGTCAACTTAGTTCTGGTCGGGCGCGGTACATAGGTCAAAACAAAATCATCGAGGGGCCCAGATATCAGCTTCTAATCCAAGAAGGAACAAATAAACTTTGACTCATATGCTTGTTCTACTACTTGTTAAATCACACACAAAAGTACGTTTTATAACATCGAGTTACCAATGCGTTTTCGTACGATCAATGCGTAACCAACTCAAAGGAAACAAGTCATATCTCTAGGTTTGAAGACTTATATGATATTACCGTCTCATGATCACTCGAGATAAATTCCATGAAGTGGTACCAGTGAGCATGGGTTGATTCAAATACTCAGAACTTATAAGTACTCACGAAGTGTTGTCCTAAAACTTGACACCTACAACCAACTTCATGATAGTCTTAGTTCATATCTACTTCCAACATATGACCGACTGTGGAAAATTTGAATAATATGTAAAACAAAACATAATATTTTGGGAGTCAAAACATGCAAAAGAAATTCTAGTAAGTGATTGACAGAAGATAGCAACACTTTACTCATAAATAAACACAACTTTTATTCATCATCAAATGTCAATTACACTTTACAAATTTCCAAAGTTATCTAACTACTAAAACTAATATCATCCATTAGCCCTATGCTCCAAGCATGTTGAAGATGCTTAACTCGACTCAGTCCCTTCGTGAGGGGATTTGTTGGGTTCTCATATGATGATACCCTGTTTTCCACGAGGATTCCTTCTTCTATGCGATGTCTGATAAAGTGATATTTTATGGCGACGTGTATGGATCTCCCGTGATCCCTTGGTTCTTTAGCTAAGGCAACAACACTTTCACAATCACAGAAAATTTCCATAGGCTCCTTTATAGTTGGTACAACCCCAAGGTCTCCAATGAAGTTCTTCAGCCAGCTCGCTGCTATATACTCTGATTCACAAGTGGAATCAGCCACTGTCTCCTGCCTGGAACTCTTCCAAGTGATTGCTCCACCGTTTAGGGTAAAGACCCAGCCCGAATAAGAGCGGAAATTAACCCTATCAGTCTGGAAGCTAGCATCACTATACCCTAAAACTCTCAAGTCATCACTCCCACCGAGGGTAAGGACCCAGTCCTTAGTCCTCCGTAGGTACTTGAGGATATTCTTTACCGCAGTCCAGTATGCCTTGCCAGGGTTCACCTGATACCTGCTAACCATGCTCAAAGAAAAGGCTACATCAGGTTGAGTACACGTCATAGCATACATGATCGATTCTACTGCCGAAGCATAAGGTACTCGACTCATTTATGCTATCTCAGCCTCAGTACTCGGGCTTTGAGTCTTACTCAATCTGGCATTACACTGAATAGGTAACTCTCTTTTCTTGGAGTCCTACATGCTGAATCTCTTCAACACCTTATCCAAGTAGGTACTCTGACTAAGTCCAATTAGTCTTTTACTCTAGTCTCTCAAGATCCTTATCCCTAGAATATAGGCAGCTTCTCCTAGGTCCTTCATAGAGAAACACTTCCCAAGCTAGGATTTAAGTTCCTGCAGAGTTGGGATGTCATTTCCTATGAGTAGTATGTCATCCACATACAATACCAAAAAGCTAACTATACTCCCACTAGCCTTGACATATACACAAGATTCATCTTCACTCCTAGAAAATCCAAACTCTTTGACTTTCTCATCAAAGCAAAGATTCCATCTGTGAGGTGCTTGCTTTAATCCATAAATGGATTTCTCAAGCTTACACACTCTATTAGGGTACTCTGTATTGACAAAACCCTCTGGCTGACTCATGTAAACATCCTCAGCTAACTTTCCATTAAGGAAAGCGGTTTTGACATCCATTTGCCATATTTCATAGTCATGAAATGCAGCTATGGCCAACATAACCCTAATAAACTTAATCTTGGCTACTGGAGAAAAGGTCTCATCATAATCAACTCCCGGAGTTTGAGAGAAGCCCTTTGCAACCAGTCGTGCCTTATAAGTGTGTACATTAACATCCATGTTGGTCTTCTTCTTGAAGATCCACTTCACCCTACAGTCTTACGACCTGGTACATTCTCAACCAAGTTCCAAACTTGATTGTCATACATGGACTGTATCTTACTGTCCATTGCCTCTTTCCACTTGGCTGACTCGGGGCCTGCCATGACTTCCGCGTAAATGTTAGGTTCATCCAGCCCTACTAGTGTCTCATCACTAATAAGTGTATCACCTTCCGCAATAATATGGAATTCATAGTAATGCTCAGGTGCATTCCTAACTCTCGTCGAACGCCTCAGAGGTACGGACTCGTCAATTGGCTCAACAGGAGTTTCCTCCTCATGTTGAGTGCTAGGGTTTGAAGTTCCTTCACCACTTGACTCTTGAATTTCTTCAAGGTCAACTTGCCTCCCACTGGTTTCTTGTCTTATGAACTCTCTTTCTCGAAAGACAGCCCTCCTAGCTACAAAGACCACATTCTCAATAGGTCTGTAGAAGAGGTAACCAAAGGATTTCTATGGGTAGCCGATGAAAATACACCTCTCACTTCGTGGTTTGAGATTATCATGAATCTCGCGTCTCACGAAAGCCTCGCAACCCCAAATCTTGATGTGGTCTAGTTTGGGTACTTTACCAATCCACATATCATGAGGAGTTTTGGCAACTTTCTTTGTAGGGAGTAGATTAAGGATATGGGCGGCAGTCTCTAAGGCATACCCCCAAAATGAGATTGGTAGCGAAGCTCGACTCATCATGGAATGAACCATATCCAACAAGGTTCGATTACGCCTCTCAGCTACACCATTCAACTGCGGTGTCTTGGGAGGTGTCAATTGTGAGACAATCCCACATTCCCTAAGATAGTCGAGGAACTCTGAACTAAGATACTCACCACCTCAATCGGATCGAAGCATCTTAATGTTCCTGCCCAATTGATTCTCGACTTCCTGTTTAAACTCTTTAAACCTTTCAAAAGTCTCTAACTTATGCTTGATTAAGTAGACATATCCATATCTACTGTAATCATCAGTAAAAGTCAAATAATAACGATTAGCATCCCTTGTGACATGTTTGAAGGATCCACACACATCCATGTGTACGAGGTCCAAAAAACCTTCACCCCTCTCACAAGAAGCAGTGAAAGGAGACTGTGTTATTTTTCTAAGTAAGCATGATTTGCAACTATCATCTGACTTTAGGTCAAATGAATCCAAGACTCCATCCTTTTGGAGTTGGCCTATGCGTTTCTTGCTTATATGTCCAAGGCGACAATGCCATAATGATGCTTTGTCCAAGTTATTATCATTAACAGAATCAATACACAATACATTATTTCCTAAGTTATCTACAATAGATACAGCTTCATACACACCATTAGAGGGTAATGCTTTAAAATAAAGAACATTATTAAAGAAAGCATTAATTGAACCAAATTCATTATCAAATGAAAAGGTAAAACCTTGTTTATACAATGCATGAAAGGAAATAATATTTCTTGCCATTTCTGGTGAGTAACAACATTTATTCAAATCTAAACTAAACCCACTACTTAGCGATAAAGTATAAACTCCAATCTTGGTGACAGGTAAAGCTTTCCTATTCCCCATGATCAAGTTTACTCTTCCATGCTCCACATTCTCACTTCTTCTTCGTCCTTGCAAATCAGAGCGGATATGAATACCGCAACCAATATCAAGGACCCAAGAGTTAGAATAAGGTGAGTTATTAGATAAGATAGTGTAAAGACTTGCATGGTTGGGTTTAACTTTCCCATCCTTCACATCTTTTTCGTACTTTGGGCAGTTTCGCTTCCAGTGTGCTTTTTCATGAAAATAGAAGCATTCAGCCTCTTTTGGGTCAGCAGAAGGAGTGACGAAACCTTTCTTGGTTCCATTTGAAGAGGAGCCTTTAAGGGTCTTACCCTTGGTACCCTTCGAGGGACTCTTCCTCTTCTTACCCTTCCCTTTCCTGATTGCCAAGACAGGGGCGAAGTTGATAGGAGTAGGAGTAACAATCGACTTACCCTTAATACCACTTTCCGTGGTCTTTAGGAGTCCTTGAAGTTTGCTGAGTGTGACCTCTTCCTTATTCATGTGATATGTCATGCATAATTGATCATAGCACGAGGGTAAGGAGTGCAAAATGATATCTATTGCAGGCTCCTCGGGGAAGTTCACATTAAGCTTCAGCAGACGGTCCACAAATCTTTGCATTTTCTGCATGTGGCCCGTGATGGGTTCACCATCCTTCATTCGAGTTGTTATCATGGAGGAGATGATTTCATACCTCTCTTTTCGGGCACTTTGATGGTATCTTTCCATCAAGTCTTGGTGCATTTCAAAAGGGTAGAAGTCCTCATAGGACTTTTGGAGTTCTGCTGTCATGGTGGCCATCATGATGCATGCCACTTTGGTGGCATCCCTTTCATGTGCCCCAAAGTCAGCGATCTCCTGGGGAGTTGCAGTGGTCTCATCAATCTCTTTTAGCTCCTTATCGAGGACATATTCCTTGTCCTTGTAGCGGGTAATCATCCCGATGTTTCTGATCCATTCATTGAAGTTGGATCCATCAAAAGTGACTTTCCCACACAAATTCATAAAGGTAAAGGAGACATTAGGATTAGAGCCAAAAGCAACATTGTTTGAAGACATCTAAGTAAGAAGAAAGACAAGATTAGTTTAGATATTTAATTTAGTCCTTAATAAAACACCCAAATATATTATTAAGGCTAGGACCCAATCACAATATATTATACTTAGAAGAGGTATGCTGTAATCTAAGTAATAACATATTTGAAAGGTAGGTGAATGACGATTCACTAATTTCCACCAAAAACGAAATATATTAAGTTTTTAATTTGGTTATTATAAATTCCTAGATTCTTTTGAGATTCAATGAACTTTTCAAAGGCATGTTTCAATCTCGAGTGTGCCCTCCAAGTTTTGTGACTGGGATACCGAGGATCACAAAACGAGGTGTGAAGTAACCATGCAAATCACTTGGTACCCTCAATGTTTATTACTCAATCGATGTTCCGGTTAACCACACGCACTCCACCGACCTATAATAAACTTTAAGTCACCCTTTACCTACCTTGTTAAGTTCAAGTTAGTGTGTCGGTTAACCACACACGCTCCACTAACGACTTAAACAAAGTGTAAAGTGTAATTTCATGGATTAGCACCTTATTCACATTTGCCTAAAGTAACTAAGATTGGGAATTTAATTAAAACATTTAGTTACTTTATAATTATCATTATACTTTTAATGAGAATTTATAAGTCCTTGTCCTACCCGTTGGGCTAACGACCCTCCACCGATCAAGGAAGCGGTGGGTGAGAGTGGACACCCATTAAGTTGCCATTTTATAGGCAACAACCTTATACCCCTTAGACCGGCTTCGTGAATGAGGCGTACTAGCGGTAAGACGACTTCATCTTATACACATACACACACACATATATATATATATATATATATATATATATATATTATTACTTATAATATTATAAAGTCTAAGGGTTGGAACTAAAGTTTTAATCATGACTTTACTTGTTCCAAAACTTGAGGGCAAGTTTTGTAAACTTTCAAAACTTTTCATTTCTTATAACTTATGAATTAATTGAGTATTAAAAATGAAGACTCTTCATTTTTATAACCCTTGTGTTCTTTTAATGGTTTTTATTAAAGTGTGACCTTTGGTTTTCAATAACTTGAGGACAAGTTATGGAATCCATTAAAACACATAGTGATCATGAATTAAACTACCAAGTAGGTTACAAACAATTCCTATAATCATCTAATCTTCATAAGTTCAAGAACATGAATATGAACATTTCAAGAATCATAAATTACTCATAAAACTTGTAATATTTTGATAATTGTCATTGTAAATGGATTAGCATAAACATTACACCATCTAAAACAAGTTTTAAAACACCAAAACAGTTTAGGGTAATGTTTCTAGTCCATTTCTAGCAACGAAAGTCGAAAATATGCTGTCAGGGCCTCCTACTCGTCGAGTGCATGAACCTACTCGACGAGTAGGATGAATTTTCACTTGGACTCGTCGAGTCCCCCCATGGACTAGGTGATTCCACTGCTCAAACCCCAAGCAGTTTCGATTTTTAACACATTTTTGCACAAATAACAAACAAACAAGCCTAGGCTTTGATACCACTGAAGGGTTTTGAGCATTCTAACACTTCCTAAGTGTACATGCAACCCTAATAAACCTTGGATCTATGTTTGTCTAAGATTCATGCAAAATTGATTTCCAAGGTTCATGATCCTATCTAGCATACATGGGGAACATTTTAACTTAAATGATAGATAGAATAACATACCTTGTTGTTGATTTTGATTCCTTGAAACCTTGCAAGCCTAGCACCCCAAGTGTGATTCCTCAAATGCTTCACACAACACCAAATGCTATGGAGTAAACTTGGAGAGAAAGTATAACACTCAAAAATTGGCTCTAGCCCCCAAGTATGCATGCATAGCCGTTTTTGGGAGATGTCACATGGTTTATATAGTGTGTTGCATTAGGTAAAAACCTAATGTAACATGACTCTTCATTTCCATGATCCATGTATTAACTCCATGGAGCATCCTATGGGTGGAACCCAACTTGATAATCCATGAAGCCTCCTAGCCCACTATATAAGTTATGGATGACTTACATAATCAACCCATATATTTAATTAGTTATCTTTCGATCACTTAATTAATTATAAATTAATTCTTGATCTAACTAATTAAATAATATTATTAATATATTAGAACTTATAATATATTAATAAACCATAAGTGTTATTTCTCTCATTTAGTTTATCCAATGCATGGTGCCATGCAACCCAAATGGACCATGTCGGGTCGGGTCAAGTACATACCAGAAATAGTTATGGACTTAGACACCTTATCCAACAAGGTCCAATGTAAGGGCTAGGCCTAAGGATATATATGGTATGTCGTATTTTGGGGAACTCAATAAGCTTTGTGCTTACAGTTTTATGGTTATGGTTTCTGGTAATTCGAGTTTGAAAGGGAATAGCCCGACTTGATCATAGCGCATCCACCCATGTTTCTGCACTTTATGATTTTGGGAATTGTACTTTGATAATAATTTTTACTTTAATGTACTTCTGAATGGTTGATAAGAATAAATGATGTTTTGTGTTGAAGTAAAAATGAAATTTTCACCTCATAATTTTTGGGACGTTACATGTGCCTAACTTGTCGGAAAATCAAGTTCAAGCATTAAAGGCCTCATGGCAAGATGCAACCTTTACCCATCCCCAAGTGGAAGTGGGAAGAGATCACGAGGAGTTGATTCTATGTGGGTTATTGTTGATAGATTGACCAAGAGTGTGCATTTCATTCCTATTGCCGAGATTATATCTGTTGAAAAGTTAGTCGGCATTTATATTCACGAGGTGGTGGTACGACATGGTGTGCTAGTGTCTGTGGTTTTAGACCAAGATGTTCATTTCACCTACAGGTTTTAGAGGAAGTTTCATGAGGAGTTGGGTACTCAGCTGCACTTTAGTACATCATATCATCCCCAAACCGATGTCCAGAGCGAGCATATGATTTAGATGGTCGAAGATATGATGCGGGCGTGTGTGTTAGACTTTTGAGGGAGTTGGGATACTTACCTTCCACTCGCTGAGTTCTCCTACAATAACAATTATTATGCCAATATTGACCGACCAACCTTTGAAATGTTGTATGGGAAAAGGTTTAGGACCCCGGTCTATTATGGTGAGGTCGGGAATCGGGTCATAGGAAGCACTCAAGTGGTACTCAAGACCACTGAGTTGATTCAGCAAGTGCACGACCGATTACGGGTCGCGCAAAGTTGGCAGAAGTGTTATGTAGAACGACAACGTTCCGACCTCGAGTTTCAGGTAGGGGATTTGGTGCTTCTGAAGGTGTCACCTGATGGGTTTTACATGCAATAATGTAGATAAATCCTTATACACTTAAGGGTACATGAAACCTATTAGATATATGTCATAACACTATTTAAGCAACATTCTATTGAACAACAAGAACCCTATGAACTCTAGGTATTTTCAAAATTAATAAACAAGTTAGGGATCACATACCTTTTTTTATTATTGTAGTAAACAATTAAAATTATCCTTCTTCACACACTTGTGGAAGCAAGCACCATAAATCTCATGCCTCTAATGGTTCACATCCAAACCCTAGCAACCGAGGAAACTTGAAGATAGAGAGAGATAGGGTACAGTTTCAGCTATTCTCCAAGGAAGAAGAGTAGTCAAAATATGGAGCTACAAGACCTTATTTATAGCTATTAGGAAAAATCTAGATAACTCTTACTTAATTAAAATAATAATATCTTAAATCAGGTAATTATTTGGTTCCTAATTATCTCCAAGGCACATTCCAGAAGCTCCTAAATCCCTTAGAAAACCGTCCAAAGGATGGAAGGTTCTGAAACACCTTCTTGTTCAAATATTGAATAATTACAGCTTAGGTCCTTGTACTTTTAATTAATCCAATTAATCCCAAAATTAATTCTAATTAATTTCTGATTAATTCATAATCAAAATAATACTATTTCATATTAATATATTACTCTCGTAACATGTTAACAAATGATTTATTGCAATTTATTAATCATATAATAAATCAAGAGATCAATCTGTCTCTCTAAAAGTCTTCTTACTCAATTACCAGGTTTGAGGGCAACCCAAAAGGAATTTGTTAATACTTTAAGTAAATACCACTTTAGTTATTGACTTAGACACCTAATCCAACATCACCTTGGAAAGGTGTCATTCGATTTCAGATGTGGAGCAAGTTGGGCCCCCGATTTATTGGTCCCTTCCGGATTACCATCTGGGTGGGCAAGGTTGGATACCGGATGGACTTACCTGATGAGCTCTATCAAATCCAAAACACTTCTATGTCTCTCAGTTGTGGAAGTGTGTAACCGATGAGTCATCAGTGATCCCTTTAAATGATATTTAGGTCGATGAGCGTCTGAACTATGAGGAGAGACCGATTGTGATTATTGATAGGAAGACTAAGGCTCTACACAACAAAGAAGTGAACTTGTCTCGGAATGGACATAGGAGCCTGATGATGAGATGGGGAAGCATGACGCTGACTTATTTGTAGCAGCGTACTTCAAGGACGAAGTCTAATTTAAGTGAGGGGGGGGGGGGGGGGGGGCGATTTATAACATAGTGTTCCAGCTAATTTTTGTTTCTATCTTCATGTCTTAAAAGTTGGCAAAAGTTGTCCCTATGTTGGGCGTACGAGCCGAGTACGTCGGGCGTAGGAACCTTGCATGTGATCGGGAGCCTCTTACTATTGGATTAGGTGTCTAAGCCCATAACTATTTTGATATGTACTTGACCCGATTATGAACATGGTCCTTTTGGGTTTCCTTCACCATAGCAACTAATAGGATGAATTGTGGAGAAAGAGGATTTGTTATGATTTATTAATGTATTATACGAATAATATATCAATTGAGAAATCATATTATTTAATTAGTATTGATCAGAAATTAATTGGGAATTAATTTGGTGATCAAAAGAGAATGATTAAATTAAAGGGGACTAATTATGTAAATCGGTAATATTTATAGTTTGGGCTTATGGGCCTTATTGGTATAGGGTGGACGAAATCTCTATGAGAGTCCATAAAGATTTCGTCCAAGGCTTGACAATAAGAGTCCATATGTTGCTTAGGGCCTAAGCAATGGAATTAGGGTTTCCAGGTTGATAACCCTAGAAGCCTCAACTATAAAAGGATCCCCAAGGTTCCCCAAAATCGTGTCAATGCATTCTTAGAGAACCCTGGACGTTTTTGAAGCATCTCCTCTCTCTCTCTCTCTCTCTCTCTCTCTCTCTTGTTCTTCCTTCTTTTTAGTGGTGTTTGTGACTCCATTAGAGGTGCAACACTTGGGGTACTAGGCTTTCAAGAGTCAAGGACTTTGTGGATTGTTCTTGTTATTGCTAAATAACAAGTAAGGTAAGATTCCAAACCCTTATTTACATATGAATTTCGTTCTTAGACATGTTAGATTAGGGTTTATGCTTTGGAAGATTGTTTGCATGTATAACTTGAAATATTAAAATTTGATTAAAAAGTTCCAAAATTTTCCCTCATGTTTTGGAGTTTAAAATTTGATTAAAAATTTTTAATTTTGAAATATTAAATTCTTAAACCCTCGTATTTTAAATAGTTCAAATCACCCCTTATGGTTTTATTAAATGATTTAAGTGATTAATTAAAAGAGAAAATTAATGAATCCATAATAATATGGTTTAAGATTAATCAAATTAAAAGTCTAATTTATTATATATGTATAAGTAAAAGTGTAAAATACACCCTTATACTATATAAAGTTAAAAGTCTAATATATTATATATGTATAAGTAAAAGGTCAGTCTTACCATTAGTAGGCCTCATTCACGAGGTGGTATATAAGAGGTGTTTAAGAAAGCGGACTGTAAAATGACCGTCATTGGGTATCCACTCTTAATCACCGCACTCTTGACTAGTGGAGGGTTGTTAGCCGAACGGGTAGGATAGGACACAACCTTCCATTATAAATATAATGAAATACGAAGTGTGACAACCCGAAACTTTCATCCTATGTAATTGGTCCGCGTATTGTCTTTAAATCTTGAATTCTTCATCCTTTGTAAATCTTGTGGTTCCAAATGCGTGTATTGGACATAATATAGTCTAGTTATGGGTCTCAGGAGGTGTTGGAAAGTGTTTTGCGTTATGAAATTGGATTAAACACACCAAAAGAGGTGTGTGCGGCCACACACCCATGTGTGCGGCCGCACACCCTCTAGCCTCACACCCAAACATATATATATAGATGAATACCCTCTTCTTTCATTCGTTTGGATGCTCCTTACCCTCTCTCTACTTTCTCTCTATACAATCTTCAACCAAGAACACCTTGAAGGCCTCATATTTGTGATCTAGTTCATCTTCAAGCTTATTAGTGGTAAACACTTGAATCCCAAGCTTGAAAACTCATCATGTTCATCATATTCATAGTCTCTTGAAGGTGTACGACCGTACATCTTCATGAGGGGGGCAGCACACATTCAAATCTTCTTGTGTGAAGAGCAAACACTTCACATGGACTCACAAGAGGAGTGTACGGTCGCACACTCCTGTGTACGGCCTCACACACCCTTCTGGCCGCACACCTAAGCCGCACACTCAATTTCAAGGCCATGCACTCACTCAAATGTCCACTTTTGGCCCTAAACTTGCATGAATCATTAAGTATAGATCATGAGACACTAGTACTCAGTAATGTCGAACCCTAAGGATGTTTTTACATCATGATTAAGCATGAAACACCCTAGTTCTAACCCAATTATATGTCATCACATGATTTATAGGGACCATTGGCATTCAGGGCATCCGTTGACACTCGAGCCCTACGATAAACTGTGAGTTCATACCCCTTCAATGAACTTTTCAAATGTTTTTTTTATATGTTTTAGGGGGGGGGGATACAAGTCAAATATTCATGTTTATGAAAGTTAATCACATGTGATTCACTATTAGTAGATCAAATCACATGTGATTTACCACTATGCCTTATAAAAGAACTATGCGTTTTCAAAACTACTTTGAATTAATAAACTATTTTCTAAATGTTTCCTTAGTATAAGATTTTATTAAATAAGTTTTCTTATAAAATGTAACTACACTAATATATTTATATAAGTAAGACTTGAAGGACTTAGAACCGATAACTCACCTTATTTCCTGTTCTTGTTTGATTGTGGGCTTAGGGTAGTTGTTATCCGTTCGACTGTCGTTGATTTCTTAGTTATATATCATGTATATTAGTGTTGGATACGAGCTTTTTCATTTCATTCGATGCCTTCACTACTTAATTACAAAGAACTATACACACTAAATTAACTATAATATGTATAGTTAAGGTCACTACTACTTGTTACTACTACTACCGTACACACTATAATACCCACTATAATACACACTATTACGAGACGATACACTAATAAGGGAACTCGCTACGAACTATACAAAAGACTACTACACTATAATACAAGAGGGAGCACTAATCAGGAGATAACGCACTAAATCACTACGAGATACGCTATTCGCTACATACTATGCCCAGAGTTTTCCGGAGGGAAGACGACGCTACATGTATAGATCTATACGGGGCAGACACTATTACATCCCGACTGTCAGTTTCAGTCCGAGCCGTGCAGGCCCAGGGATGCCACTACTTCACTACACTATGCATGACCGGGAAGGTCATGGGGTTCGCTATTACTCTCACTATCAGTCACTTACAAGGAACACACTATATCCTCACTAAAGTACTAAACTAAAGTCTACATTAACATCCCGAAGTAAAACAAGTATCTATCATTAATAGATGCATATTTCTGGAAAATATAGGATTTTCTAGAGTTTTCTATTACGGACAAATGTAAATAGTAACCTTTCACACTATCGGTACTAATGCATGTTATTCTAGAACCCACACTAAACTCTTATGAACTCACCAGCTTTATGCTGATACTCATTTTCAAAATAACTTGTATCCTCAGGTCAAAGATAGACAGGTACAGGTGTAGCATTTTGGAGAAGGTGGAGCATACAAGATCCATCTCTTATTTTTGTATACTTTTGGTGTTTGTTGAACTTTGCAGAAAACACTTGTAATTAAAATCACTATGTAAATGGAATGGTTGCATGTTTCTTGTTTTTACTATTATACAATTGTGATGATACTGTACATGACGTCTCCCACCCCGAAACGTATTCCGCCGTTATCGGTTTTGGGGTGTGACAGATTGGTATCAGAGCATTGTTTATAGTGAATCAAGTATATCAACCTATAAAAGATATACGAACTATAAACACTTCGGGACTAAAACACTCTGACCAAGAATATATATTGTTAAGTATTTAAAAGATTTAACTAAGTATATATACACACACGTCTCTATAAAACACAGGTCAGTATCACGCTAGAACAGAACAAAAGTATTAAGATGGTTGGACAGCACAAATTGGGTTTAGAGACATATAGTCACATTTGGGGGAATGTAGCCTGATCAACTACGTTTTCCTGGGAGTGACTAGCATCTGCCTAAGCTTAGTTGTGGTGTTGCAACAAGTCTAAAACTTACCAACACTACCACAATAACGTTACCCTAAGAATACTATAGGAGTATTCTGTATCTCTAAAACATAAATATGTGATAACTAAAAGGGTCGTTACTGGTAGGACAATAGTTCCTAAGTGGATACACCACGGTTACATGTGACTAGGGCGCTATAGACTCAAAATCTGTAGCCTTTGCTTCATTTCCTGTTCTTGTTTGATTGGGGATCTGGAGTTAGGGTTGTTTATTCGAAGGACTATCTTGCTTCGGTTGCATGTAATTGGTATGCACTACGCAAGTATTGGGTCGACTAGTAACGATTCATCTTATAAGTATCTGGGAGTAGTACGTCTATTAACCTTTCTATCCCCCTTTCTCGCATAGATAGCATGGCTGGTTTCCACCTACCCGGCGACCCGTACTATCCAAACCAGGGCAATGGAGGATGGCTCGATGAGGAGTCAGATGATGATCACCCGATCCCTTTGGATGATCGACATGTTGAAGGCTTCTCGGATAGTTCCAGCTCCGAACCAGAAGTTAACAACCAACCTCCTGAAGCTCCAAACCCCAACCCCCGTCCGACATTTCAGGGTCCCACTCCTATGTGGGCCATATCCTTGCACCGATGGAGCGAGGAGCAGGGACAGCCTTTACCTTACAATGGAGACCGAAGTTTCTACAACATAAGCGAAGGAGGATCAGCGGATCAGGTTCTGCCCATCATGATCCGAAGGATTGCCAGGAATGTCGAGCAGGATCAAGCAACCATTGGTCGAGTTGTAGAAGTGGATGCCAACTCAAATTTCAACACGGTTCGCATCCGCCAACTCGAAGAAGCCATGGACAGGACAAGGAGGACCAACGAGGCTCTGCAGCATCAGCTGGCTGCATCCCGAGCCGAAGTTAGGGAACTCTGAGCACGTCAAAGGACTCATGAACGACACCTTCAAGAAGTTATGCGTCAGATAACGGATCTAAGGGTTCGCCTAACAAGTAACCGTCGCCAGTAGAAGACGTCTAGTACCTCACTCTTTTGTTTAAAGGACTAGACTTTCCCCTCTAGGTTTCGTAGATCTCTTGTCTATAAACATTCCTAGCCTAAAAGTACCTTAACTAGACCTCTAAACTGCCAACATTTTTCCCTATGGTTTGATGTAAGACCTTCTGTTAGGTCAATTTTTCCTGAACTTGTATTATATCATCAATACCAGTATATTGGCAGCTAACTATCCTATTACTATGATTCTCACTCTAATTTTTGGATTGTGTTGAATTAATCCATGAAACACTCTATTCATATTAGCAATAGACTCTTACTATTGCTATCATTCCTATGATCTTCCAGTAAAAGATGCCTCCACGAAAGCGTCGAAGTAGAGGAAGACCAGCAACTCAAACCCCTCCTCCACCACCTCCTCCTCCACAGTTCGACCCAGTGTTGTTCCAAACGGCTGTGACTGCGGCTGTAACGGCAGTCATGGCTCAAATGAACTCTGGTGATGCGAGCGGTGGTAACTCTAGATTTGGTGAAGTCCATCAAAGAGTGCAGGGATGCACTTATAAGGACTTCATGAACTGTAAACCTACCTTCTTCGATGGTACTGGAGGAATTCTGGCATTATCCCAATGGTTTGAGAGAACCGAAGCTGTATTCGAAATGTGCTCTTGCCCCGAAGAGAGCAAAATCAAGTTCGCTACTGCCACCCTCACTAACAGGGCTTTGACATGGTGGAACGGCCATGTCAGTGCACTCTCCTTGGTCACAGCAAATGCTATGGGCTGGGACACTCAGAAGGATCTCATGAGGAGAGAGTACTGTCCTAGGGGCGAAATTCAGAAACTTGAGGAGGAACTCTGGAACCTCAAGATGGAAGGGACTGACATAACAGCTTACACGGCCAAGTTCTGCGACTTGGCGGCTATGTGTCCCAACATGATACCATCCGAAAGCAAAAAGATCGAACGGTACATCTGGGGTCTAATGCCCCCGTATCGAGGAAATGTTCTAGCCTCACGCCCTACCACCTTCGATAGTGCCAAGGAATTGGCCCAGAGTCTGATACCCCATGAAGTCTCTTCCACTCCAGCAACAGCAACCACAACTACCACTGCACCACCTGATTCATCTGACAGAAAGAGGAAGCGATGGGATCAAAAGAAAGGCAAGAAAGCTCAAACCTCCTCCAAGGACCAGCAAATCGTGGCGGTTCATGCTGCCACTACTCCATCCACTCCTGCACCGCCAAAAGCTTATAGTGGGAATCTGCCCAAGTGTCCCAAGTTCCCTTTCCACCACAACGGCCCCTGCCGTGAATTGCAATGTTCCAACTGCGGTCGGAAGGGCCATACTGTGCGATTCTGCAAGGCCCCTCCCAAACCTATCTCGCAAGTTTCCGGTTTGGGAGTGACCCCGACGTGTTATGGCTATGGTGAAGCTGGTCATTTCAAGAAGAACTGTCCGAAGGCTGCGAATGCTGGGGGAACAGGTAGGCTACTCGCCATTGGTCAAAATGAAGCAGTAGCAGATCCCACAGTAGTCACGGGTACGTTTCTTCTCAACAACTCTTATGCCTGTGTCTTATTCGATAGTGGTGCAGAAAGAAGCTTCATAAATCAAAACTGTAAACACTTACTCAAACAATCCCCCTAACCACTAAAAGAAACATTCGTTGTAGAAATGGCTAACGGGAAGACCGAAAGCTCTAACGCAATCTACATAGGTTGTACCCTCACATTAGATGATCACTCATTTCCAATCGATCTCATACCATTCTCTATCAAGAGTTTCGATGTCATTGTCGGTATGGACTGGTTGAGTCTTCATCGTGCCGATATCCTATGCTACGACAAAGCCATTCACTTAAATCTTACGAACCACGAAACTCTGTTGATCTATGGAGATAAACCCGGTACGAGCCTTCGTACCATCTCTAGTATTTAGGCTCAGAAATACTTGCGTAAGGAATATCGCGCCTTTCTTGCCCACGTTGTCGACACTAGCCAGAAAGCAAAGGATCCGAAGGACATCCCTGTTGTATGCGATTTCCCCGATGTCTTTCCGGAGGACCTTCCGGGTCTACCTCCCAAACGTCAGGTTGAGTTCAGAATTGACCTAATGCCGGGAGCTACCCCCGTAGCTAAGTCGCCCTATCGTTTAGCGCCTGCCGAGATGCAAGAACTATCCGGTCAACTTAACGAGCTACTCAGCAAGGGCTTTATAAGACCAAGCTTGTCACCCTGGGGAGCTCCGGTCATGTTCGTAAAGAAGAAAGACGGATCGTTCCGTATGTGCATCGATTATAAGGAACTCAACAAACTCACTGTCAAAAATCGCTACCCTCTCCCTCGTATCGACGACCTATTCGACCAACTACAAGGAGCGAGTTATTTCTCCAAGATTGATCTTCGGTCCGGGTATCACCAGTTACGGGTGCTTGAGGAAAATGTTCCGAAAACAGCTTTCCGAACCCGATACGGGCACTTCGAGTTCGTAGTGATGCCCTTTGGACTGACTAACGCTCCCGCAGTATTCATGGACTTAATGAATAGGGTATGTCGTCTGTATCTAGATCAATTCGTCATCGTCTTTATTGATGATATACTCGTCTACTCTCGGAGCGAGGAAGAACATAAGGATCACCTGCGACGAGTCCTGGAAACACTGCGATCAGAGAAGTTATATGCGAAGTTCTCTAAGTGTGAATTTTGGATCCGAAGAGTTGAATTCTTAGTACACGTGGTTGGTGAAGAAGGAATCCACGTGGATCCCTCCAAAATTAAAGCTATTGAGAACTGGTCAACACCGAAGACGCCTACAGAAATTCGTCAATTTCTAGGCCTTGCTGGCTACTACCGCAGATTCATCCAAAACTTCTCTCGGATTGCGAAGCCTCTCACTATGTTGACACAGAAGGGCGTATCATTCGACTGGGAAGAGAAACAGGAGAAGGCATTCCAGACCCTGAAGCGAGCCCTATGCACCGCACCAGTATTGTCCCTTCCCGAAGGAACAGAAGACTTCGTGATGTACTGCGATGCATCGAATCAGGGACTCGGCTGCGTCTTGATGCAACGGGGTAAAGTCATCGCTTATGCCTCAAGAAAGCTAAAGACACACGAGGTGAACTACACTACTCACGACCTCGAGTTAGGAGCGGTCGTATTCGCTCTAAAAATCTGGAGACACTACTTGTATGGAACGAAGAGCGTAGTATATACTGATCATAAAAGCCTCCAACACATACTGAACCAGAAAGAGCTCAACATGAGACAACGTCGTTGGGTCGAGCTATTCAACAATTACGACAGTGAAATTCGATATCACCCAGGAAAGGCCAACGTGGTAGCCGACGCCCTAAGTAGAAAAGAGTATTCTGGTCGAAGAACCAAGTCGTTAACAATGACTATCCATTCGCACCTATCCGCACAGATCAAGGAGGCTCAGTTTGAAGCCTTAAAACCTGAGAACGTGACGGGAGAATCCCTACGCGGAATGTTTAAGATTTTGGAAGTCAAGGGTGACGGAGCCTACTATCTCATGGACCGAATTTGGACTCCATGCCACGGAGGTTTCAGAGATTTAGTCATGAAGGAAGCTCACAACACTCGATACTCCGTCCACCCAGGTTCGGATAAGATGTATCTGGATCTCAAAAAGCTATACTGGTGGCCTAACATGAAAGCTGAGATAGCTACCTTCGTGAGTAAGTGCCTTACTTGCGCGAAGGTCAAGGTCGAATACCAGAAGCTATCAGGTCTCCTCCAACAACCGGAGATACCGGAATGGAAGTGGGAACGGATCACAATGGATTTTATAACCAAGCTGCCCAAGACAACGGGTGGGTTGGATACCATTTGGGTCATCGTCGACAGATTGACCAAGTCTGCACACTTCCTACGCATCAAAGAAACGGACAAGATGGAGAAGCTCACGAGAACATATCTTAAGGAAATAGTACGGCTGCATGGCGTCCCTGTATCGATTATCTCGGAAAGAGATAGTAGATTTACCTCAAGATTTTGGCAATCACTACAAAAGGCTCTAGGGATGAGGCTGGACATGAGCACAACTTACCATTCGCAGAACGACGGACAAAGTGAGAGAACGATCCAAACCTTAGAAGATATGCTGCGAGCTTGTGTGATCGACTTCGGTAAATCGTAGGATACACACTTACCTATTGTGGAGTTTTCCTACAACAATAGTTATCATACGAGCATCAAGGCAGCTCCATTCGAAGCCCTCTACGGCCGAAAGTGTAGATCCCCTCTGTGTTGGGCTGAGGTGGGTGACACTCAGTTGGCTAAGGGACAAGTTCCTAACAGCGCTCTCACTGGTCCGGAGATCATTCGAGAAACGACCGAGAAGATTGTACAGATTCGTGAACGATTAAAAGCCGCTAAGGATCGACAGAAAAGCTATGCGGACAAACGAAGAAAACCCTTGGAGTTTCAGGTAGGAGACCGAGTCCTTTTGAAGGTCTCGCCCTGGAAGGGCACGATACGCTTCAGAAAGCATGGAAAGCTGAACCCAAGGTACATAGGGCCTTTTGAGATTCTTGCTAGAATTGGCCCTGTGGCTTACAAACTCAACCTACCCCTCGAGCTAAGTAACATACATCCTACCTTCCACGTCTCAAACTTGAAGAAATGCCTGTCCGACGAGACTCTAGTCATTCCGCTTGACGAGATCGAGGTCATTGAGAGCCTCAACTTCGTGGAAGATCCTGCGGAGATTATGGATCGGGAAGTAAAACGAACGAAGCAAAGCCGCATCCCAATTGTTAAGGTTCGGTGGAATGCCAAGCGGGGACCGGAATTCACTTGGGAGCGCGAGGATTCAATGAAACTCAAATATCCCCATCTTTTTGCATTGTAGTTCGGTAATTACCCTCTGTAGGAATTCTAAATTTCGGGACGAAATTCCCTCTATCGGGGGGATAATGTGACAACCCGAAACTTTCATCCTATGTAATTGGTCCGCGTATTGTCTTTAAATCTTGAATTCTTCATCCTTTGTAAATCTTGTGGTTCCAAATGCGTGTATTGGACATAATATAGTCTAGTTATGGGTCTCAGGAGGTGTTGGAAAGTGTTTTGCGTTATGAAATTGGATTAAACACACCAAAAGAGGTGTGTGCGGCCACACTTTTGTGTGTACGACCACACACCCATGTGTGCGGCCGCACACCCAACCGCACACCCTCTAGCCTCACACCCAAACATATATATAGATGAATACCCTCTTCTTTCATTCGTTTGGATGCTCCTTACCCTCTCTCTACTTTCTCTCTCTACAATCTTCAACCAAGAACACCTTGAAGGCCTCATATTTGTGATCTAGTTCATCTTCAAGCTTATTAGTGGTAAACACTTGAATCCCAAGCTTTAAAACTCATCATGTTCATCATATTCATAGTCTCTTGAAGGTGTACGACCGCACATCTTCATGAGGGGGGCAGCACACATTCAAATCTTCTTGTGTGAAGAGCAAACACTTCACATGGACTCACAAGAGGAGTGTACGGCCGCACACTCCTGTGTACGGCCGCACACACACTCTGAACGGCCGCACACACTTGTGTGCAACCTCACACACCCTTCTGGCCGCACACCTCAGCCGCGCACTCAGCACTCACTCAAATGTCCACTTTTGGCCCTAAACTTGCATGAATCATTAAGTATAGATCATGAGACACTAGTAATCAGTAATGTCGAGCCCTAAGGATGTTTTTCCATCATGATTAAGCATGAAACACCCTAGTTCTAACCGAATTATGTGTCATCACATGATTTATAGGGACCATTGGCATTCAGGGCATCCGTTGACACTCGATCCCTACAATAAACTGTGAGTTCATACCCCTTCAATGAACTTTTCAAATGTTTTTTATATGTTTTAGGGGGGATACAAGTCAAATATTCATGTTTATGAAAGTTAATCACGTGTGATTCACTATTAGTAGATCAAATCACATGTGATTTACCATTATGCCTTATAAAAGAACTATGCGTTTTCAAAACTACTTTGGATTAATAAACTATTTTCTAAATGTTTCCTTAGTATAAGATTTTATTAAATAATTTTTCTTATAAAATGTAACTACACTAATATATTTATATAAGTAAGACTTGAAGAACTTAGAACCGATAACTCACCTTATTTCCTGTACTTGTTTGATTGTGGGCTTAGGGTAGTTGTTATCCGTTTGACTGTCGTTGATTTCTTAGTTATATATCATGTATATTAGTGTTGGATATGAGCTTTTTCATTTCATTCGATGCCTTCACTACTTAATTACAAAGAACTATACACACTAAATTAACTATAATATGTATAGTTAAGGTCACTACTACTTGTTACTACTACTACCATACACACTATAATACCCACTATAATACACACTATTACGAGACGATACACTAATAAGGGAACTCGCTACGAACTATACAAAAGACTACTACACTATAATACAATAGGGAGCACTAATCAGGAGATAACGCACTAAATCACTACGAGATACGCTATTCGCTACATACTATGCCCAGAGTTTTCCGGAGGGAAGACGACACTACATGTATAGATTTATACGGGGCAGACACTATTACATCCCGACTGTCAGTTTCAGTCCAAGGCGTGCAGGCCCAGGGATGCCACTACTTCACTACACTATGCATGACCGGGAAGGTCATGGGGCTCGCTATTACTCTCACTATCAGTCACTTACAAGGAACACACTATATCCTCACTAAAGTACTAAACTAAAGTCTACATTAACATCCCGAAGTAAAACAAGTATCTATCATTAATAGATGCATATTTCTGGAAAATATAGGATTTTCTAGAGTTTTCTATTACGGACAAATGTAAATAGTAACCTTTCACACTATCGGTACTAATGCATGTTATTCTAGAACCCACACTAAACTCTTATGAACTCACCAGCTTTATGTTGATACTCGTTTTCAAAATAACTTGTATCTTCAGGTCAAAGATAGACAGGTACGGGTGCAGCATTTTGGAGAAGGTGGAGCATACAAGATCCATCTCTTATTTTTGTATACTTTTGGTGTTTGTTGAACTTTGCAGAACACACTTGTAATTAAAATCACTATGTAAATGGAATGGTTGCATGTTTCTTGTTTTTACTATTATACAATTGTGATGATACTATACATGACGTCTCCCACCCCGAAACGTATTCCGCCGTTATCGGTTTTGGGGTGTGACACGAAGTAACTAAACACTTTTATAAATTCCCAAATCTTAGTTACTTTACAAAAAAATGTGAGTTTGGTGCTAATCCATGAAATTGCACATCGCACCTTATTGGTCGTTAGTGGAGCGTGTGTGGTTAATCGGCACACTAATATGGGACCAATGAAGGATGGAAATGGGTAGCTCGTAGATTATCATAGATCAATGGAGCGTGTGTGGTTAACCGACACATTGATTAGGTGATATACGTGTTCGAGAGTACCGAGCTAATTTACATGGTTACTAATTCACACCTTGTTTGTGATCCTCGGTATCACAGTCACAAACTTGAAGGGCATAATCGAGATTAAACATGCCAGTGGAAAGTTCAATGAATCTCAAAAGATCTAGGAATTTCAATTCATTTAAAACCAAATTGTATTTTCCATTTTTCATGGTGGAAATTTGGAAATCGTCATTTACCTACCTTCAAATATTATGAACCCGGATTACGGCATCCCTCTTCCGAGCTGTAGAATATTGTGTTGCATCCTAGCCTTGATATTTCATTTGGGTGTTATATCAATGATTCTTATCAACTAACTTGAATTTCTCTCGTTTTGTAGATTTCAAATAACTATGGTCTTCCTGAATCCTTTAGAAAAAGCTTTCCACAAGAAGATAATGTTCCACAATAGGATCGTGAAAATGAAAATCGTGCTTCACTTCCTCCACCTCCTCCAATAATGCTCTCTGACCCACATGTTCGAAGACTTGAAAAGTTCAAGATCACTCAACCCCTATTGGAAAAAATACATGAAGATGGATGTAACACCCCAAATTCCAGAGGTGCTATTGAAGGACTTAAAGTGTAAATTAAGGAAAGGGACTCGACGAGTAGGCGTGCTTACTCGTCGAGTCAGAGCGGGATTCTGTCGCAAGTTAAGTGGTCAACTTGCCGAGTCGGCGGCTTGGACTCGACGAGTTGGTGCTGAAGAGAGAAAACCCTAATTTTGGGGGTTGTGCCCTATATAAAGCACATTATAACCCACCCTCAGCCTCTTTGCTACCCTTTTGAGATCCAGAAACCCTAATTTTCATGTGAGACTCCATTGTTGAGGAGATTGGAGCTTCGTGGAGGAAATTGGTGGAAGGAGCTTGAGAAATTATAGGCTAGCACCAAGGGAGTTGTGTAGATCTGGGATCTACATTAGTTTGGGCACAACTCAGAGGTAAGGAGTCATTATCTTAAGCTATTTCCTTTTTGGTTCATCCTTGGTGGTTGATTTGGAGTTCCTTAGCTTGTTTGAGAGCTATTTCGAGTTAGAGGCTTAGATCTGAGGTTGCTACTTCAGATTTAGGCTTGTGATGGTCCAAAATGTCATAAAGCTTATGTTTAGGAGTTGTTGGTAAAGCCCTCTAGTCCTTAACCCTAGCCCTAGTGTGTTTTGGGCCTATATCTCCTTGGTTTCACGTAAAGTTTGCAACTTTATGTGAGGGTGAGACTGTAGAAGAGTGGATCTATGGATTGGAGCCCATGCATGGCTCGAAAAGCCACTGTATGGATTAAGAACTGGAGAGACTCGGCGAGTCACATGGGTGTACTCGACGAGTTGCTTGAACATGTGCATGGACTCGGCGAGTTGGAAGAACAACTCGACGAGTCTATTGAAGATTGCCTTGGACTCAGCGAGTCTGTTCTTGGACTCGACGAGTCTGGTCGTGAAAACCTAACCTCTTTTGGTTAAGCCTCGAATCGGTGAGTCGAGGGACGACTCTGTGAGTTGAACAAAATGACACTCGGAGATCGTTGGACTCGACGAGTTGAGTCGTCTTATGGGAGTTTCTGAGTTTAGGAACTCGACGAGTCGACGAGTTGACTTCGCGGTTAGAATCAACCAGGAAGGTTGAATTTGACTGAGGACTTTGACTTTGACCAAGGGTTGACCAGTTTGACTTACAAGGGTATTTTGGTAATTTTGGTATTTATGGAATTGGTTCTTTGGTAGTGTTCTGTGGTGAAGTTCGTGTCGGTGGTCGGAGCAGCTTGGTCTTATCTCTTCAGTTGACAATTGCAGGTGAGTTATCCTCACTATATCGACAGGGTCTACGGCACCAAGGTCGGCCCTTTATCGGATGGAAATCCGGGTATTGTTTATTATTTCTTTTGCTTTCCTAGATCAGCATCCTGGTATTTAGGATGGTGTTATGTTAGTGACCTGGTTAAGGTCGGTACCCAGTATATAGGGTAATGTTATGCTAGTGACCGGTTAGGTCGGAATCCTGGTTAAGATGTTGATATGCTATGTGATCTGTTAGATTGTTTGTCTGGTTAAGGATTTGTTATGTGATTAATTGTTTTATGTGCACATGGTTGTTTGACGGGGGTTGAGCTAAGGTGGGTCCTACTTTGTGCTGTAGGCCAACATACCCAGGGCAGACCGGATATTTCGAAGGCCCAGTGAGCGGTCCGGATAGGCTGAAGGCCCTAAGAGGGCGGAACAGACGTGCCGAGGCTCGGAGAGTGGACCAGGACGACTGAAGGCCTGATGTGGGCGGACCGGTCATTCTGTAGACTTAGAAAGTGGACCAGGTGGATTGAAGGCCCGGTATGGGCCGACCAATCACACTGTAGACTCAATGTACATGTCTAGACTCAGAGGGCGGACCATGTGGACTGGATGCCCGGTGCGGGCGGACCAGTCACACAGTAGACCCGATGTACATGGACGTTCTATCTGTGATATGTTATGAGTATGTTGATGTGTGGTTGGTATTTTAGGGGTAACTCACTAAGCTTTCGGGCTTACAGTTCAGTGTATTATTTTAGGTACTTCAGGAGATCGTGGCAAGGCGAAGGCGTGATCCTATCGCTCATGTTTTATGATTTATGTGATATGGTTCTGGGGGATACTCTGATGTTTAAACTATTTTGAAAACAAGATGTATGAACTTAATGGTTTTTGAATGAACTAAAATGTTTAAATTTGGCTTAAATTTTATGGGTGTTACAAGTTGGTATCAGATCCTTGGTTTGAGTGAATTGGAGGAACATTCGTGTGAATTTAGTCTCAAATCAAGGAGGGATTTTCAAAATGGTTTTTAAAAGGTTTTTTTCGAAATAAGTAAAGGAGGATGCAGAGGGTACGATCAGCCAGAGCCAGTAAGTAGACCCCAAAATACCATACAAGTTATTTGATTATGTGATATGTTAGAACAACATGCTACTACTAGGCTAGGGATCTTCAGGAATTGCATGATAGAATTACCTTATTATATGATGCCTTCTAGCCTAGGAATTCCCTGATTATATGATGCCTTCGCTTCTGACTTCTCTTCGGACCGAGCCTCGGACAGATCCTCGCTTCGCTTCTTCCTTCTGGCTCGCGTCTCTCGCCTCCGAACCGTGCACACACCTGACCGAACTTCGGCCTAGGGACCGAACCTCGGCCTAGGTCCGAAGGATCTCGCTGGAAAACTCATTTTTCACCCGGTTTCGCGTAATTTTGCATTTAAGACCCGTTTTTAATTGTTTTAACATGGGATTTTCATCCAAAACTTTATTTTAAAATATAAGACCCCTAAATTAATGATTTAATCATATTTTAAGGGTAAAATCTTATCCAAATAAGAGTAGGTAAAGTACAAAGGTAGAGTGTTGACTTTACCTTATTTTATGACGCAAGCAACCCCCATACCCACTCCATGACAACCCACACTCCTTTCCACCATACCTTGTACCTTTTACCTCCCTCACAAGCCATCCCCACGTTTTTGAGAGCTGGATAATCATCCTCTCTCCTCATTTTCTCTCATTTGCTCTCATTTCACAAGAAGATCAAACTCTTTTCTCTCTCACTTTCTCTCTCTAGAAATTCGAGATTCAAGGGCTGATCTTGAGTCTTTCCTCCACATTTGGTAAGCATAATCCTTTCTCTTTATGATTATCTCAATTATTTCCACTCAAATCATGGATATCTTACACAAACTCCAATATATTTGTGTTAGAGCTTCGAATCTTCAAGTGATTCTTCAAGTGTTCTTGGGTTCAACACTTCTCTTCTTCAACACTTACCTACTGAAAACACTTAAGGTGAGTTCATACCCCTACATTTTCATGTTTTCTCAAGTTTTTAGGGGGGGAATACAAGTTAAAACACCAAGAACATAACTAAATTCTTCTAACAGCTTTCATCAGAAAAGTTTCACTCCATTCACGGACTGTTTTGGACATCTTAAACATTTTTGTTTTCAAAACTGTTTTAGGTGCATGTAGTTCCACTTCTTAGCTTTAAAATGACTACTTGCACATCTCCATACGATTTTTCTACAATTTATGGTGATTTTTACAAAACTGCCTATCATTTCAAACATCGATCCGGACCAGTCTGTGATTATGGACTTTTTCACCCAAGTTAGAGGTCATTAAAAATCATGATAAAAATTATGAACAAACTAGACTCATTTTCCAAACTCTCAGAAGTTACAGAACCTGATTTGGACATTTTATGATTTTTCTACAATTTTTCCAATAACAGTTACAGAAAAGGTTATTAACAGAAAAACACTATAAATTTCATTTCACCTTGTAACATGTTGAGCAAGGTATACATCGTTATGTGGTTATGTGTAGTTGTAATATATGACAAATTTTGTATTCTTACATAGACATACATCAAAAAACAAATGGATTTACACCTCCACAAGCATGGGAAATATATAAATGACATTACGAGGCTATATCCATTATAAATATAAACATTGGTAAATTATGACAAGAAGGGCCTATGCTCACTATCCATACAAACAATTGATAAACTAGTTTAGGGTTACTTATATAACAAACACATTATTAAAGGTTTTACACATACAAAAGATTTACTGCCACTATGGACAATTAAGATAAACTATAATAAGTATAGTTAAGCCATTATACCCCCGTGAACGAACGCACTAGTTATAGTCGGTATAGTTATGGTAAATACATATCACAAACAAAGTAATAAACTATAATAGGTATAGTTTATGTTTCATCTACCCTAGGAACTTAATTACAAGAAAGGAATTCACCATCACCTTGATAAGCTATTCATATGCATAGTTCAGGTTCACTAATCTCTATCACTCCCCGGTGAACTATGATATGTATAGGTTACACTCACCATCACCTTCACCTTGATAAGCTATTCATATGCATAGTTCAGGTTCACTAATCTCTATCACTCCCCGGTGAACTATGATATGTATAGGTTACACTCACCATCACCTTCACCTTGATAAGCTATTCATATGCATAGTTCAGGTTCACTAATCTCTATCACTCCCCGGTGAACTATGATATGTATAGGTTACACTCACCATCACCATCACTTTGATAGGCTATTCATATGCATAGTTCAGGTTCACTAATCTCTATCACTCCCCGGTGAACTATGATATGTATAGGTTACACTCACCATCACCTTCACTTTGATAGGCTATCCATATGCATAGTTCAGGTTCACTAATCTCTATCACTCCCCGGTGAACTATGATATGTATAGGTTACACTCACCATCACCACCACTTTGATAAGCTATCATATGCATAGTTCAGGTTCACTAATCCCTATTACTCCCCGGTGAACTATGATATGTATAGGTTATATTCACAATAGATTTTCGTATTGTTAGACTTCAACTATAATCGTTGAGCGTATATGCTTGAGTCATACAAGAATTTAGTCTGGATTGGCTTGGAATTGGTGGTGCCCGCCTCATCTCCTGTTCCTTGTTTGGTTGTGGACCTAGGGCGGACCCATTATATTCGACGTTTTATCTAATCTAAATCTTATATAACTTATATATGCTGGACAATTATAGGGGAAATCTACGGGTCAATCTAGAATACATCAACGCATCATATAGGATTATTCTGTTTACACTTAATTAAGAAAATATTGGATTTTCTGGAGATCAAACTCTATTGATTTTAAAAAGGAAAACGGTTTCTACTCCAAACAAAACTCTTATGAACTCACCAACTTAATTGTTGACACTCTTTCAAAACTACTTGTATTCTCAGGAAATCAGTGAAACAGGAAAACTTCAGCGCTTTGAGGATGGGACGTTAAACCGTCAACAATTTATTTTTGTCATCATATTGCAATTGATTTTGAAACATGTAAACAAATACTTTGGTGTAACTTTTTCAATTATATTTATGATGGTTGTATTTACTTTGATCACTATTATACATGTTGTTGTGATACTGAACATGAAGTCCTCCACCCCTGGACGTTTCCGCCATCCTTGGTTTGGGGGTGTGACACTCAGGGACGCGCTTTCCAGCTTACAACAGAGGAGGTCAGGTCAGAGCCGGATGCAGCTGCGAGTATGTTTCCATTTTGATATCTTGTTATTTGCTAATTATGTGGTATTCTAAATTTGTTCACCTTTTTCGCATGATTCATAGTATGATTGGGTTGGTCGAAAGAGAAGGTATATGATCTCGTTGCTTGGAATAGCAATGACGTTCCGAGAAGCGTTCAGTTGAGATTCGAATTTCCTTGGAGTTCGGGATATGCGATGTCAGGAGAGTGACCTGTGGAGGTTGCTCACTCCGGATGGATTTAGTCCGGGAGAAGAGGGGGAAACTTTATCAAGTAAGGTCTATCGAATTATGCTGGTTTGTCAGTGGAAGTTAGTAGTTGGTACACTAAGTTAGGAGAAATGGAAAATTCTCTGGTAAAACAACAAGTATTCAAGGTTGGTTAGCTGTTTAGATTTATCAGTGTTGTTAGCCGAGAGTGTGGCATGACTGGAGCAAGTGATAGACAAGTGGGGCAGGGAACAGACCATGGTTTCAGGTAAGGTAGTCGGTCGATGTAAGGCCTGGGTTTAGGCCATGGAAAGGATTTTGGGAACTGAACTGGAGTTTGAAACCCCAAGAGGGCTAGAACAGACTGCATGGGAGAGATTCCCAGGAAGGAAGGTTTAGAGTGGCGTACGATAGTTTTGAGCGGTCCGGATAAACTGAAGGACGGGAGGCATACCAGTCAGGCCGAAGGCTCGGGGAACGGTCCAGACAGGCTGAAGGCCTAGGAGGGCGGTCCAGACATGCTGAAGGTTCTAAAAGTGGTCCAGCTAGGCTGAAGGCCTGGAAAGGCGTTCCAGTCATGCGGAAGACTCTGTATGTGTTAGTGGATCAGTATGAGGAGAATGAGTGAATATGTCGTCATGCAATACTAATCGATATGGTCTGGCCCCAAGTATTGATCATGATGATGGAGTTGGCTGGAGGCCGTGCGTGGGCCTAGTTAGTATGTCATCGGATTCGGAGTATATAGGAGTTCGAGTATAGCAGTTGCTCTACATGGATAGTGTAGAGTGGAGTTTAGCTCAGTGGCACTTATAGGTGCGGTAAGGGTTGTTGAGTAGATTTCCTGGAAAGGAAAGGTATGCAGCTCCGGAAGGAGTGTGGGTCCTCAGAAAGGAAGGCAACATAGTCAATGGATGATCGAAAGTGCTTCAGTTATTGGTAGTAAGCACTGGGGTTGTACCAGATATATGGAAGCACATACAGGTTGGATTCTCGTTGAGGTTATAGCAATGTTGGATGATGCGCAGGCATGTTTTCAGTCTCCTTGGAAGAGGCAAGGGTATTGGTTCCAGATTGGAGATTGGGTCAGAGGAAGGTGAGTCAGCAGGATAACAAAATTGGGAGTAGTCTGGACCGGTGCCGAGGACTATATGAGGATATTACAGTCAGAGGTCAAGGACCTAGAGATCGTGATAGGGAGGTGTGAGTGGGTTGCACTCCGTTGTGTTGAACCGAAGGGTTCGAGGGTGACGCAAGGACAAGGTCCTTAGTTCTGAGTATGGTTATAGGTTTGAGTTATGTATGTGGAGGTATTCCAATCTGGGGTATTCCATCATGAGGATGACCGGTCCCCATGACTGATTGGACCTGGTGTGTTGGTATTCCAGCTCGAGCCTGATTGGGCCAGGTGCGAGTGGTTACGCGATATGTTTGGATGATGGGTTATGGGAGATGAGGGATGTAGTATCATGTCAGCGCGTAAGGGATAGAACCATAGGGTGGAACAGGATTCATTCCAGGTTGCAAGTTATCAGGGTTATCGCCAATTTTGGGCGAAGGAAGAAGGATTAGTGTCTTGGCAGAGCTTAGTGGGTGTTTGTGGTATCTAGCGTTCGCAGGGCTCGAAGGTGTGTTCTTGACTTGAAGGGATGGTATCATTGGGTGATACGTGGTTAATATGTAGTGCTATTGAGTTGAAAGGCTGATGGTCGGCTTGGGGTAGTGGCAAAGATGCCACGTGAGAATAAGCCATTCTAAGAGAGATTCAGAAGTAGGGTTTATAAGAGCATGAGTTGATTGAGAAATCGGAGTCTGCAGTGCAGGGGGGTTGTTCTAAAGCATATACTGTAGTAGGCTTCGAGGGCGAAGCCTAATTTAAGTGGGGGAGAGTTGTAACACCCCAAATTCCAGAGGTGCTATTGAAGGACTTAAAGTGTAAATTAAGGAAAGGGACTCGACGAGTAGGCGTGCTTACTCGCCGAGTCGGAGCGGGATTATGTCGCGGGTTAAGTGGTCAACTTGTCGAGTCGGTGGCTTGGACTCGACGAGTTGGTGTTGAAGAGAGAAAACCCTAATTTCGGGGGTTGTGCCCTATATAAAGCACATTATAACCCACCCTCAGCCTCTTTGCTACCCTTTTGAGATTCAGAAACCCTAATTTTCGTGTGAGACTCCATTGTTGAGGAGATTGGAGCTTGGAAGAGGAAATTAGTGGAAGGAGCTTGAGAAATTATAGGCTAGCACCAAGGGACTTGTGTAGATCTGGGATCTACATTAGTTTGGGCATAACTCAGAGGTAAGGAGTCATTATCTTAAGCTATATCCTTTTTGGTTCATCCTTGGTGGTTGATTTGGAGTTCCTTAGCTTGTTTGAGAGCTATTTCAAGTTAGAGGCTTAGATCTGAGGTTGCTACTTCAGATCTAGGCTTGTGATGGTCCAAAATGTCATAAAGCTTCTGTTTAGGAGTTGTTGGTAAAGCCCTCTAGTCCTTAACCCTATCCCTAGTGTGTTTTGGGCCTATATCTCCTTGGTTTCACGTAAAGTTTGCAACTTTATGTGAGGGTGAGACTGTAGAAGAGTGGATCTATGGATTGGAGCCCATGCATGGCTCCAAAAGCCACTGTATGGATTAAGAATTGGAGAGACTCCGCGAGTCACATGGGTGTACTCGACAAGTTGTTTGAACATGTGCATGGACTCGGTGAGTCTGTTGAAGATTGCCTTGGACTCAGCGAGTCTGTTCTTGGACTCGACGAGTCTGGTCGTGAAAACCTAACCTCTTTTGGTTAAGCCTCGAATCGGTGAGTCGAGGGACGACTCTGTGAGTTGAGCAGGATGAGACTCGGAGATCGTTGGACTCAACGAGTCTTGGGGCGACTCGGCGAGTTGGGTCGTGTTATGGGAGTTTCTGAATATAGGAACTCGACGAGTCGACACGTTGACTCGGCGAGTAGAATCAACCAGGAAGGTTGACTTTGACTGAGGAATTTGACTTTGACCAAGGGTTGACCAGCTTGACTTCCAAGGGTATTTTGGTAATTTTGTTATTTATGGAATTGGTTCTTTGGTAGTGTTCTGTGGTAAAGTTCGTGTCGGTGGTCGGAGCAGCTTGGTCTTATCTCTTCAGTCGGCAATTGCAGGTGATTTATCCTCGCTATATCGACAGGGTCTACGGCACCAAGGCCGGCCCTTTATCGGATGGAAATTCGGGTATTGTTTGTTATATTATTGCTTTGCTAGATCTACATCTAGGTATTTAGGATGTTATTATATATGTTAGTGACCAGGTTAAGGTCGATACCCAGTATATAGGGTAATGTTATGCTAGTTCCCAGTTAGGTCGGAATCCTGGCTAGGATGTTGATATGTTATGTGATCCGTTAGACTGTTTGTCTGGTTAAGGATTTGTTACGTGATTAATTGTTTTATGTGCACATGGTTGTTTGACGGGGGTTGGGTTGAGGCGGGTCCTACTTTGTGCTGTAGGCCAACATACCCAGGGCGAACCGGATACTCCGAAGGCCCAGCGAGCGGTCCGGATAGGCTGAAGGCCCAAAAGGGCGGACCAGACGTGCCGAGGCTCGGAGAGTGGACCAGGCCGACTGAAGGCCCGGTGTGGGCGGACCAGTCATACTATAGACTCAGAGAGTGGACCAAGTGGATTGAAGGCCCGATGTGGGCGGACCAATCACACTATAGACTCGATGTACATGGCTAGACTCGTAGGGCGGACCAGTCACATAGTATACCCGATGTGCATGGCCGTTCTATCTGTGATATGTTATGAGTATGTTGATGTGTGGTTGGTATTTTAGGGGTAACTCACTAAGCTTTCGGGCTTACAATTCAGTGTATTGTTTCAGGTACTTCAGGAGATCGTGGCAAGGCGAAGGCGTGATCGTACCGCTCCTCATGTTTGATGATTTATGTGATATGGTTCTAGGGGATACTCTAATGTTTAAACTATTTTGAAAACAAGATGTATGAATTTAACGGTTTTGAATGAATTAAAATGTTTAAATTTGGCTTAAATTTTATGGGTGTTACAATGGAAAGTCTGTGTGTGCACATGTCTTGGAGATGAAGTCGCACATTGACAAGTTGAGAATATTAGGTGTCGATGTCTCAAGGAAGTTGGTTGTTGACTGGGTTCTTCAATCATTTTCTGACTCATATAGTAAGTTCATTATAGAGTATTATATGATGGACCACGACATGACCCTCATTGATCTTACCTATTTGCTTATTGCTTCTGAATTTAGCAATGATTTGGCGCACTGGTCAAGCAAATTTGTCTGGAAGATCAATCTCCAAAACTTCCATGGACATTGACAACGGAAACATTGTAAGTCCAGAAAAGTATTCTCTTCCCAATGGAAAGGGTTTGGCCAAGGTCAAACCATTTTACCAGATAGTAAGGAAAAAGGCTAAGTTTGAGATTGTCCCGTGTGCTGATCTAAAACAGTCTACTCGTTTCTATTGCCAAGAGAATGGGCATTGGTTACGAAGTTTCCATGTTTACCCGAGAGATCGCAAGGATGGGAGAGTCAAGATGTATGACTCTGCTTCAGGTAAAATCCACTATCTAACTCTATTAAGTTTCTGTTTGTAGATTCTTAATACATGATGTGATAAGATTACATTTTTGATGAGAAAGGAAGCTTAAAGGGAGAGTGAGCTAAGTATGATCATGAAGAAATGGATTTCGATCGCATGGTTCGAAGATCAGATTTTTGAGCTACTGCTTAGAGAGTTATGATAAATTGCTTAGGAATATTTACATAGTTTTCATTTGTAATTGCGTTGTAAGGACAAGTTTATCCTTGTTTTTGTAAATAAAATAAATTTTGATTTTTGTCTTATTTATATATCCTTGCAATGATTTTTGTGAAAAGTGATGTTCGAATGTTTCTATTATTAGCAAAGTGGATGTGATTCTTAGTTATGGTATTTGTGGTAATTTACCAATAAGGAAAGATTCTCATCACCTGAGTTTTAATTGGACAGAAACTTGGAATCATGCAACTGGTATTGCATGATGAATGAGAACATTTGTATTTGGGAAATTAAGACTAATTTCTTATTTACACAAGTATGTGAGTCAAGTGAAGAAGTAAAGGATCTGGTACACATTGATATGCACTGGTCAAGTTCGCCACAAGAATGATAAGACTATTTGTTGTGATTTAGTAAAAGTTAGTAAACATGGTTATACTTACAAGATTAAGTGTGAGTCTGAATCATTGAAAAGTTTCAATGTATGGCAGAACAAATAAGAAGAATCAATTAGGCATAAAGATAAAAGTTTCTCCAATATAAAAAGAAGGGAGAGTACTTAAGTATCGTGTTTTATGACTAACTTAGTAATTATGAAACTGTATCACTATTGATCCTCTAAAATCACCTTGGTGCATTTGTATGACTAAGAAGAGGAATCGGAAATTATTGAAATGGTTAAATCAATAGGTGAATCATACTTCGTTCCAAATCGAGTCTTATAGTCATACTCCAAGATTGTGACTTGAGTGACATCATCTTAAGAAGGTTTATAACACTCATCAAATGTGGAATATAAAATTTTCTTACTCTTTCACGTTTGAAATTGGTAAGTTGTGATGTCTTGGATAAGACAAAGATCAACTAAGACCAATTTTGTGAAGTGTTTGTCTTGATAAAAACCCGCACTAACTCTTGAATCTTTGTTTGTCAAGGAATGGTTCTTGACAAGAGAAACTTATATGTTGAGAGGTCAGTAGGAGTCTTAATGATCTTGAAAAATTTCAAGAACTAATCAAGAATAAACCTATTGTTTATCACTAGCACACGGCTTGAGGTTTGTAACCTATCGTGTTGACATATTCTTGTTTCTGTGCCATTCCAGTTTTAAGTCAACTATGTGTGTGAGTTCCATGAGTTCTCATTTGACTGCATTAAGGCAATGCACCTTGATCAATGAAAGTACATTGACCTGTATGGGTAAGCTTTGAACAACTTGAAAGCGATGGTGGGCACTCGTGCTGCTAGGAGGCAAGGAATTAAGATTGAACAAGCTCAGTCCATATGAGTTTGGATTTATCACAAGCATTGTCTTATGATCATGGTTATTACTAATTCACATGGATAGGAACACATACACCATAAAATCTAACTGATAAGGTTTCAATCTGTTTCATGAAAATGATTGTGAGGAAACGCTTTCACTAGGAAGATTTTAAGGAGATAACAATTGTGTAAATTGCATTCTCAAATTCGATTACGATTACGTCATCCCTCTTTATAGTTCGAATTGTGAGATTTGGCAATTAGTCTGAACATTTAAGACTTATTGTTGCAAGTTATGAAATTGTTTAGACACACATATGAGCTTTCTAAAAGGTGTATGAGCTTAGATAAAATCTTATCAAAGCATCTCATATCAAAATCTAAACTTTGGTTAAGGAAGTCAACAAGTATTGATTTCTAGAAGTCCAGCTGATTTCTGAATACATGTCAAAGCTAGTGGGAGCATAATTCTTATGATGGTAAAGATATAATTATCATGTTAGTGAGAGCATGATTATTATGGTAAGTGTTTCAAGTTAGCAATATTAATTTTAGAAAACAAAAGTTTCAATTCGCAAAGTTGTAAAGGTTGAAAAGTTGTTTTTCTATAATTAAGGGAGATAAATTTATACTTCATTTCAAATCTAAAAGCTTAGATCAAGAAATTTTAAGCAAATTTAGTCAAAGGACATATATTGATGTTATGTTGAAGATGTTTCACTTAAGGAAATTCTATATATGGCAATATTATAGCAAGAGACTGGTAAAGTATCATGTCTTTATGAAGCACATTATGTATCGTTTCCCATACGCTTTGGGTATAGGATCGATTACATATGCTGTAATATTCAACCATTCTGATTTTCCAAATGCCTAAGGCATTAAGAGGGAAAAAAGACTAGAACCGGATATGACTAAAATAATTAAAGAACTATCAAGGACGATCTAAGGTTCGCTAAGTATTGGTTGCTAGATGGAAACTGGAAGGAAAATATGAATGGAACATATTGGCATTATTATAAATAGATAGGATTCTATTAAGAATGAGTTATCATATGGCAAATATGGAAATGTTTCCATAATGGGAGTTGGATATTATGAATCTATGTAGATTATAAACTTTTATGCAAGAAGGATGTTCAAAGGAATGTACTTTGAATTTGAGACTTCGCTTTTGAGGAATTGTCTTGTAACAATCTCCAATATAGCACTTTGTAATTTCATTGGAAAAGTCTTGGTGACTTTGCCGCTATGAAATTACGAAAGGATCATTGCGTAAAATGTTAAAAGTGGCAAGAATTTGGTATTCATACACTTATGATAAGGATTGGGAATTATGAAATGAGCATCATTGGAAATGTACACAATTGATCTATTTCACAAAGCAAAGACCATAGATAAACATAGTATGTATGCTTGGAGCAAGGGATAACTATTGTTTCTATTTAAATATTAAGTTGATTACTTGGAACATTATACAATGAATAATGTGTAATCAATATGGTGATTAAATAAAAGGTGTTTTATTTATGCTTACAAGTTTGAGGCCATATTGGATTCGATTGTTCTTGTGTTTCACTTTGCATGTTTTGACTTCCTGAATAACTACGTCATTCAAACATCCACAGTCAATCATACTTTGGAAATAGTTAATGAGGTAAGACCGTCATGAATCCGACTGTAGATTGTCTAAAGGGTTTAGACATAGCAAAAGTCTGTTGCAGTGTTCATGAGTGCTCCTGAAATAAGATTTGAGTATTGGATTAAACCCATGCTCACATGAATCACTTCATGGATTTTATCACGAGTGATTGTGAGACGATAATATCTTATATTCTTGAAATGAAGAGATATGAGTTGTTGTTTACCAGTCGGTTGCACATTGATAATACGTAAACGCATCAGTAACTTGATGTTATAAAACGTATTATTGTGTGTGATTTGATGAGTAAATAGTGCAAGAATATGATTCAAAGTTTATCCATTCCTTTTACTCAAAGTGGGATAAAAGCAATATTTGTGAGCCCCTCGATGATTTAGTGATGACACCCTAAAGCGCTTGGCCAAGCCTAGACTGATTTGATTTGTTCAATTAGTCATTCGTCATAAATCGGAAATCAGGAAATAACAAATAGACAGAGAGAATGATTATAATCCATGTCTCATGTCTATACGATATCTTGAGAATGGAGGAATATATGATCCCTTATCTAAAGGACGCGTTGCTGATAAGATCAGAGTTCGACAGTGGCTTTTGAAAGCTACGATTGCTAATCAAGTTCTGAAGTCGTACTTGCAAAATAGTTATTAGACTTATCCAATTGGGAGACTGTTGGATTAGGTGTCTAAGCCCATAACTATTTTGGTATGTACTTGACCTGATTATGAGCATGGTCCTTTTGGGTTGCCTTCACCATAACAACAAATAGAATGAATTATGGAGAAAGAGGATTTGTTATGATTTATTAATGTATTATAAGAATAATATATTAATTGAGAAATCATATTATTTAATTAGTATTGATCAAAAATTAATTTGGAATTAATTTGGTGATCAAAAGAGACTGATTAAATTAACAGGGACTGATTTTGTAAATTGGTAGTATTTATAGTTTGGGCTCATGGACCTTATTGGTATAGGGTGGACGAAATCTCTATGAGAGTCCATAAAGATTTTGTCCAAGGCTTGACAATAAGAGTCCATATGTTGCTTAGGGCCTAAGCAAGGGAATTAGGGTTTCCAGGTTGATAACCCTAGAAGCCTCAACTATAAAAGGATCCCCAAGGCTCCCCAAAATCATGTCAATGCATTCTTAAAGAACCCTAGACGTTTTTGAAGCCTTTCCTCTCTCTTTCTCTCTCTCTCTCTCTCTCTCTCTCTCTCTCTTGTTCTTCCTTGTTGCTAGTGGTGTTTGTGACTCCATTGGAGGTACAACACTTAGGGCACTAAGCTTTCCAAAGTCAAGGACTTTGTGGATTGTTCTTCTTATTGCTACATAACAAGTAAGGTTAGATTTCAAACCCTTATTTACATATGAATTTCGTTCTTAGACATGTTAGATTAGGGTTTATGCTTTGGAAGATTGTTTTCATGTATAACTTGAGAAAAACCTAGATCCAAAGCATTAGGGTTGCATGTACACCATATGAATGATGTTATGCTCAAAACCCATCACTTACGTATGATGGGCGTACATTCATGTATGTTGGGCGTACACAAGCATGGGACAAAGCCTAATTTTTAGGGTTTAGATCCTATTTAAAGATCATTATGACCCCAGACCCGTCCTTACCTCTAACCTCCATTCCTCTAAACCCTGAGATCGAAAACCCTAGCCTTGAGAGTGAAATTTCAAGCTTTTGTGTGAGTTTTGTGCATTCTTGTTTGTGAAGGAAGATTATCAAAGGAGTAGTTTTGCTCTCAAGTCTTTGGATCCAACAACTTCTCAACCTTGAGCATCATTTGGAGGTATAAAGCTCCAACCTTTATGTACATTTCTTTAGATCTTGTTCAAACTTATAATTTTACACCTTTTTGTCCCAAATATTGACCCTTGTGAGTATGGAATACTCCAAATCCCTAAGGCTGTCCTTTCAGACGTTTTAGGGTGTGTTAAGTCATAAAAATGCAAACTTGGACCTTGTTTTTCTTCCATGCAAGAGTTATGGAGTTGTAAATGGTTGATTGAGTTAGGGTTCTGATGTTGGGCTCCTTGTGGCCATGCAAAGGCATAAAGGTTGCAACTTTATGGCCTTAGACGTGTTTTTAAGCTTAGATTTGAAGTTGGACATGAAATCTTAATGCATTAAGACCACTTAGATAGGGTTTGGACGTCAGGGTATTACGTTGGGCGTAATGCTCTGTATGCTGGACGTAGAGGGCTGAGGCCCTATGACCTTTCCTTCGAAAACCAAGCCGTATGTGTGGCTTAGCAGAGAGTATGTTGGGCGTACTCCCAGAAAACCCGCTTGGGCCATTCTTTTGGGAGTTGGACCATTAAGGTTTGGATTTTTTGAGTTAGGCTATGAATGGGAAGGTAAAATGACCTTTTTTAGCTTATTAAGATAAAGGAATAATTATAACGTTTATTTTGGGTTGAAAACCCTGATTATTTATTAGGGTTATTTTTGGGATATGTTTAGTGTGAGGAGCTGTGTTAGCAGCAGCTTGAGTGTATGGTTCAATTCTCTTCGTTAGAGGTGAGTCTTCTTACCACACTAGTGGGTCAAAGGCACCAATGTCGACCCACTTATTTGTATGTGTTAGATCTATATGATTATGTGACTATGATTGAATGATATATATATATATATATATATATATATATATATATATATATATAGCTAATCTGGGCTCGGAGTCATTATGGACTCGGGGATTGATACGGACCCGACAGAACTACCTATTGTCATATAGGTTGATATCGATTCGGGGGTTGATACGGACCCGACACATCTACATGTTGTCATATGGGGTTGATATGGACATGACATAGCCACGTGATATTATATGTTCATGTGAATTGAATGTGGTATTTTGGGGAAGCTCACTAAGTCGTGTGCTTACAGTTATGTTTATGGTTTCAGGTACTTCTAGCTTGAAATGGAAGGGACCGGCATGATCACAGTGCATCCACCTATGTTCAGTTTTTCTTATGCTTTGAACTTATACTTTGATGATTTTTCTCATATTGACATACTTTTTTTGGGGTTGTTATGAATACTTTCCGGTTTTCGATAAAATTAAAAATGAAAATTTTATCCATGATTTTGGGGCGTTACATAACTCATCTCATGTAGTCTCGTATACTCTTATATATGCATCTCATACATTGTGCATGTCTCATCCCAATTATATTTTATTATACTCTATATATCTCATCCCCTACTCAGTCTCATATACTTTGTATGTCTCATCTCAATTAGATCTCGTGTATATATATATATATATATATATATATATATATATATATATATATATATCGTCCAACAATCAATCTTATATACTCTATATGTATCATCTCAATTAGATCTCGTATACTCTATATATCTTGTCTCATACTCAATCTCATAAACTCTGTATGTCTCACTCGATTAGATCTCGTATACTCTATATATCCCGTCTCGTACTCAATCTCATATTCTATGTATGTCTCATCTCAACTAGATCTCGTATACTCTATATATCTCATCTCATACTCAATCTCATACACTTTGTATGTCTTAACTCGTCTCATATAAAAATTTGACTTCCCACAGGAAATATACTCATTTTGTAATCTCATTCCCGAAGGAATATACTCATGTTCCCAAAGAATATCAATCTCATTCCTGAAGGAATTATGCTCATCACATGCTCTGCTACATGTTTTTATGTATATCTCATACATATATTCCAAATATATACATACATGCTCAAATACATGATATCTATGTATATTCATGATCTATTTTTGTCTTATAACTTGATGGCATTCACTTAGTACCCCCAAGGTTCTCATACATATATGTATAAATATATAATTTAAACATATAACATTCATAAGATAGAGTGAGAATAATAACTCACCTTATCACTTAGTGAGCACTAACTGTCCCACTATCGATCTTTTTATCAATTATTGCATCTTGATCCATCTTTTGCTTCTAGGCCTATTCATACACATTCACAATAATCTTAATACTTGTCTTAATCTATTAAGAGTTAAATAACTCTTAGAATAAAATAACCACTTAATGGGTTAAACTCTATCTTTTCATTATCTGTCTCAAAATCTCAATCAACCAATGAATTAAGTTATCTATAATACTTAATTCATTATAATCTAACTCTAAATCATCAATTACACAAAATCATTAGTTAGGATTTCATATCCTAACTTTTAATGGGTTTATTTTACCATGGAAATCACTTCCCAAGCTTGATTAAAGCTTCTAAACACTCTTAATAACATCTTAGACAAGCAATAGGTCAATTAATTCAACCAATATTACCTAAATAACAATTTCACCAAATGGAGAAATCTTTCCCTTAATGGAGGGAGGATGAAAATCCTTGCAATCCACCACCTCTAGCTTGTCTTGGTATCATTTTGGCATCCTAATCGAACCATCTCAGCTCCCAATTGATCCCTTATGAAGAATAATCAAAATGGGCTCTTAAAACAAATTATATTGTGTTTTATGTGTGTCGTCACATCATGACAAAGGTTGGTCAAGTCGTGATGCTTGCAGATCAGTTGATTCCATTCCAACTCGAGACAAATTTTCTTCCAACTTCAAACACCCATAACTTCTTTGTTTCTTATTCATTTTCAATGATCTTTATATCCATGCAAAGCTGGGAACATATTCTACAATTATATTAAGTCATTTCTCACTAAATTTATACATGTCATAATTTATTAAGTCACAAAGTAGGTCTAAAAAGCATAAAAAGTACCAATTTTACACTTTTGGCCAATAATGCATTTCTCATGCATTCTTTCTCTAGAACTCACTCATATAACCTCTTATAGTGACTTAAACTTATATTGGTCATCTTCATAAAGTTACAAATTCATATTCTAATCTTGTATCATAAATGACCAAATTGTCCTTTTTGGTCAATATTTGACTAAAAGTCAAATCTTTTTAAATTTTGGGTTGTTACATGTGATTTATATGATCTATGTGATTGTGTTATTTTGGCTATTATTCACTAAGCCATTGTGGCATCCCTAAATTTTACGGCCAGAAACGACCAATTTGTTTATGCTTATTTAAAATCAGAATATCCTAATATTGTGAAATTTGTTCCTAAAAAACATGATAATAATATTATCAAAGCATTTACGAGGAAATGTATTTTATTTATATTAAAAAATTTGGGATGTCATTGTGAATATAATACATAAGCTTAAACGGAAATAATATAGGCCTTACAGACGCCTATCATTCTACTGGTCTATAATCTATAAATCCTCGACTGATCATCACACATGTGCTCTTGTGTGACTACATATAACACAAGAAGCTGAGTGGGCCATGCTTGGGAGCCTAGTGATCACATAGGGTTGTCAACCCACAATAATTAAATCCCTTAATTATATTTTATCATCTGAACATCAACCCGATTACTCCTTTCCCACTATCCTCACTATCTGTCCCTAACATCTATTTTCAAGGGACCTATCCTAAGGATCATATTCGGGATAAATAATAATTATTAGGGGATTCCCTAACAATATATGTCAATAAGGAAACCATGGGGGATGGGGATGGAGTACACCTGGTGAACACTTAGTTTAAAAACACCTACAGGTTGCGAGCCTGCTAGCGTTCCACTAGATTGTCTACAATAGTCCGTGGTGGTCATTTATACTCCGCTAGACGACTGGATCATCTTTAAAGTCAAGGCCTCTCATTATCTATATCATCTTTCATCTCTCGTCATCTATATCATCTTTCATCTACCAATCTTTACCCAATATATTTATAGGTAACAAAATACATATAAAATTTAAATTAAGTAAAACATGTATAAATCGTTTATCTAGCATAGATACCAGTAACACAGATAATAGGCACATATAACATGTAACTATCTTAAATACTTTATGTCTATGTGTAAGATGAAAGTAACTATGCACTCACTTGTTAAAGTGACGACTCGAAATTCAGGCAAAGCTTCGCTTCTAACAACTGACCTTTTCTTTGACGTGAACTAGTATCATTAACACTAAGATTTAGCCTAACGTTTCTAATGACAAACTAGACTTATCAATCATTCCAATGCATACCGATAGTGATGGGTTTTATATGTTACAAAAACTATTTTTGGCGGAAAAACATAAACCCCAAGTTCACATGCACCCTAAAGGATCTATGTTCTCACTATGATTTGCAAACAACTATTAAACATCAAGAACCTTATAAGTACATTGCTATTTTTGAAATCCCTAAAGGGTTGTTAGAAAATAAGTACCTTAGTTTATTATCGCAAATAAACTAGTATTCCTTCCTTTGTAGATCTTCAGAAAGAAAGCAACAGAAGTCTCGCGCCTTTAATGGCTCACACCCAAACCCCAGCATATTGGTAGGGATGAGCATGGGTCGGTTTGGGTCGGTTTTTGGCTAAAACCAAACCAAATCGTAGAAAGTCGGTTTTTCGGTTAAACCCATATAGGTTTGGTTTTTGCATGGTTCGGTTTTTTGGTTTTCCGAGTTAGTTTTATGGGTTTTCGGTTTTAAAGCGTGGGTTTATGAGCTCCTAATTTTTTTTTCTAATTTTTGGGTTCACACCCAGTGAAAGTACATTGCGATAAATAGTATCGTATCTACTTTAAATATACTAAAATAAATAGTATGGATTCTAGTATTCTAAAAGTAGAAAAGTGTTCAAAAGATCAAAGTTTAACACCACTAACAGTTTGTTAAAAATAAACATAAAGTAATAAAATGGATAAAGTCTAAAGTCTAAAACTAAAAGTTTAAAACATAATAAATAATATATATGTGGGTCGGTTCGGTTTTTATGGGTGATTTTTTACATCAAAACTGATCCAAACGTTATTTTTTGGTTTTTGTGAAATTCAAACCTAAACTGTTGGTTATTGCTTTGGTTTCGATTTTCGGTTTCGATGATGTCGGTTTTTTTTTTGGTTTTTCGGTTTTTGGTTCGATTTTTGCTCACCCCTACAAATTGGAGGCTTAAGAGGAGAGAGGAGGATGAAGGAGAATTTTTGGTTTTCTTTTAAAGAATGAGATGGCCAAAATTATGAACCCCGTGGAGGGTTTATATAGGTGACTAAGGAAACTAGGATAAGACATGTTTCCTTAGATAAAAATTATCCTCTTTCCTTGCTCCTTAAGGATTCCTAGGCTTCCTTAATGCCCAAGAAAATCCCCATAACCATCTAGAATCCCCCCCCCCCTCCTAAGGAGGTTCTAGAATTGGTCATTGTTCAACTTTTGAATATTATCACCTTTAGTCATTCCATTTTTAAGTATTTCAAATAATCCTAAAATTAATTTATGATTAATTTATAGTTAAATAATATTATTTTCAATCAATATATTATTCTCATAATATATTAATAAATCATTTATTTTGATTTCTAATTAATTTATTAATCATATAATAAATTAATAAATCAATCTCTCTCTCTCTCTCTCTCTCTAAATAGCAATCCAGTCCATTACTATGTTTGAGGGCAACCCAAAAGGAATTTGCTAATAATTCAAGATTATAAAAATTTAGTTATTAACTTAGACAACTAATCCAACATATAGTTCTATCAAATAAGGACCAACCAGACAAGACAGTTGGGAGGCATGATTATTTCGGCATAATAGCTTTTTTGAAATCCAACAACCAAGCCAATGTGACCATTCTAGACACCTCTCCCATAAGTAGATCAATCAGTATAACACCATGGAATTACTGATAGTTCTTATTTATAAATTCTTAACAACAACTATGAATTTAAATATAAATTATACTAAAGTAAGATAGAATGTAATTTAACTTACAGGGGTTCCCTAGAGAAAAAATATGGGAATTGCACTGGCGGAACTTTAGGATGATAGCTACTAGATACTGGGCTCTTAGGGACTTCTAAACTTGCCAAAAATACCCTAACTCTAAGAAGAATTCAGACCAAAAGAGGTAGAATCGAGAGAGAGAGAGAGAGAGAGAGAGAGACAGACAGACAGACAGAGAGAGAGAGAGAGAGCGAGTGAAATGGATTTGTGTAGGAAAGAATGAATTTATGGTGTCTATTTATTGGCTAAGATATATGCATGCACGTCACACATATGGTCGATATGCTTGCCTTGGTGCGGTGTCACGTGTCAGATTCTGGCTGGTGCTGTGCGGCGGCTTCTAAAAGGTCATGCGCAAGGCGCGCATACATGCAACGAATCTCAAACTTCAAAATTATGTAACTTCTTCATACAAACTCCATTTTTAATGTTATTTATATCCACGTGTAGCTATTTACGGGATCTACAACTTTCATTCAGACTCTATTAGCTAACTTTGACTTTATTTATTTCATACATGCTTATACTGTTAAATCCAGTATAAAATGCATAAATTGTCGTCTAATGTCCGTTTTCGGCTATCTTTATATTGTTGGACTCCTATTAATGAGATCTTTAACTCTCGTTTAGACCGTTTCGGCTAAAAATCTAACTATCTAAAATTTGATTTTTGAGTCATATACTACTACGCTGAATTTTAGAAAAATCATAATTTCCTCTAATGAAGTCAAATTTAGACGTTCTTTATATGCACACTCTTGGTTTAACAACGACTACGGCTTTTGGTTAGGTTACTAAGGCTAAAAAGTACCCTACAAAAATTTATGTTTTACGATGCGCATTGCCCAATCAAGTCGAATTGAGAATATTCGAATGCTCGTAACTTCTTCATTATAATTCAGATTTAAGAATTTCTTATATCTCCAGAATCCTTGTCATGACTACTTCAACTTTCGTAAATGATATTCGGCCTAATCGTTATTCTATTTTAGACGTGTATTTTATTCATATTTTATTATACATTATGAGCACGTATACTACCAATAATTACACATAAAACACATAATACTCACATAATGTCCTTTATCATACCAAATAGGTTACAATTTGTTGACCCTAACTATTACATCATATTATTAATGTCTAGCGAGAAATGCAGACGTTACAACCTTGAGGCTTACATTTTTGTCATGATCTAATTTGCAGGTAGATTATTGTGACGCCCGGCTCAATACTATACTTGTGGCCAGTACAATCCTTGTGATAACTTCTTGTATTCCAGAGTGCCAGTGTACACAAAGATTATATTTTTGTAAATTTTAAATGAGAAAAGAGAAATTTTGGGGTGTACTTGGTCTGAAAATTTGTGTGTTACTAGTTGGTATTAGATATGTGGTTTAAGTTAATTAGGTTTTATAGTAGATTCCTAATCTTAAATCATAAAGTAAAGATGATAATTGATCTAATCTGATAGTTATGAGTTATATATATTATTTTACATTTAGGGATTCAGATACACACACACACACACACACACATATATATATATATATATATATATATATATATATATAAAGAGAGAGAGAGAGAGATAGGTTCACATATTTTAACTAATTATTGTGTGGATGTAGGAATGATTGTTGGCTAATCATTCCAAAAGGGTATCTGTGTAATGTTACATTTTAATTAATATTTTTAATTTAATTAATTTAATCTTATAATTAGGATAAAAAATAACTTTCATACTTAAATTCCTTATAATTATGCTAAAAAAATTGACTCCTTAAAACCTAGTTGTTTGGCCTTTTATCTAATCAACCTCACAAACACACACAAACCTCATAAAGAAGTCGTCTCCTTCATCATAACAGAGACATCCGATTCTTCCATATCAATCTCCGCCACCGGCCTCCTTCCTCTTCGTCTATTTCGCTGCTATTCCTTCGTCTAATACCAACAACACCCGCCTCTAGTACCACCCTCCACTAACACTGCCAACCTCCAACGCCTCCTTGGTTAACTCTTTCTCTTCGTCGACTCTAGCCCTTCGACGACAGTAGCTTCCGTTTCTTCATCATAAGAGCCTCATGCCTCACTTCTCCTGATTCTGTTTTTAGCCATTACTCCTTAGGGACTCCAACTTTTTTTTCCATATTAGTCGAGATATTTGTGGAATCATACGGATTCACCTTCTCCTTTAAAACTGGGTACTAAATTAACCATCTAGTTATAAATTATCTTGAATCTATTTTTTAAGGTTTTTCAATTGTCAATATTGTAATGGTGTTTGGGTTATCGTAGTAAGATTCTCTACTCCATCAATATGGAGCTGCTACTTCAGAGGGTTTCATGTCTACTCTACATGTATGTGTGTTGATGCTTTAGTCTTGTCATTGATTGTAATTTTGATGTTGTAGATATATTTTTCCTTTATTTTCATATACTAAAACTGATCGTAAAACATTTAATGTTAGTTTTTAGTGTAAATACTGATGATGGGTTGATAAGTTTTCAAGTAAGTATTTGTATCTTTATTTATTTTCATTAATTTATAACTATGGAGGTCTACTTATGCAGAATTAAAGTCTCTCAAAGCGCTACTTGGGATTCAATGATATGTCAAATGTTGTCCTGGCACACCTAAAAGGTGAAATCTCTAACATTCATGTGTACTTAACATACTAATATTTTCCAAAAGTTCATATATGTAAGCTTTGACATATGCTGGAGAGCATGAATATGGATTCACGTAGAATTGGGGATAATGGATTGGTTCACTTAGCAGGTAATTACCCCATATTAAAAATTCTTTCAAGTTTATGATAAAACGTGTACTTGTCTAGAATACATATTAGAAAGCTACCTGAGAGAGGCTTCATAACAGCATCAGTAATGCAATTACAACAGTTCATATTAAGTGCCTCCAGCTTTTTTAAACTGCTATATATTCATTATAGTTGATTATCTAATTCTAATTATTGAATATAATGTGGTACAAGAAGAAGAAAAAAAAAGACCTCTTAAATGGACAAGACCACCATTGTTATTATCTTCCTCAATTAAAGAACCCACACACATATGTAAGTAATCCTTTATTTAAAATTTTCGTAGTCATTTTAAACCGAAGCTGAACTAAACTTTATTTTGAGCTGAAGTGTTGTAATCTATGAGAATTCATCATGCTACCAATTGTTTGATGTAATTACTGAGTACACCAAATTATCTCTATTTATGTAAAACCTGAGTACACCAAATATTGACAAACTATATTTATGTGTCTACACAAAGAGTTTTTTATTTAGTGGTTATGTTTGATTAAGATGAAGATATCATGTTTTCCAAGGTACAAATTATGCAGAATTTTAGCCTTGTTTCAAATTGTTCTTGGAGTGTACAGACATTGCTGAAGCAACATTATAAATTTTTATGAAGCTATAAATTATGAAAGAAATAACATCAAGTAAACAAAAAAGAAGCTTGATGAAGAATGGAAACTCGATTTGAAGCCTGGTGAAGAATGGAAAGTAAGGCAACAATATTCATTCAGAATGGATTAACATTTTTTTTGTCAGAATGATTAGCAACATATATTCTATCAGAATGTATTAGTGTTTTACTTAGATTTCAATGTTTTTATTTGATTTTTAACCATTCTCAGTTTATTCTTAAAGAAGAAATGTAATTGTCAACCATTATTACTTATATTATTTCAGAATGAATGTCATTTATGTATGTTCATAGTTGTATTTGTTAAGAATGAATGTAATTATTGATTTTAAGATATTAAAATTAGTTTCATATAAAATTTGTTTTCATTAAAAGTTATTAATATTGATAATATATGTTTATAGTATTCTACTAGCATTTAATGTTTTTTTTCAAGATAATCATAAACACATTCTTTTAGAATGTCCGAATTAATATATTTATTATCCAAAAAATCATATTTTTAAAGTTTAGAGAATTAATTATTCCTTAAAATCTGCAATTTTTCTTTTTAAAATTTATGTTAATTGACTAAAATACCCTTAGAATGAAATTAGATGATATTTTTTTAATTATCTTTAATTTAATAATATGTATTAATCAATTTCTTAAAATAAGTAAAATGATTGGCCCACAATCATTCCTACATCCACACAATAATTTGTTATAATACAATAACCTAAGCATATATATATATATATATATATATATATATATATATATATATATATATATATATGATTGTGAGATCCACTGTGGAATATGTAGAGATACACAATGCAGTGATTAGAGATATGAGATGCAAGTAGATCGATAATTGGAAATGTACTTCGCTAAACACGGCGTGAACATGGAGTATCCGTGGGGTGGTCTTAAAGTAGGATGATATACTTAAGAAGCGGAGAACATGATGTGGTTGGAGCATGACCACGACATGGTTATGAAGAGCGGGTAAATGGGGTAACATACTCAGTGATACCGCGACACGACGAGAGTTTTCTACGGCACTGACTGAAAGTACCACAGCGTGACGTGAAGTTTACCAATGCGCGATGCAAAAATGGAAAACGAGTAAGAGTACATACATATGCAAATTGGTAGTTCGACACTTTTGTACTCTCAATAACAACCCTCTATTCCAATTGATTCATTGATCTTATCAAACCTAAAATCACTACCAATACCCTAAAACACATCGAAGGGTCAGCCCATCGAAGGAACCTACGTCTTGAAAAGTTCCAAAACTACCTTCCAGGGTTACAATTTGTCCACAAAATGACCTTCATTGCTTCATTCCCACATCTGCAAGTCACCATCTTTGGATACAAATTTTTTGGATCTTCTCAAGGGTGCAAAAGTCAACGAACAGTGGAAGAGAGAAGAGAGAAGATGATCGCAAGTAAAGGGTTTTCCCAAAAAATCAGTTATGCAATCTTTATTTTAAAGAATGAAGGTTACAAGTGAAAGGACAAAGTTTCCCCTGTAATATTCTATTAAAAATGAGTTAAGGACTAAATGGTGACGGAGTGAGTCATAAGGACTGAACATTAAAAGTTTTGAAACCATTGCACAGGGACCATCTGTGAGGTTTTTGAAACTTAAGGACGAAACTTCATATTTCTAGAAACCATAGGGACCATTTATGATTTTTTTTTGTAAACCATTTTTCTATCTCATAATGTTATCTTCAACGTTTTCCTATATTGTTATTAGTTTACATTGTAGATAAGAGAGTATAATAGTTGTAATCTTATGTACTATATAGTATATACATTCATTTCAATACAATAAGAACATTCAATGCCAAAAGAATATTTCTTACATGATGGAATAAGTAAAATGAAAATATAGAAAATAACACTAATTATTTTGATTAATGACCTAGGAGGGTAATAATGTTATAATTTTGTCCACATTAGGTCCCCAAGGTTTTTCTTGTACATATTATACCACATGGTTGTTATAACCGTTTAAATGTCGTCCCTCTTACCGTTTAAAATGATGATATTTAAATGGTTATAACAAACGTGTTGTAATATGTACAAAAAGACCCTAGGGACCTAATGTGTACAAAACGCTCCTAGGTCATTAATCCTTAGAAGCTTTTAGAAAAATTGCATAAATAGACCTTACAATTTACAAAAAATCATAAATTTAGTATTTAGTTTTTTTGACATGGATAGTCTTGTGGTTCCAACTTCTGATTGCATGGTTGATTGTAATTACTTAAATACAATTTTTAATATTTTTATAATTTTATTTAACTCTTTTACAATTTATATTAGTATCTAGTTAAATGTCTTCATCATTTCATCTTCTTATTTTAGTCGTCCATTCACTACAACCAACGGTTTCAATTGAAAGGTTACATAACAATTTTTTGTCATTTAAAAAAAAAAAAATTAATGCTTAAGGCTATGTTTGGCGCACCACAACTAGCTGAAAAGCTAGCTTATTTTTCGATCTTTTTTAAGTTGTCATGTTAGACAAGCCAAAAAAGTAGTGTATAAGCTAACGTTTTAAAAAACTACTTAGGCTAGTTTTTTAAGAGTTGTTTTAAAATTTTCCAAATATACTTATTAATTAATTATAGAAAACATATTTTTTAAATGATCTTTTATGTTATTATATAAATTTCAGATAACTTATCAACTAGTAGCGGAGCCATGGTCAAAGTAAAAGGGTATTCAGACAAGTAAAAGGGTATCCCCGACAAATTATGTATCTCTAATCTATTTTAGAATGGTTAATGACCTAAGAGGATAATAAGATTTCAAATTTGTCCACATTAGGTTCTTAAGGTCTTTTTTTTGTACATATTACACTAACATGGTTGTTACAACCGTTTAAATGTTGTCCCTCTAATTTTTAAAAGGACGACATTTAAAAGGCTGTACAACCATATCGGTGTAATATATATACAAAAAAATACTTTAGAAACAGACAAATTTAAAAAGCTTATTATCCTCTTCAATTATTAACTCCTAATTATTTCTTAAGAGTGTCGGTCCCATGTCAGACTTGTCTTACCTACTATGGTCCAACGGGTACGTCTTTTCATATGCCTCTTTTTTTCTAACTTATTTATTTGGCATACATCACCTTGTTTAAAAGTCAAAACTTATCAATGCGGCATGAGTGACTTACACTAATTGAATACATGAATTTGATAGCATAATATAACCTATATCTAGTTTGGTTATAAATTCATTAATTCTTGTAGTTGTTGCCATGTAAAAAATATTAGAAACCTTATTGGTATGTGAAATTAACTAACTATAGCCGTCGAGTTTGTGGATTTGTCACAAAATAAAGACTAAAACAGTAAAACTTTCGTATAATCATTCACCTTGACATGATTTTATATGCATTTCTTTTCCAAATATAATTGTTATCTTGAAAGAAAACTAAAGAAATTAATAAGTAATTTCTTTATACCAAAAACATTTTGTTTTGATCATATCTTATTATATAAAAGTAACTTCCCTTGCGTCTGTGTACACAAGATTATTTCGAGTATAAATTAAAAATGGTATATGGCTGATTTTATGGAACATATTTTAATATCAAAGAAGTAGGTAAAAGTCTACATGATCATTATTAGATTTAACTTCATTACAAGTCCTCCTCGCCTGGGATTAAATCCATGATGTCTTTCTAATACATCATGTCTTTCTAAGCTTTTATTATTGATCATGGTTATTCTCAATCAAATTCAAGGGTCCTTATCGCCTTCCCCAACCAAGTATGATGTTTTTCTAAGTTTCAGAGGTGTTGACACTCGTAATAGTTTCATTGATCACCTTCACAAGGCATTGTTGGATGCCAATATCAATACCTTTTTAGATGAAGAAGAGATCCAAACAGGAGAAGATCTTAAGCCAGAGTTGGAGAGCGCAATCAAAGCTTCCAAGGCCTCCATTATTGTGCTATCCAAGAATTATGCTTCTTCAACATGGTGCCTTGATGAACTGGTATTGATCCTTGAGCAACGTAGGAACTATAAACATATTGTTATTCCGATCTTCTACCATGTGGAGCCCACACATGTTAGGAAGCAACAAAGCAGCTATGGAGATGCTATGGCTAAGCATAAACACAGGATGGAAGCAGAAATAGATGTGCAGAAGAGAAATCAACAGGCATATAAGATGGAGTTATGGAAGGAAGCCCTTGTGGAGGTTGTTGATTTGAAAGGAATGGATGCAAACGGCTGGTAATTAATCAATCTTGCTAATATTTCCACAAGTTTTCCATCACTTTTTGTTTAATTAACATCGTCTTTTTGACATTTCTTGTGTTAAACGCTACTTAAAAAAAGTTGATAGTCGCTGTTAACCAACCAACTATTTTGTTTTATCATCACTAAGCTTTTTTTGTTGCGTGGTGTAGGTCCTTAAACTTTTTAAAAAATATGTCAAAAGTTAATATTATTCCATAATTGAAGGGGGTCATTGACATTCAGTACGTTTTGGTCAACAGAACTTGTTCAGGTGGCGCTTATATGACATGTACATCACTTTTATTATTTATCAGGATAACATTGTTTTAAAAATAAAGTATTTAATTATAGTATCGTCAAATCACCAACACCAACAAACGGATTTTATTGCATAAAATGGAAACAAACTTTTTTTTTTTTTTAATTTTTGTTTTTACCTGCTTGAAAAGGTCATTTTACAATTTTATATTTTTTCTCCAAGTTCTAAATTTTGTTATGTTTTTAGTCCAAACTTTTATTTTTTTACAAATTCTGTTGAAAATTAGTTTTTCTTTACAAATTCACTTTTAAAAGACTTTTTTACAACTTTTATTGAACTTTTTATAAACAAAAATTTACAAATTTTTGTCCAACCTTTTCTTTTCCTTTGGCAAATTGTTAGCCCATTGTAACCTCTTCCATTGCCTATTTTACAAAGATTAATATCACAAACTCTGGTACATACTTTTGTACATTTGTTTATTTTATTCTATGCGTAAACTTTAGATAATGGGAGTTTACTCAGTGATTAGTTAGTCAAATAAAATATAAAGTTAATTTTCTTGAAGTGGTTCTAATGTTGTCATTGCAATTACTATTTAGTCAAGAAACGGTGTTCATTCAAGAGATTGTCATGAACATTAGCAGTAAATTAGATCAATGCATACGTGGTAAAACCCCACACGTAATTGGGATGCACTCATCGGTTAACACCATCACATCATGGTTAAAAGATAAATCCTCTGACACTACTGATATTCTCACAATATGGGGAATGGCTGGGATTGGAAAGACATCATTGGCCAGATATGTCTATGAAGTGCATTATAATGATTTTGAAAGATGTAGCTTTATTGAAGATATTGGAAGGAGATGTACACAACAAGTGAATACATTATTTGATTTACAAAAACATCTACTTGTAGACATTCAGAAAGGAAATTTACAAAAGCTACATGACGTCAATTGGTGCACCAATAAGATTGAGAATGTTCTACTCCATAAACGAACACTGCTTGTTCTTGATGGCATTGATAATTTCGAGCAGTTGGATGTGTTAATTGGAACAAAAAGATTTCATCCAAGAAGCAAGATCATAATAACAACCATAGATGGATCGTTGACTGAAAAGAGTGGTTTATTTGGTAAGAATATATCACTCAAGCATATGAAGCACTTGCTTGAAGGATTGGATGAAACCGAATCACTACAACTTTTATGTTTGCATGCATTTAAGTGCAATGATCCCAAGGAACGATACCAAGAATTGTCAAGAAAGGTTGTGAAACATTGTGGAGGACATCCATTAGCACTTAAAGTTATAGGCAGTTCTTTACGCAATGACGATGTGGTTGCATGGGAGGATGCCATAGAGTTTTTGGAGAAAGAACCAAATCCTGATATACAAAAGTTCCTACAAATAAGTTATGATTCTTTAAGATCCGAAAACGAGAAGGAATTATTCAAGCATATTGCTTGTTTTTTCGTTGGAAAAGATAGAGAGTTCACTGAAATGATACTAAAGGAGTGTGGTATCAAGACAACGTCAGGGTTCTCAAAGCTCATTGATACGTGTCTTGTAACTGTTGGACCAAGAAATGAGTTAATGATGCATCAACTACTTCAAGGTATGGGGAGGGACTTAGTTCGTCATGAATCACCTAAGAAGCCATGGAAGCGTAGTCGATTATGGCATCATGATGAATCATATGATGTGTTGAAACAAGATAAGGTAATAGAGGTCAGAGGAGATACATGTGTCCTTATTTTTTTATATATAAATTATTTTGCATTATACATACACATGAATTAATAAGTTAATTTGCTAATGTGTGCATATTTATTTTTCTTGTTAGGGTACAAATAAAATTCAAGGCCTTTTCCTTTCCAAGAAAGTGGTTGAGGATGATACTTTAGGTGGTACAAATACATCCACCAAGGAACTTCCACAGGTTCATCGGCTTTGCAACTTTTTCTCAAAGATTTGGTGCTTATTTGTTTGGGTATTCTTATTGTGTTTCTCTCATCATGACAAAGTCGACTTAAGAACAATTGCACTTAGTAAAATGGATAAACTAAGACTACTCCAACTCAACTATGTACAACTCCATGGGTCCTATAAACATTTTCCAAAAGGCTTAAGATGGTTGTCTATGCATGGATTCCCTTTGAGTTACATACCTTTTGACCTACAAATGGAGAAGATGGTTGCTCTTGATATGTCTTATAGCAATCTGCAACAACTTTGGAAGAAGCCAAAGGTATCAAACATCCAAAGCATTAATCATTTAGTTTTCTCAAATGGCTAATATCTGTTAATTTTCTTCAAATGGCTAATATCTTTTAATTTAATGCTAAAATCAATAGTTGCTTCCATCATTGAAGATTTTAAATCTCAGTTTTTCCAAGATTGTGAGAATCGGTGACTTCTCATGGCTACCAGCACTTGAGAGATTGATACTAACAAGATGTGTAAGTCTGGTTGAGGTGTGTGAATCAATCGAGCTATGCAATAAACTTGTTCTCCTTGACGTGAGTTATTGCATTAAGCTCAAAAGGCTTCCAAGAAGCACGAGAAGGTTGAAAAACATTAGAATTCTATTAGTAGGTGGTTGTACAAATCTTTGTGAATATCCACGCCATATGAAAGATATGAAGTCATTAGAAGTTTTGAATGCTAGAGAATTTATCATAAACTCGCAATCATCTCCGTATGCCATTGTGGATGTGATACAAAAAGGTTTAAAAGGTTTTTCACTTTTCAACTCCTTAGTAAGAATATCCCTCAAAAACAACAATTTATCCAACGAGTTATTCCCCATGGATTTTAGCAGCCTGACAAAGTTGAAGGTGTTAAATTTGAGTTGGAATCCGCTAACTTCTTTGAATGTGAGAAACCTTGGTAGACTTGAAGTCCTCTGTTTGGAAGGTTGTCATTACCTAAAGTATGTATCATGTATCAGTATGATCGCATATATGAATATCCATAACTGCAGTTCACTAGAAAAATTAGAATATGAACCGGTGACAAAACCAAATATCAGCTCTTTATCATCTGTATCCGTGGTTGAAATTGAAAGCATGCGCAAGGTACAACCCCTAGCACAAGTGAATGAAAACATAATCCGTAATTTAGGCTGGAAGGATTTAGTACATGTGAAAAACCAAAAGGTGCATATTATAGATGGAATCATATGGGATACACCGCAGAAACTTCAAGTCCAGGTTCTTCTCTCTCTCTCTCTCTAACATATACATACATACATACATACATACATACATGGATCTTAAGCTAATGATGATCTAGAGAGTAGAGACATGAAATTAACTTGGTTTATATTAATTAGACTTCTTGATTTTGCAGATGTTATATGAGCTTGGAATATTTAGCATATTATTCAAGCAAAGAGCGATTCCAGAATGGTTCAGTCAAAGAAGCAAGGGATCATCAATAACATTTATTGTGCCTTCATCTCCTTACAATCTTAGGGGATTAAATGTAGGCTATGTATATACATACTCGCAATATGGTGAATGGGTCGATTTAATTCGTAATAAAACTAAGAACCTCCACCAGAAATATTGTCCTAATTTACAAGTGGTCAGAGTAGACGATGATGAAGAAAGCATAGTATGCATAAGACATTGGGTGATTTCTAATAATGAGATAGAAGAGGGCGACGAGGTTACTGTTGACATTGCACTTCCTATGGGGAATGGTGTAATGGTAATTGAATGTGGTATAAATCTTGTTTACGACCACAAAGATGATGGTGATAACTCTTTGGCTGTTTACCAGTCATGGAAATAAAATATTTGTGCATATCTACAACACTTTTTGTTAATGATGGAAACAATTACAAGATGTACCACTAGTTTACTTCTGCTCCTGATCCTTTTTAACAGTAAAAATCTATTAATTTCTTGGCTACATTGAGAGAATCGAATTGGAAACCAAAAATACTCGTTAACTTAATAAAGAACAAAAGATAGGTGCATCTCAAAACAAAAGAAAACATTCAAAACTTTGTTTGCCTTTAAAGTCGGCCCTAATACCCATTTTATTGACCTTCCTAAACCCATAAAGCGAAATTATCTACTGATAAAAGAAGACTCCTAATTAGACTCCAAATTATAATAAGCTAAGATAAATATAAAACATAAAAATATTGAACACTCCATGAACTTTTCTTTTTGCTCCTTTCCTGTACGATTCATATCAATACCCCCTCGCTGAAAATCCACCTTGTCCTCAAGGTGGAAAGTGAACATGCTCATCGGTTTACAGATCTACATCTTCCTTATCAACCAATAACTTGTTGGGTTTTATCGGGGTAGCGATGACCGGTGCGAATTTGCATTCACAATGAAAACAAAGACCATTGACTCTTTTTATCGGTGAACTCCGAATTTGTCATTCTTTTAAAATGTATTTTGGTTGGTGCTACCCCATATTCTATCTACGCAAACGTATTGGAAGTACCTTGGTTTCTTACTACCTCGGTTGTGGGGAGTGTCCCTGTGAGTTTCGGCAATGTACTGTCTTGCTCTACTGTTAGTTAGCCTGGTTCGACTTATCAACCAGTAATGCTAATTTAATCGTTTATCCGAGCCCCGCAGATTGCATCATTCTCACCGTGTTGTGCAATTTTGTTTTGAACCCCTTAATGAAGGTTCCTTCCAACACCTGTTCTTGAATTCCGTCCAACTGTGCCACCAACTATTCAAACATACCAACATACTCACGAACTGACCCATCTTGTTTAATGGAGAGGAATTGTTCATATAGGTTGCCTTCGTAGGATTGATGGAACTGCTCAGGTAACCTTAGTTCAATCTCCTCCAAACTACAAAACCACCCCCTTTATGCTCGCTTCATCAGTACCATGCCAATACCATCCCCTCTAGGCATAGTACTGCTTCCCTTAGTCTTTATCCCGATGCTGCTAACCCTTGCATATCAAAAAAAAAATCTTTCTGCTTAGTACACCACTTTGTATGCATTTTCTCCTTCAAATAAGGGCATTTTAAGTTTTCGTAGGCAATAATCCATATCGGGAACCCACCCGCACCCGTAACCATGGCTTGTGATTAGGTAGCTTGTGGTTCCCTATTCCTAGTCCCCACCTGCATATAGCTACATTGGCTCTAGAGTGTATTGTATGAGACCATGTATGTGGTAGTAGGATGTTAGACATGTAAAATAGTGTAGATAGTTGTCTATGTTGATGTGACAACCCGAAATTTCCATTCTGAACAAACCATTTGAAGCCAATAGAAGTAGAACAGTTACAGTGAAAACTCAGATTTCGAGTATAAGTTTGGCAGTTTTCAGGATTTTTACACTTAAGGAGATATTAGGAGAGTGGATGCACTAAGGTTTTGTGCAACACTGTTATTCCAATACTCTAGGACATTAGAATTCGTTTCAGGAATAAAAATATTTTCTGCCAAAATATCTCAGGACTATAAATAGAATTCTGAACGAAATTGGTTCATTAGTTGAATTCTAATTAGAGAAAAGCCAAAATTCTCTCTCACGGATCTTCGGGTTTTTATCCCAAATTGTGAGTAACTCTTTCTAGTAGTGTTAGAAAGCTTTAAATGTGTTCATAACATAGATTACATAGCTAAATCATTCGATTTAGGAGTTTACTCCCCAAGGTGTTCTTGGGCGGTAAACTCCCGAAACCAAGCCTAGATTGTCCCCCGTGATATACTACTGCCTTGGACTTGTATAGGAGTGTATTAGGGACATGAAATCAACCAAGAATCACCCAAGTTTGGGAGTTCACGGCCCAAGAATATCTTAGGCCGTAAACTCCAAAAAGCATGCTCAAAATGGTGCTTTTAAGGCACCTAAGGCTTAGACTTGATTTTAGACATGTACCCTAAAGTGTTTAAAGCCTAGAAAACATAAGGAATCACAAGTATTAAGGAGTTTATGGCCAAGACAAGTTCTTGGGCCGTAAACCCCTATAAAGGGGTCAAATGACACCCTAACTCCTTCCTTATGCCTAGAACCCAACATAGATCATAACCTTGAAATGTTAGAGACTTGAAAACACCATAAACACCCTCCCAAGGGAGTTTACAGCCGTAAACTCCAAGGGAATATGGTCTCTGGGCCGTAAACTCCTTAAAGGAGTTAATAGGAAGCCCAAACACTTGATTTAGCCTTGAAACAATTTACCACTAGAGTTGTAGTAATTCTAAGCTTCATTTAGTGACCCTAAGGAGAGTTTACGGCCAGGAGTTTACTCCCCTGGGCCGTAAACTCCAAATCATATGGTCATTAGACCTTAAACTCCCATTAGAGGCCTTGCACTCCTTTGTTGCAACCCATTAGCCTCCTAGCACTTGACCAAAAGTGTTTTCCTCGCGTTTAAATGTTTATACTTGTATAATTAGTGTTTTAATCACTAATTATTTATATACATATGTCTTCATATGTAATTAGGATCATTGTGTGTGTATAAAGTCTTCACTTGACACCAAGCACTTGTCCGATCCTTCCTTACGATAACAGTCCGTTCAATTCCAGTCACTTATTGCAGGTGAGTTCATACCCCTTAATCAATGTTTTAAATTGTTTTTAAATGTTTTATGGGGGGGATACAAGTAGAATTATGCTAATTATTATATCAATCACATGTGATTAATAAGCAGCATTCAAATGCTTGGCTACTCATTAGCCGTTTTACCAAACAGTTTCCTTCAAATGTTTTTCATAAACACTTTACGTGTTTAAAAACTCCTTATTACACCGTACATTTTATTCTGTATATTACATTTCAAACTTATTTACAATTGTGTTTCAAACAAATGTTCTTTATACTAAACTGTTTTATCAAACCCATTCCTTCGAAACCATTTTATAGATCGACATCAAGTCGATCTTTTCTTAGAAAATATTTATGTTCAAAGGTTTTACAAATCTTATTTTATGCTTTTATATTATAAATTGAATGCCTCTATATGTATAGTTATATAATAAATGTTTAAAAGACTTAGGAAGGCTATCCACCCTATTTCCTTTTCGCGCTTGAGATGTGGTCTAGTGGGATATCGGGTACTCATCCGAAGGTCGTTTAAATATTAGTTATATATCATGTGTACATATATAGTCATAAAAGGTCCTTCCAGTTCATCCCATGCCCTTGGGTAGCAAGGGTATACATCCATGTTCATACATCCCAGTTAGATTACTAGTAAACTACCATATGGGTAGTTTAGGAAGATACTAGAACTATTACTAGAACGCGATATCATACAATGAGTCAGTTCATTCATGAGTCTATACTTGCTAGATAGAGTGCACATACATTACAGCTAGAACATTTCATTACTATGAGTACATATACAACTATACTAGGAAGAGAACATATACAACGATACTAGAACGAGTACATTACTATACTTGCTAAATAGAGAGAGAACACACATTACAGCTAGCACACGTAGAACATTTCCGTACATTACACTTACATTAATACGTTAATAAAATTGTGATCCACTGTATCGGAGCATGCCTTAAATGTCATGCCCAAGTTGTAGCCAGAGTCTCTTGAAGGGAGAGCGTGAGTTTGCGTATAGATCTATACTGGATTGACTATCCTACACCTTGCTGCTAGCTACAGCGGGACCTGCAGGTCTGCGGGTGCCAAACGTCATACCTTTTTATGACCATTCTTATGTCGTTGTTACCAGTCAATAGTATGGTGCAATTAATCACATGATGCCTTAATATAAATCCGGTTTAAGGTAATTAGTACAACAGTAGTTCTTATAGCGCTACGTTTTAGTACTACATTAATTTTCCCTGTACACATATTTAGTGATCTTTTCACTTAAACTATAAATGTAAAAACTATATTTTGTTAATAATAGTTACACTTGGGAAAATTACACACTTTTACATGGCACGAACATTTAGAACAGTTAAGTCTTGGTAGAAGACTACATTGAGAACAGTTAGGTCTTGGTAGAAGAAACCCTTATATAATAGTAGGAATCATTGGGATTTCTAGAGTTTTTCAAACGTTTACAGTTGTTTTACAAACATTTTCATACTTACAGTTCATATACATTTACAATACTTACAATTCATTTACTTACAAATTTTGACATACAAATTAAGACACTAAAATACTTATGATCTCACCAGCTTTAAAGCTGATACTCGCTTTCAAAATTACTTGTATCCTCAGGTCATCATAGACAGGTACCGATGCAAGGAGATGGGAAGATGGAGCTTGTTCAAGACTCATCTTTCATTTTTGATTTATGCTTTAGTGTTTATCAAAATTTGACAGAACACTTGTATAATAATTATATTATTAATGCAATGGATGATGTTGTTGCTTGTTTACTACTTTTCATTGTTGTGATACTGTACATAACGTCCTCCGCCCCAGAACGTTTCCGCCGTTCTTGGTTTTGGGGTGTGACAGTTGATGTTCTTGTTTGATTGTTTGCTTGCTATATATATGTCAACATATCTGATGGTGGGTTGTGGTGGTCTTGCTCTGTACGGTAGGCCAAGATACTCGGGCGGGCCAACAGTGTGTTGTAGGTCAGGTGCATACCAGTTGTATGTTGTAAGCATAGGAGGCAGGCTAGTCATGGACTGAAGGCCGGTATTGTGCATTCAGGATAGCGGTCCAGGTGTACTCTAAGTCTCGCGAGGCAGTCCAGTTGACTAAAGGCTCGTGTGTGCATGCATTGTATGTATATTGTGGTGTGTGGTATTTTGGGGGAACTCACTAAGCTTCAGCTTATAATTTTGGATTTAATGTTTTCAGGTACTACCGATGATCGTGGGAAGGCAAAGATGTGAATGTACACATTCATCTGCAGCATTGGAGTTTCACATTTAACCTATATCATTCATGTTTTCATATAATTATATTATGAACAAATAAGTTTTCTTAACTTGGGTTTTATGAAAATGGTGTTTTTATCTTAAATAAAAATGAAGAATTTATTTGTGAAAATGGGACGTTACACCCTTCTTCGTAGAATCTCTAAATCGGACAATATACTGTACTTGATGTTGTCGTTTGTAGGGCTTTCTTTGATCGATATGTTTTTTTTTCTTTTTTGTACTGAATGGCTTTATGACTTTGAATCCATAGAATATGGGCTTGCAACTTTGAGTCCCTAAAATTTAAGGCCTTGCGACTTTGAATCCCTTAAATTTCCATGATTTCGCTTTTGGTTCCACCCTTCCACGTTTTTATGTTTATCCAGAATTTGTCTAATTAACTATCATGTGGAACAAATAGGAATTGAATGCGAAAATGTATCTTCATCTCATCGCATCAATGGAATGGACGTCATTTCTTCATCTTCAAAAGTGATCATAACTACTTCAAGGATTTCTTCATTGGTAAGGCGATTTAGGGCAAATTAGCATCGATCTACTCTAAACGGTTTATGGGCAAAGTTGCAATTTACACTAAGAATCAAACCATCTTGATGAGAGCCATCAAAGGTTGGCCTCTTTAGCTTTCTTCCTCTAATCAATAAAAAATATTTATATTTGTAGTTTTGTTGAAATTCTTAAACATAACTCATATTCCATGGAAATAAGAGACACATCTTTGGATTTCCCACTCATGAATCTACTCAATCGGTGAAGGTTGAGGTCTTCAATCCCGCGAAGGGACGTCGATCTAAATTCTTTTAGATACATAACATTTATTTTTTCGATCGATATAAGCTGGGGAAGGAATTTCTGAGGGTGTCATTGTCGATCCATTTATCTACCCAGAATAATGTATCATTTCCCACATTAGTTTGCTTTTTTTATAACTTCTCCAATTAGGATGCCAATTTTCGCTAAATCTCCCTTGATGCCTCCTATATTGTTCCAACCCCCAACTATTGACCTTGACATACATTCATCATGCTTTAAATAGAGGTTGAGTATCCTTTAATAATGCAACTCCATAGTGAAGACGAGTCGGTCTTAATACGTCACCACCACTTCACTATAAGTGCAATATTTAGGGCACGAATTGATCCATGTTTAGGGCACAAATTGATCTAACACCAAGCCCCCCACAATCTTTAGGTGCCATTACATTATCATATGATATCCAAGTTCATTTTTGTTTTATTATCGACCCAACACCATAAGAATTGTCTTTGAAACCGCTCAAGGGTGTTAATTACACCCAATAGAGCAATAAAAAGTGAAAAGAAATAAGTAGGAAGATTACCAAATATTGACTTAACTATGGTAAGTCTCTCACGAAATGATAAGGTCTTCGATTTCCAAGATGAAAGCTTAGATTGGAACCTCTCAATTATCGGCTTCCAATTCTTCTTGAGGTTCATGTTTGCCCCCACGGGAACACCAAGAAAGGTAAATTGAAGGGTAGTCGATTCACATCTAAGGAGAGAGGCCCACCGATTGGTTTTGTTCATTGAAGCCCCAATACCTAAAACTTTGGACTTATGAAAATTAACTTTTAGACCGGATGAGACTTAAAGAAATGAAGGATTCGGGCTAAGTTCTTGATGTTGCTTTCGGACCATTCCCCCACAAAAAGGCGTCGTCGGCATAGAAAATATGGGATATATAGTTTTTCATTATGGGAAATTTTAAACATTTGAATATACCTTTTTCACAAGTCGTCTTCATGGATCGTATTGCCTAATGCCTTTGGAAATAGAAAGTTCATTGTCGGTGCCCCGTTAACAAGAATCGATGCTCTGGAGGATGAAAGACACCCATTGATCCACATACGTCATTTGAAGCCATAACCTATTTGCATGAGAATAGAATCAACCCAATTAATTGAATCAAACACCTTATCGAAATCAATTTTAAATAAAGAACTTTTCGCTTTGGTTTTTTCACCCAAGAGCATACTTTATTAACAATAAGAGGTTTGTCAAGGATGTTCCGACCCTTCATAAAAGTTGATTGTACCTTGTCAATATTGTGCCTAATACCCACTTTTAGACATATAGCGAGAAACTTGGCAATGATCTTGTATACACATTCAATAAGAATAAGACTGATTGGACCGTAGTCACTGAGTTTGAGTGGATCCTTGATTTTTAGGGCAACAATGATAAATGATGAGTTACATCCCCTGATGATTTTCCTATATCTCTTGAAGTGCTTCACAAAAGCCACAATATCGGTTTTTAACAACCCCTAAGAAGTTTTTATGAATTGGAAGCATCTCGTCTGGGAGCCTTTTTGTTACCGCACGCCCAAACAACCAAATTTGATCTCTTCCAAAGAAATTAGGGTTTCTAAGTTCAAACTAATCTCAGGACCATTTTCCATGAACTTATTCTTAAATAATCTAAAGACTTTTCATTTTATCACACCAACCTTAGTGTTCTATTTATCATTAATTATGAGCCCCACGTATTCGATTCTTCATGTTCTTGTTACCATACCCATGAAGGAAAAAAAAAAGTATTTTCGTCACCATTAACCGCCATCTTTATACAAGACTTTTTTTAAGTCGAGTATCACTACCTTTTCCAGTTTAATAATTTGTTGGTGATCGCTTCTTTGTTCTGCCATCTCCAAATCAGAAAGCAATATGGACTACAAAATTGTATCTAGCTCATCAACCCATTGTTTTAATTGTTTCGTATCACGAACCCCTTGGGATGATCAAGGCCCTCCGGTTCTTGATTTCATTTTTTAAGTGTCGTGACTTCTAACTAATTCATCTTATTTATACAACTCTCTAACCCATTAAAATCTCCACATGATATATTGACTAATCTACCCTTACCATTTAAATAAAGTGCAATAACATAAAAGCCCCTCATCTTATTTCTTTATGCTTTCCCTAGTCTTGTTTTCATGCCTTGCACTATGGTCCGTGTTCATCATTTGGTAATCATTGGTTTGAAGACTGTTGATCAATTTGCATTCCATAGAGAAAAGAAAAGTGAGCTTCATTGAACTAAGGAGCCTCACTCAAACCATAATTAGACCCAAGTTGATGTATAAACGTTGAATACAATCAAATCGAATAATTCAAATTCATAAGACAAATGGCAAGCAAGACATATATTTCTACATAAATTTCAACAAACAAATTAAAATTGCACTAATTTGTGCAAATAAGTCCCTCATTTCGTATCCATTTTCAATATGGAATCTTTATTTTAACAAGTTGGACTAAAGAGTAGAATAGCAAATTAGCAACTAACACAAGATTTAATACAAGCAACACAAAACTAAAAGCAATTCCACAAACAGCACCCGATTTATAAAACATTAGCAACTTTCTTCTACAAACCTATATATCATTATCTTATAAAGATAAAAATAGTTGCTATTTTAGCCTTATACCCTTTTATGTCATATACCATTGAAACCAAAGTTCAAGATGTTATCACAGGTCAACAAGATATGAGGGCAAAAAGGACATTTATATTGATTACCACCATCATTTTCCAAATCTTTTTGTATTTGTAAACATTCAAGTCTATCAAGTATTAACATACTAGTGATTCCTCATTGTGTGGCATTGGAAGCTTTTCCATGGCCCTAGATTGTATCTGTTTCAAAAAAAGACAAAATGATCAAGCTGTCTGGATAAATGACAGTGTCAGTGTCAGTGTCAGTGAAACAGGGACGTATTTGTAAATTAACAAAAAAACATACAACGGATTAAAGAAGGTTGTAGAACTATTTTGAGGTGCTTGTTTTGTCTTGATGCACACGTTTTGCCCTACGGCGTGTATGGCTTGTATGGGAATTACGCGATCGCTTTTTTGACTTTTTACTGCCAAAAAAAAAAATCAAAAATAAAAAATAAAAAATCAAGAACCACATTTGAGTAAACATTTGTAAAAGCAATAACACAAACCTGAATAAAGATGACACCATAGTAAGTAGAACCATCACAGGGAAAACCATTAAAGCGGATGCCTAAATTAATAACATAATAATCTCATTAACTATAAAATTATATAAACTATTTTTATAAAAATAATCACATTACTTAAATACTTCAAAACACATACCATAAACCACACAAGTTCATTAGTTGCAAAGGCACGTGTAATTTCATTTTGCTTCATCACTTCATGTATGTTACCTCGTACCTTCCGAAATAAAATCCACGTCATCAATAATTATAAATAAAAAATATATATATTATATTCTTTTTCCTTCCAACATACAATGAAACTAACACCAAATTATATATTCAACTAAGTCTCCACTTAACCCATGGTTAGGCTACAAAACACAAGGTTAAATGACATAACAACAAACAAAAGGGTAAAATTGTCATTTAAAAAAAAAAAAAAAAGCAGAATGTTACCTGTCGATGGTATTTTAGGGCGTATTTGGAGAACCTTTTATAACCACGGAGTAATTTCTTGGAGTAAGGTTTTAGAAAGATGTGTGTTTTATTAACATAAGGTTTCAGTGTCTTTGAAAGCCAATTGACATAAGGTTTTGTAAACTTCTTAACTTCCTGCAAAGATATACAACACATGGTAAATGTTATCCCAGTTTTTAATTTTTATACATAAATAAAATAGAAAAATAACAAAATGAAATGATTGGGTAAATTTTACAATAACAAGACCTTGATGTAAGGATCCAAAATGGTTTTTATATTGGTAATTTGAGACTGTAATTTTTTCATGGATACATGGTAAATTTCAACAGCTTTGACACTAAATTTTTGTGCATGTGGTTCCATATTTGTCACTAATGTAAGCCATCGTTCCTTCATGATAGGAATCCATTTCTGTATATAAAAAAAAGATAATCATAAATAGATTAATCAAGATGTAAACTAATATTAATAATAAAAGATAAATGAAAAAAAAAAGTTCTTACTGTGTGAACCATATCAATGTAGGGCCATGTCCATCTTTGAACATGAGTTTGTGTTTCCATTGCCTAAAAATATTTCATAATATTAATAATATAACTTTAAAGATATTATTAATATTAGTTTTCCATATACATTGAAAATGAATTTCTAGAAAACCTTTTGAAATGCAACATCAAGAGCTGGTTTTCCATATACATTCCAATGAGTCACCATGAAAGACTGCATATTGAGAAAAATAAGAAATAGAAATGTTTTTTTTTTCATTTATTTTAAAGCAAAAGGAAATGGGAATATACCTGAAAATGAATTAAATGAACTGCTAGCCATGGTGGAAGCCATGAATCATGGACCTGATGCATAAACATTTTTTTAAATAACGAAAATATATAATGAAAGTACATTGTTTTTTTTTTTTTTTGTATTTCAATTTCATATACCTCTGCAAGTTCTTTTGAGAAGCGTGCAGCTTTAAATTGGACTCTGATTCTTTCTTCCTATAAACATATTGGAGTCTTTGAAATTTTGTAAAAGTAGCCAAAGTTTTTAAAAAAAAAAGTAGAGTTTTAGAAAACCTCAGCTTTCTTTAGAGCAAGTTCTGTTTTATGGATTCTAATCTTTTGTTCTTCGTTTGTCCTCTGAAGCTGGAAATAAAGATAAATTTATACAAAGAAAATTTTATACATATATAATAAGAAATAATACAAGTAGAAATAACTGATTATAATAATAATAATTCATGGGTACCTTCACAAGTTTCTCATTTAATTCTGCAATTTTTGTTTCAGCAACATGTATTCGAGCTTCAAGTGCATCTTTTTTTGTGTATTGTTTTGCTATTTCAATTCTAAGATCTTCAACCTATTGAAAAAGAAAATTAATTTAGGAATTGGACAATGAGATTATATCTTTTGATGATATTATGAACATCACCTGCTTTTCAAGTTCACCAGCTCTTGCATGAGCCTCACCCATTTGTTCCTTTGCATCAAAAGATTCTTTTTTCTACAAAAAGAAATGGAAGAATCATGTATTGACACATCAACTTGATAACTTAAGATGCAAACAATAACTAATATTGTTGGAAAATGACCTGGAGAGATTGAATTTCACTACGCAAGGAGGCCAAACTGTTTGATTTCTCAAGAACATTTGTTTCCAGTTGTTTGATTCTTTCATCTTTGGAGTTAATTTCACGGCTCCTCTCATCAATGCTGGATTCTGAGAATGAAATCCTTGGAAAAATGAACAAATTTGTGCAGAAATTGTAAATAAACTCTCATTTCCATGGTACTTTTATAAGAAGATGCAAAGGAATTGATAGTCATTTGAAAATGGTTGAATAAGACTGTAAATGTTAGAGCATACAAGAAATGATACAAAGATAAACGTTATAGTTCATACCATCAGTTAATAAACACACCTTACAGCTATAGGAAAAAGGAAAACCTAGAAACGATATCATCCATAATCACCAGCCTTTTACCAAAATCTAAGTAAATCAATTTTCGGAGTTCATTGTACATAACGAAAATGTTCTGTAACGGTGAAACACGAAATTGAGAAGATAGAAGCGAGACCTAAATTGAGAATCTTTGATAGGAGATGTTCGTGCTTGATTTTGAGAGATGAATCATCCGACTGGTCTACTTCGTAATCATGAAGGGTTTCTGAAGATGCAAAGAGGACGAGAATTAGGGTCATACAGAAGAATAGCCGTCGTTTTGGGGCCGCCATTGGAGTAAAATTCGAGCTCATAAAATGAATGGAAATTTTTTTGCTTCCCGATTTTATAGTACTGGGAAAAGGGGGGAAAGAGAAAGACTTCCTTTCCATATATAGAAGAATTTTTTGGAAGAACCAAAAAAAATTGTTTATAAAATAGTTTTTTAAAAATTATTTATTTTAAATTTTTTAATGAGTTTAATCATTTTTTAAAATTCTTTTTAATATATATTTTTATTAAATAATTTTTTTTTATTTTTATATGTTATTTATCATTTTTTTTTCATGAAAGTTTTCATTAATTTAATTATCATCGTACAACGAGTGAGACCACAAACGGACAACAAGTGGCGTCACTACATCTTTTTGTATGGTAAAACTAACTCGTTTAAATACTACATCCCTAGATCTAGGAGATATAACATTGATATTCATGATCTGTTGTACTCTATTAAGAAACTCCACCGCATCCGGCGCGAGGAAACCAAACGTATCAAATGCAAATGGTATGAACACGTGCTGATTTTCCATGCACGATTTCTCATTTTTGGTGACTTTGCATGTAGCATCTTTTAAAGCAGCATGTCCTGCCGTGAAACCCCCAGCCCTCAAGCCTACGAGAGGGGATACCCCTATAAGGTCTACACATGCATGTTTCCTTCCGACCCATCCAAAAATTAAAATGTCAGCAGGTTAAAGGGTTGACCTTCCTTCTGTCAGGTCAGTCAAGAAATTCACAGGAGCCTCTTTCTTGGCAGAAACTCTGGCATGCATAAATATGTCAAACACAACATTCATAACCATATCGTGCTTGTATTTGAACCCCGAGAGTTCTTTACAGTGAACTACATGCTTTCCAAATGAGTCCAAACATGTCGTGCGACACACCGGACATATCTCGTCAGCTGCGAAATTGGAATCATGAGTCGATATTTGAGGATAGTACGATACTCCACAGCAGAAATATGTTGGTCAAGCCCATCTACAGGGATAGCTAGAAGAAAATTTTGAGCATGTGGTGCACGTAAGCACTGAAAACTCGTTTTCTATCGAGTCGTCGTGTCGAGATGCACTTCCATATCTTGGATAATTTTACAAAAAAGGGCACTCGTCAGTGTATTCTGGGATTTAAGGAGGGCGGTGTCTTTAGTAGTAAAACTACTAAGGTCAATATCCGGAAGCTTGTTACGAAGAGAAGTCAAGGCATAATCATAATCAGAATACATACCATATATGTCGTTATCTTGTAATATGTTGTCTTGTAATATGTTGTCTTGCAATACCCAAGATTGGGCCCTTAAGGAAACAAAAGCATATGAGGTAGTCTCTACTGCCGAGTATAAACTCAAACCACCAAACCTAATGGGTAAGGAAGCAATTCACCACTATATGTCGCCAAAGAAAGGGCCACCACAAAACCACAATGTCCTCAATTGCCTCGCGTAACCCATTGTCAAAGAATATTGTCGCCTCTTCCATGTGAAGGGGTTTGGCACGTCCTCAACCCAAAGAAAAGCTTAGCAATACCCATACAAGACTGAAGCAAAAGGAGCTTGTAACACCCCAGTATTCAGGTACTTTTAAATTCATCCTTATGGTTTTAATTCAACTCATTTTGGTCCATGTAATAAAATGAAGTAGCCATGAGAAGCCCAGTGGCAATTTTGTAATTTTGGGACAGGAGGAGTACACTAAGCGTACATGAAGGTACGTTGAGCGTACTAAGGCGCACCCTAGTACGTTGGGCATATACTTATGTATGTTGGGCGTACTTATGTCTGGAGGAAACCCTAAGTTTTAGGGTTTGAGGGGTATTTAAACATCCTTATGGCTCATTATCCCCACCTTTTTCAGCCTCCAAAGCCTTAGATTCGTTCTTGCAAAACCCTAGCCCCTTAGAGTGTGATTTGAGCCTTAAAGTGTCTTTTTAGTGTATTAGTGGATGGAGAAGTTGATGGGTTTTATACAAACAATCCTATGTGTGCATGCAACCCTAGTTTCGATTTATGTTTTCTCTATTAGACATACAACAAATGAACACAAATAGGAAACCCTAATATGCATCTAATATTTTCAAAAATCACATATGAAAGATTAGATCGCATACCTTTGTTACTATATAGTAATAACAACTCAAACTTGAAGATCCTTGCTTTTAAGAACATGTACCACAATTATAGTACCTCTAATGGCTCACAAACACACTAGGGAAAGAGGGTGAATATGAGAGAGAGGAAAGGGAGTGACTTGCTCTAAAAATTGGCTCCTTCTAGGGTTTCACAAGGTGTGGCCGAATTCAAGAGCTAAAGGCTCTATTTATACTTGAGGCTAGCTAGGGTTTTAAGGTGGAAACCCTAATTCCTTAGGTTAGGGCCTAAGCAAGTCCATGGACTCCGTTACCTTAGGGCTTGGATGAAAATACCTAGAACCTTCTAGGGATTTTCGGCCGTCCCTAATAAGGGTGATAAAATGGCCCAAAGCCTCAAGTATCAAATAATTACAAAACAACCCCTGCACTTTCAGTCCGTTCCTTTAATCCCAAAATTAATTCCAAATTAATTTATGATTAAATACTTATTAACAATATGATTTCTAATTAATAGATTATTCTTATAATATATTAATAAATCATATTTATGCCCCAAATTATCATTCTAAATAATAAATTTAATCTCTCTCTCTAATAGTCATCCTGTCTAGTTGCCAGTGTGAAGACAACCCAAAAGGACCATGCTACCATCAAATCAAGTACATACCAATTACAGTTATGGGCTTAGACACCTAATCCAACAGTCTTCCACTTGGATAAGTCTAATAGCTATAATTGCAAGTATGACTTCAGAATCTGATTAGCAATCGTAGCTCTCAAAAGTCGTTGTCGAACTCTGACCTAGTCAGATACGTGTCCTTAAGATAAGGGATCATATAATCATCCATTATGCAAGATATCATGTAGACAAAGACATGGAGCATAATCATTCTCAATGTCCAACAGTTTGTTTCCCGATTTCTGATTTGTTTGACAACGAACTTAATTGAACATATCAATTCAGTCCTGACTGGGCCCGACACATAAGTTAACACAAAATCATCGAGGGGCCTAAGATATCGCTTTTACCCTCTTAGGATAAAAGGAACAGATAAACTTTGACTTATACGCTTGTACTATTTACTCATCAAATCATACACAACAACACGTTTTATAACATCAAGTTACTGATGCGTTTACGCATTATCAATACATAACCAACTTGTAAACAACAACTCATATATCTCGGTTTAAAGATTATACGATATTATCGTCTCACACTCGTGATAAATTCCATGAAGTACTTCAAATAAGCATGAGTTTAATTCAATACTCAAATTCTATTTTCAGGAGTACTCCTGAACGTTGCAGCAAACATTTGTTATGTCTAAGCAATTAGACAATCTACAAACCAATTCATGACGGTCTTGCCTCATTACTTACTTCCAAAGAATGATCGACTGTGGATAATTCAAATAATCCAAATATTCAAGAAGTAAAACATGCAAAACTGAAACATAAAATAAACAATTAACAAAAGATAGTAAACAATTACTTATAAATAAATCTCCATTAATTAATCATCAAATGTTAATTACATTTATATTGTTACAAGTTTCTAAAATATCTATCAATTACTAAAACTAATGTCGTCATTTAGACCAATGCTGCTTGCATGCTGAACGTGCTTAATCCTACTTAAACCCTTTGTGAGGGGATCCGTAGGATTCTCTTCTGACGATACCCTCTTGACCACGAGGAGTCCTTCTACTCGATGTCTGATGAAGTGGTCTTTTCTGTCGATATGTCTGGATATGCCATGATCCCTTGGTTCCTTGGTTAAGGCAACCGCTCCTTCATTATCACAGAAAATCTCCATGGGCTCCTTTATGGCTGGTACAACTCCAAGATCTCTAATGAAGTTATTCAACCATATATCCTCCTTCAACGCTTCGCTCGTAGCTATGTACTATGATTCGTACGTTGAATCAACCACGGTCTCCTGCTTGGAACTTTTCCAAGTCACTTTTCCTCAATTTAGGGTAAACACCCAGCCCGACCAAGAGCAGAAGTTATCTCTGTCGATCTAAAAGTTAGCGTCACTATACCCTATCACTCTCAGGTCATCACTCCCACCAAGTATAAGGACCTAGTCCTTAGTCCTTCGTAGGTACTTAAGAATTTTCTTAAATGATGTTCAGTGAACTCTACCCGGGTTCCCTTGATATCGGCTAACCATGTTCAACGCAAAAGCAACCTCAGGGCGAGTACATGTCATAGCGTACATGATTGAGCCAACGGTGGAAGAGACTTCTTTCCTTCAAGAAGTTCTACCAGTTGCCAAACCTTCAGCTTCTCAAATTGATTCAACTCTTCATGCATGGCATCCACCCAAATTGGTTTGTTAAGAGTCATCTCAACGTTCTTTGGCTCGATTTGGGATATGAAGCACGGATATAGACATTTGTTAACATATCTACTCTGGCTTCTAGTTTTGACTGCATCCGCCAGGGAACCTATAACATTTTCGATGGGATGGTCGTGCCGAACCCTTGAAGAAATCTCATGATCCACCGCTTGTGAAGAGACAGGAAGATTCATGATGTTCTTTACCCCGCATGTGGCTGAATCACTTCTATCCGATGATTGGAAGTCGTATGAAGTACTTGCCACATACTCATTAGGAATTCTCTCATGAAAGAGAAAATCCATAAAAGTAGAATCAAAAGTTTTTGCAGAGTCAGTGATGACATTTGTAACAACGTAAATTTCCAAAATAATTTTCCGCATTTTATAAAAACATAATTCATTCATTATTCATAAAAGCATCATTGTTTAAAACTCAATTCATGACATATATCAATCCCAAGATCCCATAACATAAAAATCCTGTGTATGTACTGATCAAGCCGGCGCCTTTCCGCGATCCTCACTAGTACCTGAAACACATAACACAAAACACGGTAAGCACAAAGCTTAGTGAGTTCCCCAAAATACCACATATAACACATATTAGCCGCTCGAGGCTACAGCTCTGTGGGTCCGTGCACCCAAACTCTGTGAACCCTCATGTTCTAACTCTGCAAACATGCACAACATAATTCACATAGAAGAATGCAATGCAACACATAACACATATATAGCATACAAACACTGTATCACATAACTCTATTTACCTACTCAAGGTAAAGTATAGTGAGAAGACTAACCTCGGGTATCTCAGTAAATCTCTGACTCGGTAAACTCTGGTCTAGCCCCTGCCTAATCACATGAAATAAATACTCTAATTAATACAACCCTTAGGGATAGGCTAATCTCTTCCTCTCAATACATCCTCTAGGAAGGGTAAAAGACTATCCTACCCTTCTGATGACTCTAAGGTCCAAACATTGACTAACCCTAAAAGTCAACGAAGTCAACGGTCAATCTTGACCAAACTCGCCGAGTGCGCAACTGTGACTCGGCGAGTTCACACATGCTCTACACTCTCCTAGTCCTCATTCGACTCACTGAGTCTACCTCAACTCTGCAAATCATCACTGATCTCAACTGTGGAATGTCTCGACCCAACTCGCCGAGTCCGGCTCCTGACTCGATGAGTACCATCGTGCACTCTGTCTTCTAGATTCCCTCTGACTCACCGAGTCGCTTCCCCAACTCAGTGTGTCACCAACTGTGTGATTATCGGGAAAACCCTCGTCCTACTCGTCGAGTCGGCTATTGGACTCGGCGAGTCCATGCCATGCTCAAGCTGAACTGACCTCTTGAGGTTAGATCCGCTCCTCTAACCCATAGGTCTAGCTTCCCGAAGCATTATAATCATGTAAAGCTAACATCTTGGTGTACATGCAAAGGCTCAAAGTCCTTATTTGAAGATATGGCCTCTAAAATGACATCCTAAGTTCATAACCTCCATTAATACCCATAAAGCTCAAGGGAAAAGGGTCTCTGGACCTCTTTGGGTCCAGATCTACAGCACCAACACAAGAAGGGACCAATTACTCCAAATAACCATCCTCTAATGGGGCTAAAAATCCCTAACTCTAAGATTTACACCATAACTGAAGAAGGGGTTGAATGAATACCTCAAAATGAAGTCTCTGAGCCCTGGAATCACTAGATCAGCACCCTCTTCAGCCTCCTCTTGTCTTGGTCCTCTTCTATTTGCAAAAACACCAACAAAGATCGACAAATAGCTTCTTTTCTCTCACAAACGCCCTAGCTCACTTAGGGTTTCTCTCTGGGGTCTGGTAGTCGCAAATGATAGCCATAAGGCCCTTTAAATAGGCCCCAAACCCGAGGAATTAGGGTTTCATTAAACAGCGTGGACTCGCCGAGTCCTTGGGGCGACTCGCCGAGTCCAGCCGTCCATCTGGATAATGATCCGCGTCTCTACTCGGCGAGTCTACGCATCAACTCGCCGAGTTCTTCCATAAAACTAGAAATTAAATCGAATAAATATAATACCTGAAATTCCGGATGTTACAATTCTCTCGCACTTGAATCAGACTTCGCCCTCGAAGTATCATCCCTGAAATAGCTCCGGATGCTGCTCACGCATCTCCCGCTCTGGCTCCCAAGTAAACTCGGATCCTCTCCGATGTTGCCATTGAACCTGCACCAGTGGCACCTCCTTGTTCCTCAGAACCTTGATCTTCCGATCCACAATCGCCACTGGTCTCTCCACGTAGTTCAGGCTCACATCCACCTGAATATCCTCTAACGGCACTACCGCCGACTCTTCGGCTATACACTTCCTCAGCTGAGACATGTGGAAGGTATTATGAATCCGCTCCAACTCCACAGGTAGTTCCAAGCGATACGCTACCCTGCCCACCCTCGCGATCACCCTGAATGGCCCAATATACCGGGGCCCTAGCTTGCCCTCTTCCTGAATCGGATCAATCCTTTCCAAGGAGATACCTTCAGGAGAACATAATCACCGACCTGGAACTCGAGCTCGGATCGTCGCCTATCCGCATAACTCTTCTGGCGACTTTGGGCGGGCAACAACCTCTGCCTGACCTGCTGTATCTGCTCTGTCGTCTGAAGCACGATCTCCATGCTACCCATCACTCGTTGCCATACCTCTCCCCAACAAATGGGATTCCGACACTTCCTCCCATACAATAGCTCAAAGGGTGGCATACCAATGCTCGAATGATGGTTGTTGTTGTAGGAGAACTCTGCTAAGGGAAAATACGTGTCCCAACATCCGTCAAAATCCAACACACATGCTCGGAGCATGTCCTCGAGCGTCTGAATCGTCCGCTCGCTCTGACCGTCAGTCTGAGGGTGGTATGCGGTACTAAAATGCAACCTCGTACCCAAATCCTCATGAAATTTCTTCCAAAATCTGGAAGTGAAACGCACATCTCGATCTGACACAATCGAGATCGGCACCCCATGTCGCGATACCACCTCTCTCACATATATCTCTGCTAACTTCTCCGCAGAAGAACTCTCACTAATGGCAAGAAAGTGAGCGCTCTTTGTCAAGCGGATTACTATCACCCAAATTGCATCGACACCCCTCGCCGTTCTTGGCAATTTGGTGATAAAATCCATGGATAACTGTTCCCATTTCCACTCTGGGACTTCCAGTGGCTGCAACTTACCATGCGGTCTCTGATGTTCGGCCTTAACCCTACGACAGGTTAGGCACCTCTGAACAAACCACGCTACATCTCTCTTCATATAGGGCCACCAATACTCCCTTTTAAGATCCATAAACATCTTAGTGGCCCCGGGATGGATCGAGAATCTCGATCTATGCGCCTCCTCCATCAAGATGGTACGCGTTCCTCCAACAAACGGTACCCAAATCCGACCCTGGAAGGTCATGAGTCCTCTGCTATCGGTCACGAACTCCGACACCTGTCTGATAACTCGCTCTCTCTTGCGGTTCTCCGGTCTTACTGCCTCAGCCTGAGCCCCTCTGATGATGTCCAACACCAGAGTCATCACCGTCAATCTCATACAAATATCCCGAATCATGGCGCTCTCTGCTCTACGACTCAGGGCGTCAGCTACCACATTAGCCTTGCCCGGGTGGTACAGGATCTCGCAATCCTAATCCTTTACCACATCCAACCACCTCCTCTGACGCATGTTCAGGTTTGGCTGATCCATCAAATACTTCAAACTCTTGTGGTTCGTGTATATCGTACACCGAACCCCATACAGATAATGGCGCCAAATCTTGAGGGCGAACACCACACCCCCCAACTCTAGATTGTGGGTGGGATACCTTGCCTCATGGGGCTTCAGCTACCTTGATGCGTACGCGATCACATGCCCCCTCTGCATCAACACCGCGCCCAACCCAGATATCGATGTGTCACAATACACCACGAAGTCCTCCATCCCCTCCGGAAGAGTCAACACCGGGGCTTCGCACAATCTCTGGCGAAGAGTCTCAAATGAGGCCTGCTGCTCTGGGCCCCAGCTGAACACCACACCCTTCTGGGTCAACCTGGTGAGAGGAACAACAATCTTAGAGAAATCCCTGATGAACCTCCGATAATAGCCGGCCAACCCTAGAAAACTCCTGATCTCAGAAGGAGATTTCAGCACCTCCCAACTTATCACCGCCTCGATCTTGGCCGGATCGACCAAAATCCCCTTTTGGTTAACGAGGTGACCAAGAAACTGCACCTCTCGTAACCAAAAATCGCACTTGGAGAATTTAGCGTAAAGCCTCTCCGATCTCAGCATGCTGAGGATCTCTCGCAAATGCTCCTCATGCTGCTCCCTGGACTTTGAATACACCAAAATGTCGTCAATGAACACAATTACTGATCGATCCAGCATCGGTCTGCATACCCTGTTCATGAGATCCATGAACGCTGCAGGCGCATTGGTGAGCCCGAATGGCATCACCACGAACTTGTAATGCCCATAACGAGTCCTGAATGCGGTCTTATGGATATCCTCCTCGCGCACCCTCATCTGATGATATCCCGAACTCAGATCAATCTTGGAAAACCAAGATGCTCCCTGCAGTTGATCGAACAAATCGTCGATCATCGGCAAAGGATAATGGTTCTTGACCATTAACTTATTCAGCTCTCGATAATCTATACACATTCGGTGCGAACCGTCCTTTTTCTTCACAAACAGGATCGGTGCTCCCCACGGCGAGCTGCTCGGCCGTATAAACCTCTTCCCCAGCAGCTCTTGAAGCTGCGAGGATAACTCCTGCATCTCTGGAGGTGCAAGGTGATAGGGTGCCTTGGCAATAGGTGCTGCCCCAGAATCAAATCAATGCGAAACTCAACCTGCCTCTCAGGAGGCACACCCAGTAGCTCTTCGGGAAAAACATCCGGGAATTCACGCACTATCGGGACCTCCTCAACCATACTCGGTCTCTCTGCACCAACTCTCGTATCCATCACATACGCTACAAAACCACTACAACCCTGCTGTAGACTCTGCCTCGCTCTAGCAGCCGAACAAAACGCTGAATCGGGACGGGTACCCTCGCTGTACACCGTAAGAACTCCCCCACTTGGGTCTCGTATGGTCACCAGCTGCCGCTCACAGTCGATAACTGCTCCAAATCTGCTCATCCAATTCATGCCTACGATGACACAGACGTCCCCCATCGCAATCGGGACCAAATCATTAGGAAACTCTACACCGAAAATCTCGAGTATGCATCCTTGAATCACCTCCGTGGCATACACTGCTCTCTCGTCGGCGATGGAGACTCTCATAGGTCGTCTCAACGCCTCTCGACTAGTACTGATGTGCTGACTGAAAGCCAACGATATAAAAGATCGACTCGCACTCGAGTCAAATAACACCAAAGCAGGTACATAATTCACAAGAAAAGTACCATCCACGACATCGGGCGCTGCGCGGACCTCCTCTGTAGTCAACTGGAAGGCTCTCCCTCGAGCCTTTGGCGTCTCGGTCTTCACCGGCCGACTATCAGAAACTCTAACAGCAGCAGGGGCAGACCCCTGAGAAGCTCCATGTGCTGTCCCTCGCAGCAGTGGACACTCGGCCTTCCGGTGTCCGGTCTGGTTGCAGTGGAAACACACTGCAAACCCCTTGGGGAAGTCCTTGGCCATGTGTCCCTCCTTGCCACACTTGTAGCAAGATTCAACTCTACAAACTCCATCATGACCCTTGCCGCACTTTCCACAAGTGGGGCCCTTCTGGCTCCCTGCTCTGGGATCAGTGGGCTTGACCCACTTGGCTGCCGGCTGGGACTGTGCCGGTCGCCGATCCCTCCCCTGAGACTCCGCCTCCTCCCTAGCCTGAGTCTCTAGCTCGATCTCCCTCTTCCGAGCATTTGCCTGAAGCTCGAAAAATGTTCGGTACGAGGAGTTCGCCACGAACTCCCGAATATCTCTCCTCAAAATACTCAAATAACGGCTCATACGTGCCTGCTCAGTAGACACGTGCTCAAGGCAGAACATCGCCCTCTCATGAAACATCCTGGTAATAACTGTCACAGACTCCGTACCCTGCTTGAGGGTCAAAAACTCCTGTGCCAATCGATCCCGTTCCACCGAGGGAACATACTCATCCCGAAACATGGTGGTGAACCTCTCCCAGGTCACCGCAGCAAGCTCTGCTGGAGAATAGTGTGTTGTTGCGAACTTCCACCAGTCCTTCCCCCCCAGGCGAAGCTGGTTCAGCGCAAACCAAACCCTCAAGTGCTCCGGGCATGAGCACGTATACAAACACCCCTCAATGTCAGATACCCATCTCATCGCTGCAATCGGATCCTGCGTCCCATCAAACTCTGGTGGCTTCATGTTGCTGAACTCCTTGAACAACAACGAGTCACCCCTTGCGGCCTAGCAGCAGCGACGGCTGCGGTGGCCGCTGCAACAGCAGCCTCAGAAATAGCGGCATAACGCTCGTCAAAGGTCTCAATCAACGTGGTCTTAATAGACCCGAACATCTATGGTATCTTTGCCCTGATGGCCGTAGCCACCTCCTCATGGATGATTCGGCGGATATCCTCATCACTAGTCCCGCTGCTCTCTGGCATATGACATGTCCTCACCATGATCTACCTCTGAAATACAACATACGATACATTAGAAATTCACTCGAGCATACTCGCACTTGATAACTCATCCCTCCTTGATCCCTGGCATCCCAAAGATTCTGACTTGAACTGTACACCACCCCGGTGTTTTCAGTAGTACGGGCCCAATACTACTGTCCGCACCGTATCAGTATACACCCCAAGTCCTCTTCTTAGGATCCCAAGTCCCAAGTACTCTATTATGCATAATCCACTTTCTAACGAATCTCTCATAAGCTCCTCACTGCTACTTACTCACTCTCAAGCATCTCGTAGCAACTCACCTCCCCCTAGGCTAAGGCATCACAAATCAGGCCACTCTAGTCCTAATAGGAATACCTAGCCCACTCTAGCACGAGAATACCTCATATCAATCTCATAAACATATAACATAAGGGTATTTTGGGAAATCACCGTTCGGGCGCTTACTTATCGTACACACGACTCTGCTCTGTGTTTTCTAAAAATATTTTACTCTTTTTTAGAAAACTTGGTTTTCTTTTGAAAATATATATTTTTTTTTCCAAATCCTCAGTTTGAGTTCAAATACGCCCGAAGGTGTACTCGAATCCCTCAAACCAAGGCTCTGATACCAACTTGTAACAACGTAAATTTCCAAAATAATTTTCCGCATTTTATAAAAACATAATTCATTCATTATTCATAAAAGCATCATTGTTTAAAACTCAATTCATGACATATATCAATCCCAAGATCCCATAACATAAAAATCCCGTGTGTGTACTGATCAAGCCGGCGCCTTTCCGCGATCCTCACTAGTACCTGAAACACATAACACAAAACACTGTAAGCACAAAGCTTAGTGAGTTCCCCAAAATACCACATATAACACATATTAGCCACTCGAGGCTACAACTTTGTGGGTTCGTGCACCCAAACTCTGTGAACCCTCAGGTTCTAACTCTACAAACATGCACAGCAGAATTCACATAGAAGAATGCAATGCAACATATAACACATATATAGCGTACAAACACTGTATCACATAACTCTATTTACCTACTCAAGGTAAAGTATAGTGAGAAGACTCACCTCGGGTATCTCAGTAAATCTCTGACTCGGTAAACTCTGGTCTAGCCCCTGCCTAATCACATGAAATAAATACTCTAATTAATACAACCCTTAGGGCTACGCTAATCTCTTCCTCTCAATACATCCTCTAGGAAGGGTAAGAGACTATCCTACCCTTCCGATGACTCTAAGGTCCAAACATTGACTAACCCTAAAAGTCAACGAAGTCAACGGTCAATCTTGACCAAACTCGCCGAGTGCGCAACTGTGACTCGGCGAGTCCACACATGCTCTTCACTCTCCTAGTCCTCATTCGACTCACTGAGTCTACCTCAACTCTGCAAATCATCACTGATCTCAACTGTGGAATGTCTCGACCCAACTTGCTGGGTCCGGCTCTTGACTCGGCAAGTACCATCATGCACTCTGTCTTCTAGATTCCCTCTGACTCACCGAGTCGCTTCCCCAACTCAGTGTGTCACCAACTGTGTGATTATCGGGAAAACCCTCGTCCTACTCATCGAGTCGGCTATTGGACTTGGTGAGTCCATGTCATGCTCAAGCTGAACTGACCTCTTGAGGTTAGATCCGCTCCTCTAACCCATAGATCTAGCTTCCCGAAGCATTATAATCATGTAAAGCTAACATCTTGGTGTACATGCAAAGGCTCAAAGTCCTTATTTGAAGATATGGCCTCTAAAATGACATCCTAAGTTCATAACCTCCATTAATACCCATAAAGCTCAAGGGAAAAGGGTCTTTGGACCTCTTTGGGTCCAGATCTACAGCACCAACACAAGAAGGGACCAATTACTCCAAATAACCATCCTCTAATGGGGCTAAAAAAGCCCTAACTCTAAGATTTACACCATAACTGAAGAAGGGGTTGAATGAATACCTCAAAATGAAGTCTCTGAGCCCTGGAATCACTAGATCAGCACCCTCTTCAGCCTCCTCTTGATCGAGAAATAGCTTCTTTTCTCTCACAAACGCCCTAGCTCACTTAGGGTTTCTCTCTGGGGTCTGGTAGCCACAAATGACGGCCATAAGGCCCTTTAAATAGGCCCTAAACCCGAGGAATTAGGGTTTCATTAAACATCGTGGACTCGCCGAGTCCAGCCATCCACCCGGATAATGATCCGCGTCTCTACTCGGCGAGTCTACGCATCAACTCGCCGAGTTCTTCCACAAAACTAGAAATTAAATCGAATAAATATAATACCTGAAATTACGGATGTTACAACATTTTCAGTAGAGGTGACATTCTTTTCCAGAACCAGTGAATCGTCAACCTTTTTCAGAGATTCAACAGGTGTGTCATCATCTACTGGTAGGGGATCTGGAGCGCCGTCATTCAAGCTTGTAGGTTCATCCTGCAGTATCAATGGCTTGATAGGTCAGTAATGATCACTTTTTCTTCATCGTCCCTACTTGATCCACACGAGTTTGGATGGGTACCTGATGATGGGTTTGAGCTAAAAGAATATCATATGTGCTCATGCAAACCCTGATGCTTGGATCTAGGTTTCTCTATTGTACATTCAATTCATCCAAGTCTTGAAAACCCTAGATCTAGTGAGTATAATTCGAAATTAACATAACAAAACAGATCTAGATGATTACCTCTTCTTGAAAGCGTGAATCTTTTGTCCTTGGAGCTTAGAGTCACAAATGTCACTCCTCTAATGGATTACAAACACCAATAGCAAGAGGATGATCTTGGAGAGAGGTTGGAGGCTCTAGAATTCGGCTCTTGCACTCTTAGGAATAGGGTTAGCCGATTTCTGAAGTCTAAGGGGTCTATTTATACTTGTGCTGCTAGGGTTTAAGTCAAAACCCTAATTGGATAGCTTAGGCCTTAAGCATTCCAAAGAATCTTCCAGAATGAGGCCTTGGATGAAAATTAGATGGGCTCCCACTCTAATTTCTTCCACCACTTAGTTCCAAAGGATTCTTAGCCCAAATCAACTATCATACAATTGACAGTTCCAGTCCCCTTTATTTAATTAATCTCTTTTAGACACATAATTAATTCTTGTCTAATATTAATTAAACTATATAATTTCTTTTTAATATATTAATCATATAACATATTAATAAATCATAATAACCTCTTTATTCATAAATCATCAAATCATGTTGCTTTGGTGAAGGCAACCCAAAAGGACCATGCACAACTGGGTCAAGTACTTACCAAATATAGTTACGGGCTTAGACACTAATCCAACAGTCTCCCATTTGGATAAGTCTAGTAACTACAAATGTAAATACAATTTGATTAGCAATCATAGCTCTCAAAGACGCTATCGAACTCTGATCTTATCAGTAATATGTCCTTTAGATAAGGGATCGTATAATCCTCTGTTCTAGATATCGTGCAGACACTTACATGGAACATAGTCATACTTATTGTCCAGCAGTTTGTTTCTCGATCTCAGATCTTTTGACATAGAAATTAATTGAACACATCAATTCAGTCCTGACCGGGCCCGACACATAAGTCAAACCAAATCATCGAGGGGCCTTTATATCGCTTTTACCCTATTAGGATGAAAGGAACAGATAAACTTCGACTTATATGCATTTACTATCCACTAATCAAATCATACACAACAATGCGTTTTATAACATCAAGTTACTGATGCGTTTACGCATTATCAATGCACAACCAATTAGCAAACAACAAACCATATATCTAGGTTTTAAGACCATATGATATTATCGTCTTGCGATCACTCGTGATAAATTCCATGAAGTGATTCCAACAAGCGTGGGTTTATTCCAATGCTCAAATCAAGTTCATAAGCACTCATGAACGTTGTAGCAAACTTTTGCTATGAATAATACACTTTAGACAATCTACACACCAATTCATGACAGTCTTCATTCATACCTACTTCCAACATATGAACGATTGTGGACCGTTCGAATAATCTTATTATTCAGGAAGTCAAAACATGCAAAATGAAACAATAGGTAAACAATTAACATAAGACAGTAACTTTACTCATAAATAATACCCATTTATTTAATCATCGAATGTTAATTACAATTTATCTATTACACGTTTCTAAATTATCTAATCTAAACTAATATCGTCCTTCAGCCCAATGCTCCTAGCATGCTGCAAGTGTTTAACCCTACTCGGTCCCTTCGTAAGCAGATCTGCTGGGTTATCCTCTGACGATACCCTCTTCACTACGAGGAGTCCTTCTTCCACCCGATGTCGAATAAAGTGATATTTTCTGTCGCTATGTCGAGATCTTCCATGATCCCTCAGCTCCTTGGTCAAGGCAACCGCTCCTTCATTATCACAGAAAAATTCCATAGGCTCCTGTATGGCCGGCACAACTCCAAGGTCTCCAATTAAGTTCTTCAACCATATTGCCTCCTTCGATGCTTTGCTCGCTGCAATGTACTCTGATTCGCACGTTGAATCAGCTACGGTCTCCTGCTTTGAACTTTTCCAACTCACTTCTCCTCCATTAAAGGTAAAGACCCAGCTCGACTGCGAACGATAGTTGTCCCTGTCGGTATGAAAACTGGCGTCACTGTACCCTCGCACCCTTAAGCCATCACTCCCACCGAGGACTAGAAACCATTCATTGGTCCTCCGAAGGTACTTAAGAATATTTTGACTGCGGTCCAATGTGCTTTTCCAGGGTTCCCTTGATATCTGCTGACCATGCTCAAAGCGAAGGCCACATTAGGGCGAGTACAAGTTATAACATACATAATCGAGCCAACTACGGAAGCGTATGGTACTTGGCTTATTTATGCTATCTCAACTTCGGTACTCGAACTTTGAGTCTTACTCAACTTGGCATTACTTTGGATTGTTAACTCTCCCTTCTTTGAATTCTCCATACTAAAACGCGTTAGTCCCTTGTCCAAGTAAGTATTATGACTAAGTCCTATTAGTCTCTTACTTCTGTTTCTCACTATCCTTATTCCCAGAATATAGGCAACCTTTCCGAGGTTCTTCGTAGCGAAGCACTTCCCGAGCCAGGAGTTAACTTCCTGTAGCGTTGGGATGTCGTTTCCTACGAGTACTATGTCATCAACATACAATACGAGGAAGCTTACTATACTTCCACTGGCTTTGACATATACACATGATTCATCCTCACTACGTAGAAAACCAAACTCTTTGACTTTCTCATCGAAACAAAGATTCCATCTGCGAGACGCTTGTTTCAGTCCATAAATGGACTTCTCAAGCTTGCACACTCTATCCGGATGCTTCATATTGACAAAACCCTCTGGTTGAGCCATGTAAATATCCTCATCCAACTTTCCATTAAGGAAAGCGGTTTTAACATCCATCTGCCATATTTCATAGTCATGAAATGTAGCAATGGCTAGCATCACCCTAATAGATTTTATCTTCCCAACTGGTGAGAAGGTTTCATCATAGTCAACTCCGGGAGTTTGAGTGAAACCCTTCGCGACCAATCGCGCCTTATAGGTGTGCACATTCCCATCCATATCAGTCTTCTTCTTGAAGATCCATTTGCACCCGACCATCTTACGACCTGGTACCAAATTCTAAACTTGGTTGTCATACATAGATTGAATCTCGATGTCCATCGCCTCTTTCCACTTCGCAGACTCCGGTCCTGCCATGGCTTCCTTATAGCTGTTAGGTTCGTCCAAATTCACTAGTGTATTATCACTAATGAACGTATCCCCTTCTGTAGTAATATGAAAACCATAAAACTGAGGTTGAAACCTAACTCTTTCGGAATGTCTAAGAGGTAAGGACTCATCAATCGGTTCAACCGGAGTTTCCTCCTTGGATTGAGCGACAACGTTAGAGGTTCCTTCATCGCTCGACTTTTGAATCTCTTCAAGATCGATTTTCCTCCCATTGTCCCCTTGCCTTATGAATTCCCGCTCATGGAAAATCCCCTCTCCTCACAACAAAGACAACGTTGTCACTCGGTCTATAGAAGAAATATCCAAAGGACTTCTACGGGTATCCGATGAAAATACATCGCTCAGTACGAGGTTCGAGCTTGTCGTGAGTCTCTCGTCTTACGAAAGCCTCGCAACCCCAAACCTTGATATGTGACAACAAGGGAGCTTTCCCTGTCCACAATTCGTGAGGTGTTTTGGCAACCTTCTTTGTAGGGATTAAGTTAAGGATATGGACAACAGTCTCTAAGGCATACCCCCAGAATGAGATAGGTAGTGAAGCAAGACTCATCATGGAATGAACCATGTCTAGAAAGGTTTGATTATTCCTCTCAGCCACACCATTCAACTATGGTGTCCTAGGTGGCGTCAATTGCGAAACGATTCTGCATTCCTTGAGGTAGTCATGGAATTCAAGACTTACGTACTCTCCACCTCGATCGGATCGAAGCATCTTGATTTTCCTGTCCAACTGATTATCTACTTCTTGTTTAAACTCTTTGAACTTTTCAAAGGTTTCTGACTTGTGCCTGATTAAGTAGATATACCCATATCTGCTATAATCATCGATAAAAGTCACATAGAAGCGGCCCGCATCCCTTGTGGTGGATCTAAAGGGCCTACACACATCGGTGTGTATGAGATCAAATAAACCATCACTCCTTTCGCAAGTGCCAGTAAAGGGTGACTTGGTCATCTTTCCAAGTAAACAAGACTCGCACACGTCATCGTCCCTAAGGTCGAATGATTCCGATGTTCCATCCTTTTAGAGTTGGGCTATGCATTTCTTGTTGACATGTCCAAGAAAACAACGGCACAAGCATGCTTTATCCAAACCATTGGATGAATCAATACACAACACATCATTTCCTAAGTTATCTACAACCATCACAGTTTCATATATCCCATTACAAGGCAATGCTTCAAAATAAAAGACACCATTAAGATAAGTATTAATAGAACTCTTTTAATTATCAAATGAATATCTAAAACCTTGTCTATATCAACCATGAAATGAAATGATGTTTCTTGCCATATCTGGCGAATAGAAACAATTATTTAAATCTAATCCTAATCCACTAGTGAGCATTAAAGAGTAAACTCCGATCTTGGTGACAGGCGACGATCTTTTGTTCCCCATGATCAAATTTATCTTCCGATGCTCCACATCCCTATTTCTTCTTAGGCCCTGCAAATCAGAACAAATGTGAAAACCACATCCTGTATCAAGTACGCAAGAAATAGCATGTGATGAATCATTAGATTTAATAGTGTAAATACCTATGTAGGATGGCTTAATCCACTACTGAGCATTAAAGAGTAAACTCCGATCTTGGTGACAGGAGACAATCTTCTGTTCCCCCTGATCAAATTTATCTTCCCATGCTCCACATCCCTATCTCTTCTTAGGCCCTGCAAATCAGAACAAATGTGAAAACCACATCCTGTATCAAGTACCCAAGAAATAGCATGTGATGAATCATTAGATTTAATAGTGTAAATACCTGCATAGGATGGCTTGATCTTCCTATCCTTGATTGCTTGCAAATATTCTGGGCAGCTTCATTTCCAATGCCTTATCTTGTGGCAGTGGTGGCAGTCTGCCTCCTTGGGGTTTGAGTTGGGTTTAGCAGAACCAAATTTGGTTCCACTATAAGAGGTACCATCTTGGGACTTTCCATTGTGGTGGCTCTTTGAGGGAGCCTTCCTCTTCTTACCCTTCCCTTGCCCAATTTCCAAGACAGGGGCAGCAGCAGGAGTTGGAATTGATGCAACATGTAACGCCCCGTTCTTGAAATATCTAATTTTGGGTTCCCGAGAGCAAGAGTAAGGGCGTTTCGGTCCTTGATGTGGATTTAGAGTTTGGCAAGAATGGATTATGTTGGAGGAGAGGTTGTAAATTAAGATGTGGGCATCAATGGTCCCTTAAGGGGAGAAATTTAGCAAAAGGGTCCCTTACATGCGTGCTTTTGTTTGGCTGGGTACGCCCAGCGTAAGCCAGATGTACGCCCAGCGTAAGCCGGACGTACGCCCAACGTAGCGGAGGAAAGGAACGTGGAGGCCCCTCGGCGTACACCCAGTGTACTAGATGTATGCCCAGCGTACGTCTATCATCCAGAAACCCTAAATTTAGGGCCAGCCACTATATAAGGAACATAATGGTTCTTACCCTAGCCTCCATAAGCACTCTCTTAACCTTAGAAACCCTAGATAGTCGTCCCACCTCCATTGTTGGGTGTGTTTGGCCTGGGAAAGCTTGTTTTGGCAAAAGAGAGGTTAGAAGAAGAAAGAGGAAGTTGTCAAAGAAGGAGTTGATTGGCTGGAGCTTGTAGATCTGGAAAGACATCATATTCTGAGGCTCTTTTGAGGTAAAAAGTCTCTAGCTTGACAATCATATTGTGTAGATCTATGTGTTGTGAAGTTTTGACATCATTCTTGTCCCAAAAACCTCATCTTGATGCATGTTTCGAGTTGGTTGAGATTAGCTGTCCTTTTAGACCCTAAGAGAGGTCTTGAGTAAGAAAAATGAGGTCCCAAGGGCTTTGGTTGTCTCACATGTGTTATAGATAGGTCTTAATGGATTAAGACCTTGGATTAAGAGCTTTATGGACGTCCCAAGTAATAAAGTTTGAGACTTTATGAATCCTAGGCATATTTGGTCTATGGATACGAAGTTTGGACTAAAGAGCTAAAGCCATTAAGATCTTATGAGGAGTTGTAGTTCAAAGGAGTTATGCCCGACGTAACTGAGAGTATGCCCAGCGTAGTGGGTCTGTGTCCCGATTCCATTTCGCGATCATCGTTGTACGCCCAACGTACTCCCTCTGTTGGGTTTTCATTTTGGGCCTGAGGAGATTGGGCTGTTATTGGGCTACTAGATCTTGGGCCGTGACTGGACATTATGGATGGAGTATTGTGGACTCACTTATTATTATGGACCTTGGATCTAGGCCCATTTGGTGAGGTGGGCCCAATTTAGTAAATTGGGCCAATATTGGGCTTTGCTTCAGACTTTTGGTCTTTGGGCCATTAGTGGGCTTGAGAGCTTATCTAGTGATGGGCCTTTCATATTTTGATTGTGGGCCTTAGTTATGGACCAGATTGAGTTAAGGGTAAATTGGTCAATTTACCCTTGGATGGATATTGTGTTTGGTCTAATGATTATTTTGCTGCTTCGGATAGTTCGAGATTTTTGGTGAGGCAGTGATTTGGGAATCTGCTTCTTCAGTTCAGAGTTTTGGCAGTTGAGAGGTGAGTTATCCTAACTATATCAACAGGGTCTAAGGCACCAAGGCCGGCCCTTTTATCGGATTGAGATCCGAGTATCATTGTTATGTTATTGCTTTGCTATGTTTGCATCCTGGTAGTTAGGATGGTATTATGTTAAAGACCTGGTTAAGGTCGGTATCCTGGAATATAGGATGATGCTATGCTAGTGACCGGTTAGGTCGGTATCCTGGTTAGGAGGATGTTATGTTATGTGATCTGCTAGATCGGTTTGATTGAATGTGAATTGTTATATGATTGAATGTTTATGTGCACATGGTTGTTGGACTAGGGTGGGGTTGAGGCGGGTCCTGCTTTGTGCTGTAGGCCAACATACCCAAGGCGGACCGGTTGTTCCGAAGGCGCAGCGAGCGGTCTGGATAGGCTGTAGGCCCCAAGAGGGCGGACCAGACGTGCCGAGGCTCGGAGAGTGGACCAGACCGACTGAAGGCCCGGTGCGGGCGGACCAGTCATACTGTAGACTCAAAGAGTGGACCAGGTGGATTGAAGGCCCGGTGCAGGCGGACCAATCACACTGTAGACTCGATATATATTGGCTAGACTCGGAGGGTGGACCAGGTGGACTGAAGGCCGGTGCGGCGGACCAGTCACATAGTAGACCCGAAGTGCATGGTTGTTCTATGTTCTGATATGATATGGCATGTTGTGCGTGTATGGTATATGTCGTTGGTATTTTGGGGGTATCTCACTAAGCTTTCGGGCTTACAGTTGTGGTTTAATGTTTTTCAGGTTCTTCAAGAGACCGTGGCAAGGCAAAGGCGTGATCGTACCGCTCCTCATGATTATGTTTTATGATGTGGTTCTGGGGAGACTCTGATAATAATTGTATTGAAAACCTTTTTGTAATAACACTATGAAAATGGGTTGTTTTTGAAAAGTTAAAATTGTTTGAAATTTTATGGTCGTTACACAACAGACTTATCTTTGAGATTGCTCTCAGTAGTCCTTAGCAAGCCTTGAAGCTTGCTCAAAGTGACCTCTTCCTTATTCATGTGGTAGGTCATGGGGAACTGGTTGTAGCAGGGAGGCAAGGAGTGAAGGATGATGTCAATTGTCAGCTCTTCATCAAAGTTAACTTTCAACTTTAGCAGGCGATCGACATATCTATGCATCTTTTGCAGATAAGCGGTAAGAGACTCTCCATAAACCATTCTGGTAGTGATCATCGAAGTGATGATCTCGTACCTTTCTTGCCTTGCGCTATGGTGGTATCGGTCCAGCAAGTCTTGATGTATTTCATAGTAGTACATGTCCTCATAGGACTTTTGGAGTTCTGCAGTCATAGTCACCTGCATATGCAATGGACCTTCGTAGCATCACGCTCATGGGCCTCAAAGGTTGCGATCTCTTCATCAAAGGCAATGTTGACATTGATTTCCTTTAGCTTCTCATCGAGGACATACTCTTTGTCCTCGTAACGAGTGACCATTCGGATGTTACGGATCCAATCATTGAAATTGGACCCGTCAAAGATCACTCTCCCACACAAGTTCATGAGTGAGAACAAGTCGGAGGAATTCGAGCCGGAAGTATTGTTGTTGACGTTCGACATCTGAAAAGGAAAAAGAACAAAGTTTGACTAGCAATGAATCCCCAATTAAACACCCAAATGAGAAATTAGGGCTAGGATCCAATAATATTATTTACAAATTAGAAGAGGGATGCCATAATCTAACAAGTAAATAATTTGAAGGTATGTGAACAATGATTCACTAATTCTCCACCATGAAAAACGAAAAAGAGATTAAGTTTTAAATGTATTGAAAAATCCTAGATCTTTTGAGATTCATTGAACTTTTCAATGGCATGTTTAAATCTTGATATGCCCCTCAAGTTTGTGACTGGGATGCCGAGGATCACAAAGCGGGTGTGAATAACCATGTAAATATATATGGTGCCCTGATTGTTACAGTAACCTATTCGATGTGTCGGTTAACCACACACGCTCCATCGAACTATGACAAACAATGAGTCACCCTTTGCCACCTTTGCTTAGAACTCAATTAGTGTGTCGGTTAACCACACACGCTCCACTAACATCTTAGCAAGGGTACAAAGTGTAATTTCATGGAATTGCATCAATTCACTTTTGCCTAAAGTAACTAAGATTGAGAATTTTTTAAAAAACATTTAGTTACTTTATGTAGATTCATTATACTTTTAATGAGGAAAGGGTTGCCCTATCTTACCTGTTCTGCTAACGACCCTCCACCAATCAAGGAAGCGGTGGATGAGAGTGAACATCCATTAAATGACCATTTTATAGGCCATAACCTTATACCCCCTTATAGATCAGCTTCGTGAATGAGGCCTACTAAGGGTAAAAGGAATGGATAAACTTCGACTCAAATGCTTGCTTGTACTTACTCATCAAATCATAAACAACAATATGCTCTATAACACCAAGTTACTGGTGCCTTTACATATGTCAATGTGCAAACGACTTGTAAACTACAACTCACATGTGTTGGTTTCATGAATATAAGATATTATCGTCTCATAATCACTTGTGATAAAATCCATGAAGTAATTCAGATGAGTATGGGTTTAATCCAATACTCAAATCTTATTACAGGAGTACTCATGAACACTGTAGCAAACTTGTGCTATGTCTAAAAACCTTTAGACAATCTACAGACCCATTCATGATAGTCTAGCTTCAATACCTACTCCCAATGTATGATCGACTGTGGATAGTTTGAATAATCTTATTATTTTGGAAGTAAAAAACATGCAAAGTGAAACACAAGAATAATTGAATCTAATATGGTCTCAGAACTTATGAATATAAATAAAGCACCTTTTATTTAATCACCATATTGATTACACATTATTCATTGTATAATGTTTCGATTAATCAACTTAATACTTGAATTAGAACAATAGTTATCCCATGCTCCAATCATAGACGCTATGTTTGCCTATGGTCCTTTCTTTGTGAAATAGATCAATTGACAACATTTCAATGATGCTCATTTCATAATTCCAAATCCTTATCATAAATGTAAGAATACCAAATTCTTGCCATTTGCTATAATATGTTTAGATTCTAAACTTATATGCAATGATCCTCTTGTAATGACTATGCACAAAAGTCATAGAGACTTGGCAACAGACATTACAAAGTATTCCAAAGGAGATCAATTCCATGGAAATGAAGTCTCACATTCATAGTACATTCCTTTGAACATCCTTCTTGCATTAAGTTTTCTAATCTTACACATATTTAATGATTAACTTCCACTTATGGAAATATTTCCATATTCACATTTTGATTATCACTTCTGATTAAGAGTTGCCTCTTTTCAGAATATGTCAATATGGTCCTTCCAAAATTTACAATATACTTCCAATTGTCCATAAGCAACCAATCTTTGGTAAACCTCAGACTGTCCTCGACAATTGCTTAACCATTTTAGTCATCTCTCGTTCTAGTCCTTTTTCTCTCTTAATGCCGTAGGCATTTGGAAAATTAGAACATATTAATATTATATCATATGTAATCAATCCTATACTCGAAACATATGGGATACGATACATAATGTCTTACATAAAGACGTGATACTTTACCAATCTCTTGCTATAACATTTCCATATATAGAATTTCCTCATGTCGAATCTTTTCAACATAACATTCATATATGTTCTGGACTAAATTTAATTAAAATCTCAATCTAAGCTTTTAGATTTGAAATGAAGTATGAATTCTTCTCCCTTAATTATAGCAAAACAACTTTTCAAACCCTGCAACTTTGCGAATTGAAACTTTTGTTTTCTATAATTAACATTGCTAATTGCAACACTTACCATAATAATTATGCTCCCACTAGCATAATAACTATTATCTTACTAGCATAACATTTACGCTCCCACTAGCTTTGACATGCACCCAGAAATCAGCTGAACTTCTACAAATCAATACTTATTGACTTTCTTACCAAAGTTCAGATTTCTGATACGAGATGCTTTGATAAGACTTTATCTAGGCTTCTCAAACTCATACACCTTTCCTTAGATAGCTCACATGTGTGTCTAAACAATTTTAGAACTTACAGCCATAAGTCTGGAATGTTTAGACCTTTTTCCATTTCTCATAATTCGAACTATGAAGAGGGATCTCGTAATCATAATCGAATTTGAGAATGCAAATAACACAATTGCTATCTCCTTAAAATCTACTTAGTGAAAGTGTTTCCTCACACTCATTTTCATGAATTGGAGAGAAACCTTATGACACTTAGATTTTTATGGTGTATGTGTTCCTATCCATGTGAATTTGTCATAACCATAATCACAAGACAAAGTTAGTGACAAATCCAAACTCATATGGACTGAACTTGTTCAATATTAATTTGTTGCCACTTAGCAGCACAGAGCCTGCCATCACTTCCAGGTTGTTATGCAAACAATTGAGAACTCATAGAACTCACATGCATAGTCAACTTTAACTTGATTGGCCATAGAAACAAGCATATGTCAACACGACAGTTTACCAACCTCAAGTCGTGTGCTACTAATTAACAATAGGTTTACTCTTGATTAGTTCTTGAAACTATTCAAGATCATTAAGACTCCCACTGACCTCTTGACATATAAAATTCACTTTGTCAAGGAACATTACTTTACAAACAAATATTCAAGAGTTAGTGTGGTTTCGTATCAAGACAAACACTTCTGACAATTGGTCTTAGTTGGTCTTTGTTTTATCCAAAACATCACAACTTACCATTTTTAAATGTACAAGAGTAGAAAACATTTTACTTTATATTTGATAAGTGTTATAAACCTTTCTTAAGATTATGTCACTCAAGGATCAATCTTGGAGTGTAACTCTAAGATTTGATTTTGGATGTATGATTCACCTTTTGACTTAACCATTTCAACAATTCATGATTCCTCTTCTTAGCCACACCAAATGCACTAAAATGTCCTTAGAGGATCAATTGTCATATGGTTTCATAATCACTAAGATAATCATAAAACACGATACTCAAGTACTCTCCCTTCTTTTCAGATTGGAGAAACTTTTTCTTTTTGCCTAATTTGATTCTTCTTATTCGTTCTGCTATACATTGAAACTTTTCCAATGGTTTAGAATTACACTTAATCTTGTAAGTATAACCATATTTTCTAAACTTTAGTAAATCATATCGAATACTCTTATTGTTCTTTGTGGTGGACCTGACCAACACACAACCAAGTGTACTCGATCCCTTAGTCCTTCACTTGACTCACATATACATGTGAACAAGGAATTAGTTTTAATTTCCCAAAGATGAAGGTTTTCATTCATCACACAATACAACTTGCATGATTCCAAGTTTCTATCCAAATAAAACTTGTGTGATGAGAATCTTTCCTTATTTGGTAAATTATGACACTACCACAAACGAAAGAATCAAATCCATTTTCCAATATTGCTATCAATGGAAACATATAAGCAACAATTTTCACAAATTCCATTGTAAGGAAACTTAAAATAAGATAAAAATAAAAATAAAACTTTTCTTTATTTATAAAAGTGTGGAAAACTTGTCCTTACAATGCAAATACATATGAAAACTATGTTGTTATCTATTCCTAAGCAATCTATCATAACTCTTAAGCAATAGCTCAAAATTCTGATCATCGAACCATGCGATCGAAATCCATATCTTCACGATCAGAATCAGCTTACTCTTCCTTTAAGTTTCCTTTCATTTCTTTGATTCTACAATATATCAAAATGTAATTACATTACAACATGTATTAAGAATCTCCAATTAGGAACTTAATAGAGTTAGATAGTGGATTTTACGTGAAGTAGAGTCAGACATTTTGACTTTACCATCCTTGCGATCTTTCAGGTAAATATGGCAGCTTCGCAATCAATGCCCATTCTCTTGGCACTAGAAACATATGGACTCTTTGGGAATGGTACACGGGACTATCTCAGACTTAGCCTTTCTTTTTCCTATTTGGTCAGATGACTTGACCATGGCCAATCACTTTCCAGTGGGAAGAGAAAGCTTTTCTGGACTTCCAGTGTTACCATTTTCAATATCCATGGAAGTTTGGGGAGTAGATCTTCCAATCAAATTTTCTTTACCAGTGCGCCAAATCATTGCTGATCGAGTGGTAACAAGAAAATAGGTAAGATCGATAAGGGTCATCTCGTGATCTGTCATATAGTAGTCCTTAATGAACTCACTATAAGACTTAGGGAGTGATTGAATAACCAAATCAACAGCTAGCTTCCTTGAGACATCGACTCCTAACATTCCCATCCTGTCAATGTGTGACTTGATTTCCAAGATATGTGCACACACCGACCTTCCATCTTGGTGTTTTCTAGCCAATAGGGCTTGAGTAATCTTGAACTTTTCAAGTCTTTGAACTTGTGGGTCAAGGAGAATTATTGGAAGAGGTGGAGGAAGTGAAGTTACACTACAACACGAAGAAGGGATTAATCTTTCACCTTGATCGTCTTGTGGAATATCATCTTTAAGAAGAAATATTTTTCCAAAAGGATGAGGAAGACCATAGTTGTCAGAACTAGACATCTATAAGGGAGAAATTCAAGTTAGTTGATTTAAGTCCTTAATATAACACCCAAATGAAATATTAAAGCTATGACCCAACACAATATTTTACATTTCGGAATAGGGGTGTCGTAATCCAATTGCAAAATATTTGAAGGTAAGTAAATGACGATTTACCAATTTCCACCATGAAAAACGAATTGATTATTAAGTTTTCAATGAATTGAAATTCCTAGATCCTTTGAGATTCATTGAACTTTTCAATGGCATGTTTAAAATCTTGATTGTGCCCTTCAAGTTTGTGATTGGGATGTCGAGGATCACAAACAAGGTTTGAATAACCATGACAATTAGCTTGGTACTCTCGAGGTTATTTATCACCTAATCAATGTGTCGGTTAACCACACACGCTCCATTGATCTATGACAAACATCGAGCTACCCTTTGCCACCCTTGTTAGTCCATGTTAGTGTGTCGGTTAACCACACACGCTCCACTAAGGACTTGGCAAGGTGCAAAGTGCAATTTCATGGGTTAGCACCAAATTCATATTTTTCCTAAGTAACTAAAATTGGGAATTTGTAAGACATTTATTTAGTTATAGTATTCATTATACTTTTAATGAGAATGTCCTATCCTACCCGTTCGGCTAACGACCCTCCACCAGTCAAGGAAGCGGTTGGTGAGAGTGGACACCCATTAAACCACCATTTTATAGACAGTAACCTTATACCCCCCCCCCCCCTTATATACCGGCTTCGTGAATGAGGCCTACTAATGATATAACTGAATCTTTAACTTATACATATATAATTATTAAACTTTTAATTTTATATAGTATAAGAGTGTATTTTTAAACTTTTAAAATACTAGATGGTTTAATCTATTAATAATTTATACTCTTAATTTAATTAAACTTAAACCATGTCATTACGGAATCATTAATTCTCTTTTAATTAAACACTTTAATTAATTTAATAAAGTCCATAAGGTACAATTTGAACTACTCAAATACTTCAAGGTTCTAAATATAAAAATTCAAAAATAAAACCTCTTTAATTAATTTTTTTAATTTATGAACCTAAGAGTTACACCTTTTTAATTACGAGAGTTTCTTAATTTGAGACTTTTCAAATACCAAAACTTGAGGGCAAGTTTTGTAACTCTTGATAAACCTTTGATTTCCATAACTTATGAGTTTAATGTGATTTTTATGGAAAAACTTCTCATGTTCCATAACTTGAGGACAAGTTATGGAGGACTTTAAAGAACATTTAGATCAATATTTTAACAAATAAAAATTATCATATAATTTATGTATGATCTAGTTAAACTCATAAGTCAAGACAATTCATATCAACAATTTACAAGAAATTAGCCTATTATACAAACTAATACAAATCTTGAGATTTTGACAATTATCTTTTAATTGGACAAGGATAATCACTACCATATCAGAAAAAACAGATTTTATGATATACCACATTTTGTAGTAGTAATCCTAATCCAATTTCGGCCAAAAAACCCGAAAAACTACAATCTAATCATACAACTTGTCGAGCCCAACTATGGACTCGTCGAGTTCAAGACAAAATTCATCCTACTCGTCGAGTCCAAGCATGTACTCGTCGAGTAGGTACTGTCAGAACAATTTTTCAGCTTTGGAAAAATAAGTCATGCATCAAATATAATAGAAAACAATCCTAGGCTTTGACACCACTGTTAGGTTTTGTATACTACAACATCCTATGGTGCACATACAACCCTAAATGCTTTGGATCTATGTTTTCTCTAATTATACATGCAATATTGTTTCCAAAGCATTAAGTCTACAACTAGCATACAATTAACATAAACAACATAAAAATGAGTTACAAAATTACCTCTTGTTATAGCTTGTAGTTTTGGCCTTTAAGAACTTAGTGTTGGATTAGTGTCTAAGCCCATAACTATTTCGGTATGTACATGACCCGATTACGAGCATGGTCCTTTTGGGTTGCCTTCACCAAAGCAACTTGATAGGATGATTTATGGAGAAAGAGAATAATTATGATTTATTAATATATTATATGAATAATATATTAAAGGAGAAATCATATTGTTTAATTAATATTGGTCAAGAATTAATTAGGAAATTAATTTTGTGGTTAAAAGACATTAATTAAACTTGGGGGACTGATATTGTAATTATATGATAGTTGAAATTGGGCTATGGATCACCTTGGAACATAGGTTGGACTAATTCTATGGGAAGCCCATAAGGAATTCGTCCAAGGGGTGTTCTAAAGGAAGTCCATGGGCTGCTTAGGGCCTAAGCTGTAACACCCAAGATTTTGAAAGCCAAGAAAGTAAAGGAAACCCTAAATTTAGGAGGGACTCGGTGAGTCGGAGCAGGATCCGGGTCGAGGAGTAAGTGACCAACTCGGCGAGTCGGCCAAGTGGACTCGGCGAGTCTGGTCTGTGCGAGGAAAATCCTAAATTCGAGGCTTGGAGCCTATTTAAACGTCTCAATCTTCTTCCTAGGGCTCCTTTACTGCCTCTCACACCCAGAATGCCGCACCCTAAGCCTCCATTGTGATGATTTATGCTTTTGGCCATTTTTGAGTGATTTAGAAGAAGAAGAAGAAGTGGGAATCTTTGAAGCATCAAGGAGTGGCTTTGGATCTGAAGTTTGGGGAGCATTTCAGAGCATTGGAAGGTATCAATTTGTTTCCCTCCTTTAGATCTTCTTTGGTTATGAGTTTTGGGGCTTTTAAGCCATGCCTAAGATCAATTTCAAGCTTGAGGTCCAGATCCGAGGTTGCTACCTCAGATCCATGCTTGTGTTGGTTTAGAATCCAGTAAAGTATCAGCCATTGGGTGGATATTGGAGCCTCTTGGTCTTAAACCCTAGTTATTGGTGCATTTTGCCTAGATCTCCCTCTCTACACGTAAAGTTTGCAACTTTACGTGGGGAATAGGCTTGGGAAGGGTACATCTACAGTTTGGAGTTCATGCATGACTCGAAAGTCCTCTGCATGTAAGTGGATCTTATTGGACTCGGCGAGTCCTTCGAGTGGACTCGGCGAGTAGCTTGAAGATGAGGAGGAACTCGACGAGTGGGATGAACAGCTCGTCGAGTCGGATGAAGATAGGCATGAACTCGGCGAGTTGGATGAAGATTGCCCTGTGCTCGGTGAGTCTGTTCTTAGACTCGGCGAGTCAGGTCGCGTGGTACCAAACCCTTCGAGTTAAGTCTCGAGTTAGCGAGTCGAGCCAGGACTCAGTGAGTTGGACAAGACAGGAATCGGGAATCAGTAGACTCGGCGAGTAGAGTCGCGAGTGGAAGGACTCTGGACTTATGAACTCGGCGAGTCAGTAGGGTGACTCGACGAGTAGGGTTGACCTGGAAGGTTGACTTTGACCAGGACGTTGACTTTGACCAGAGTTGACTTGGTTGACCTTTGAAGGTCAGTTAGACTAAGTGTTATGTTGATATTGGTAGCTCGGGGAGATAGCGGAGCAGCAGTTCGGAGTCAGTGGTCAGGTAGCGGTCAAAGGGGTTAGCAGCAGCAGTTCAGCAGTATCAGGTGAGTTTCCCTTTGTATGAATGGGTCTACGGCCACAATGCCGGCCCATGTAGTTATGAGTAGAAGACCCGGGGGTTAGCCCTAGGCACAGTATGCTAGTATGATATTCGGACGAGGTCCAATGATAGAGGGCGGGTTCCCAAGGAATGGTTTATGTGATAGTTTATACTTGTTGTCTGTGTGATACTTGTATGTGCCTGGTAGGGAGGTGAGTGTGGGCGAGGTCCCGTATCTCACCAATAACAGAGTGTGGATGGTGTTCCACATCTCCGTAGCAGCAGAGCAGGGGCGAGGCCCAAGTTAGGAAAGGAGTGAGGGTGGGCTGGGCCCGTATCTCACTATCAGCAGGAGTATGGACGAGGTTCCATGACTCATCAGTAGCAGGACACGGGCGGGGCCCAGAGATAGGCGAGGCCTTAGAGCAAGAGTTGTTAGTATATGTTTAGTTTATGTAATGTTATGTGATATGTTTATGTGCTATTATATATTAGTGGGCGAGGCCCTATGACAGGCGAGGCCTAAGTGAAACAGATCTGTATCCGAGCGGGGATCGAAGCCAGGCGGGGCCTGGAGCGGCGGGGCCGTTGTAGCGGGCGAGGCCCGAAGTAGAGGGCGAGGCCCAGGATAGCGGGTATGGCCCAGTTTGTGAAGTATATGGTTTTGCATGGTATGTGGTAAGGTGGGGAACTCACTAAGCTTCGTGCTTACGGTTTTCAGTTTTGTTTTCAGGTACTTCCGGTAGCGGAGGGAGGAGCTCGGGGTGATCGCATGGCACACACCATAGATTAGTCAGCCTGGGAATGTTTACTCTGATAATAAACATGTGTTTTGAAAACTTATACTCAGATTATGTTTTGGAATGATGTCTTTGGTTAAAGTAATGATTTATTAAAAAGAAATTTTTGGTCTTGAATTTTGGGATGTTACATAAGCAGTCTGATTAGGGTTTCCTAGTTGCAAACCCTAATAGCCTAACTATAAATAAGGACCCCTAAGCCCCCAAAACGGGGTGAATTGATTCCTTAGGGTTTCTAGACGTTTTTTGGTGCTTCATTCTCTTCTCCAAGTCATCCTCTTGCTCTTGGTGTTTGTGAGCCATTAGAGGTGTGACATTCGTGACACTAAGCTTTCAGAAGTAAACTACGAGGAATTGAGATTGTTATTGCTATATAACAATCAAGGTAAGATCTAAACCCTAATTCATATATATTAATTTCATTATTGTATGCTAGATCTAGGGTTTATGGCTTTCGATGATTATTGCATGTTCATTAGACAAACTAGATCCAAAGCATTAAGGTTTTGCATGTACACCATAGGAATGATGTAGCTATCAAATCCCAACACTTAGCACCTCAAGTGTGATGCCTCAAATGGTTCATAAACACCATGAACAAAGGAGGACCTTTTGAGAGAGAGTATGGAGCACTAAAATTCGGCTATGCTTCTCCAAGAATACTTGTTTAACCAATTTTAGGCCTAAGGGGTGTCATATATATTGTAGGAATCCAAGGGTCATGGGTAAACCCTAATCCATACACTTAGGTTATGATCCATATTTCATGTGGTCTAACTCTTCATGGATACTTACATAAACTTAGCCCATCATGGATCAATAGCCTAAACAATATATATATATATATATATATATATATATATGTGTGTGTGTGTGTGTGTGTGACTAATTTACATAATCAGTCCCTGTTAATTTAATTAGTCTCTTTTGATCACTAAATTAATTCCAAATTAATTCTTGATCAATACTAATTAAATAACATGATTTCATATTAATATATTATACTTGTATTATGTTAATAAATCATAAATAACCTCTTCTCAAAAGTTCATCCTATCAAATTGCTTTGGTGAAGGCAACCTAAATGGACCATGCTACTCTCGAGTCAAATACATACCATTTATAGTTATGTGCTTAGACACCTAATCCAACAAAGAGTGGATACCCAATGGCGGTATTTTACAGGTCACTTCCTTAAACACCCCTTATAGACCAACTTTGTAAATGAGGCCTACTAACAGTAAAACTAACTCATCTTATATATATATATATATATATATATATATATATATATATATATATATATATATATAAGTATTAAGCTTTTAATATTATAATGGTATAAGGGTTGTATTTTAAACTTTTAAAACACCAGGGTATTAGAATTTAATATTTCAAAATTAAAAACCTTTTAATCAAATTTTAAATTCTAAAACTTGAAGGAAAGTTTTGAAACTATTCAAAACTTCTAGATCAAATTTAAAATAATTAAATTAATCATATAGTTTATCCTTATCACAAATTTGACCTTATCACATTTTATTTAGTAAGATAAATTCAAATCAAATTTTACAAATAATTAATTTATCACATATCTTGTAATTATCTTAAAATTTGTCCATTATCTTTGAATTAGATGAGGATATTCATTACCATATCAGAAAAATCGATTTTAATTAGTTAAAACAACTTATGGTAATTATCCTTATCTAATTTAGGCTTGAAATCGATTTTAATTAGTTAAAACAACTTATGGTAATTATCCTTATCAACTCGTCGAGTTCATTTAGCAGAGTCCAAATTTCGATTGCTTTCAGCTTTGAACAATTATCCATGGCATCAAATATAACAAAAAAAACACCCTAAGTCTCTGATACACTGATGGGTTTTGAGCACTACAACATTCCTATGGTGTACATGCAACCCTAATTCTTTGGATCTAGGGTTTTCTCAAGTTATACATGAAAATTATTATCCAAAGCATAAACCCTAATCTAGCATATAATTTCGAGATTTATAACTAAAACAAAGTTAAATGAATACCTTTTCCTTGTAGCTTGTAGATCTTGACCTTCAAGAGCTTAGTGCATCAATTGTTGCGCCTCTAATGAGTCACCAACACCAAGTAGCAATTGGAAGATTATGAGAGAGAGGGCGAGGCTCTAAAAATCGGCTAGGGTTCATTCTTAAGAGCATAGGCCGATTTCAAGAAGCCAAGGGGTGTATTTATAATTGAGTTGCTAGGGTTTCAGGTAAAACCCTAATCTGATTGCTTAAGCCTTAAGCAGTCCAATAGATCCTTCCAAAAGGCCCCTTTGGACGAAAACTATGTGGGCTAAACATAGAATTTCATCCTCCCCTTCCTAAGGATCCATAAGCTCAAGTTGCAACTATCAGATAATTGCAACATTAGTCCTCATAATTTAATTAGTCTCTTTTGATCACCAAATTAATTTTTGATCAATACTAATTAAATAATATGATTTATCAATTAATATATTATTCTTATAATATATTAATAAATCATAATTAACCTCTTTCTCAATAATTTATCCTATCAAATTGCTATGGTGAAGGCAACCCAAAAGGACCATGCTACTATAAGGTCAAGTACATACCAATTATAGTTATGGGCTTAGACACCTAATCCAACACCCTCTTGCTCCTGTCATCTAATTTCCATAGATGAACCTTTGCTATCATCGTGTGTTCAACACACCCAAACCCGCCATGATGTCCTACATGTGGTTTTCTATCAGTCCATATTTCATACAAAGTAGTATCTTTAAGTGCTTTGGGCTTTACTCTATTCAAGACATAGGCATAGTGACTTATAGCTTCTCTCCATAGCACATCTGGTACATTCATGGTCTTCAAACAACTTCTCACCATCTCCAAAATAGTCTGATTTCGTATCCATCTGTTTAGGGAAAATAGTACACAATAGTGACGATTCAGACTAGTCTCTTCACAATATGTGGTGAATTGACTTGACAAGAATTCACCACTATGGTCTGTTATGAAAGTCTCCACCTTTTCTCATATTTCACTTTCCACCTTTTCCCCGAAGTTCTTGAACACTTGAAAGGTTTCATCTTTTGTCTTTATCAAATAGACCCACATAACTCTAATGTAATCATCAAAAAAAAACATGAAATACCTATTACCAGCAGGTGTAGGATTCAAGATTGGTACGTACAAGTCACCATGAACGAGTTCTAGCCTCCTTTTTGCTCTAAAATTCGTATGTGAAGGGTATGGATTTCTGTTTTGCTTCCCTACTAGACACCCTTTGCAAGGTTGTGAAGGAATTTCCATCTTTGGCATATCTTCAACCAACTCCTTATCTACCATGTGCTTGACTACACCAAAGTTTATATCACCCATTGTCACTCACCACAACCACATAGGATTAGTAGTTTCTGCAAGCAAACATCTTGACTCGATTTCATTGAGTTCAATATTGTATGGCTGGTTTGGAGACTTCCTGACCTTCATGAGTAACTTTCAAGCATCATCATGAACCCATAAGAAAGCACCTTAAATCTGAATCTGATCTCAACTTTCTGCTAATCGAACAGGGCTGATTATGTTACTACACAAATTTGTTATGTAGTAAACATCTTGAAGCATTCATTCTTCACCATTCTTGCATTGAAAAACTATTGAACCTCACCCTTCAATTCGGACTTTGAACCCATTTCCAAACTTCACATGTCCTTGAATCATCTCGTTTAGGTCACAAAACTTTATCACCAGTCATGTGGTTACCGACTCCATTATCAAGACACCACATGTTTGACTGATTTTCTTGATTACCAGTTGTCTTCAGAAGTGGATGTACCTTTTCTTCATCTAAGAAAACTTCACCAATCTCCTCACTTGCATCAACTGACGTGGACATAATGTTGGATTAGTGTCTAAGTCCATAACTATTTTGGTATGTACTTGACCCGATGGTGCATGGTCCTTTTGGGTTGCCTTCACCAAAGCAACTTGACAGGATGAATTATGGAGAGAAAGGATTAAATATGATTTATTAATATATTATGGGAATAATATATTAAAGGAGAAATCATATTGTTTAATTAATATTAGTCAATAATTAATTGGTAATTAGTTTTGTGACTAAAAGAGATTAATTAAACTTAAGGGACTGGAATTGTAATTATAAGATAATTGCAATTTGGGCCATGGATTGCCTTTTATTATAAGGTGGACGAATTCTATGGGGGAAGCCCATATGAAATCATCCAAAGGCTTTAAGAAAGGGCTCCATGGGTTGCTTAGGGCTTAAACAACTAAATTAGGGTTTCCTTGTTAGATAACCCTAATTGCCTCACTATATATAGATCCCTTAAGGACCAAAAAAGTGGCTAAGCTTCTTGCTAGGGTTTCTCACGTTTTTGGGCAGCCTCTAACCTCTCTCCTCTTCATCCTCTTGCTTATGGTGTTTGTGAGCCATTAGAGGAGTGACACTTGTGACTCTAAGCCTTCCAAAGTCAATTCAAGGAGGAATTGGGATTGTTATTGCTACATAACAATCAAGGTACTATCTTAAACCTAATTATATGTTAATATTGATTTCCATATGCTAGAATTAGGGTTTATAGTCTTGGATTCAAAGCATGTACAATAGAGAAACCTAGATCCAAGCATTAGGGTTTGTATGAGCATATAGGATGTCTTATGACCATAACCCATCAGTGGTATCAGAGCCTAGCTTGGTTTCAATTGTATTGATGCATTGCATATCTGAAAAATTCATTTTTTGGGTTTCTGGAGGCTGGACTCGCTGAGTCCATAGCTGAACTCGCCGAGTCCATAGCTGAACTCGCCGAGTCCAAGGTGACTCGACGAGTCCAAGCCTGACTCGACGAGTCAACTCGTCAGATGGAGGGTATTTCGCAATTTCTTGCTGTTTTTGCTTATGGATAGTTACCTTATCATGTTAGATCAATATTAATCCGATTATATGATATATTTGACTATAATTTTGATCTAATTGAAGATATTTGTCAGTTAAAAAGATAATTGTTTCCTTATAAGATAATTGATTAATTATTTTGACTAAATTGATAAATTGTTTTGCAAGAAATCATTAAACAAATCAAATATGGATAATTATGTGGTTAAGTGTTAATTTAAATTATTTGTTATTTGATCCTTGTTGTTATGAAAAGTTTCATATTTTGCCCTTTAGGTTTTATAGTTTAAATTTGAACCCAAAAGTTTTGTCGTTTTGAAATTTAAATAGTTGAAACCATTATGTTTTGAAAAAGGTTTCAAAACTTGCCCTCAAGTTTTGGAATTTAAATTTTGATTAAATGGTTAATTTTGATGTATATTTAAATTCAAAACCCTAATGTGTTGAAATGTTTCAAAACTTGCCCTCAAGTTTTGGAATTTAAAAGTTGATTAAAAGTTTAATTAGGAATGTTAAATTCCAAAACTCTAGTATAGTTTTGAAAAAGTTCAAATCACACCCTTATGGTTTTATTAATTAATTAAGGTGTATAATTAAAAGAGGTTTAATAAATCCATAAAAGTGTTGGTTTACAATTTAATTGAATTAAAAGTATAATTGTTAAATTAGACCACCTAGTATTTTGAAAGTATAAAATACACCCTATACTATATATAACATTAAAAGTCTAACATTATATATATGTATGAGTAAAAGTCAATCTTACCGTTAGTAGGCCTCATTCACGAAGCTGGTCTATAAGGGGTGTTTAAGGAAATTGCCTATAAAATGGCAATTGAATGGGTATCCACTCTTACCCACCGCACTCTTGACTAGTGGAGGGTCGTTAGCCGAACGGGTATGATAGGACGAAACCTTCCATTATAAGTATAATGAATTATTAAAGTAACTAAATGTTTTCATAAAATTCCCAATCTTAGTTACTTAGGCAAAAGTGAATTGATGCAATTCCATGAAATTACACTTTGTGCCCTTGCGAAGACGTTAGTGGAGCGTGTGTGGTTTACCGGCACACTAAATGGTTCTAAGCAAAGGTAGCAAAGGGTGACTCAATGTTTGTCATAGTTCGGTGGAGCGTGTGTGGTTTACCGGCACATCGAATAGGTGTCTGTAACATGTGAGGGCACCATGTAAGTTTGCATGGTTATTCACACCCGCTTTGTGATCCTCGGCATCCCAGTCACAAACAAGAGGGGCATATCGAGATTTTAACATGCCATTGAAAGTTCAATGAATCTCAAAGGATCTAGGAGCTTTCATAGATTTAAAAATTAAATTTCTTTTTCGTTTTTCGTGGTGGAAATTAGTGAATCGTCATTCACTTACCTTCAAATATTCTGCAATTAGGGTTACGGCATCCCTCTCCCGAGTTGTAGAATATTGTGTTGGATCCTAGCCTTAGTATTTCATTTGGGTGATTTACTAAGGACTCAATCTATCGACTAACTTGAATTTGTTTTCTCCTGTTTTCTAAATGTCAAAGTTTGACAACTATGGTCTTCTCAAATCCCGTGGAACAAGCGTTCCACATGAAGATGATATTCCACGATTCGATCGAGGAACAAGAGATCATGCTTCACTTCCTCCTCCTCCTCCAATTATTCTCCCTAACCCACAAGTTCAAAGGCTTGAAAAGTTCAAGATCACTCAAGCCCTTTTGGCAAGTAAACATAAAGAAGGAAAGTCGGTATGTGCACACGTCCTAGGGATGAAGTCGCACATTGATAGGTTAAGAATGTTGGGATCCGTTGTCTGTGAGGAAATGGCTGTTGATTGGGTTCTTCAGTCACTTCCTAACTCATATAGTGAGTTCGTAAGAGAGTACTATATGATGAACCGCGACGTGACCCTTATAGATCTCACCTATATGCTTATTGCTGCTGAATCAGCAATGGTTTGGCGCAATGAAAAAGCAAAGTTGATTTGTGAATCTGACTTCAAGACCTCTATGGATATAGACAATGGCAACGAAAGACATGCTATGATCGAAAAGTTTGATCATAAGAGAAAGGCAATGTCTGAAGTAGTTCCATGTCATGTTCCAAAAGAGTCAATCTGCTTTTATTGCCAAGAGAAAGGGCATTGGAGACGAAGCTGCCCCATTTACCTAAGAGATCTAAGAGATGGGAGAGTCGAAACGTATGGCTCTAATATAGGTAAAATCCATTAACTAACTCTTTTAAGCTTCTATTCTAGATTCTTAATACATAATGTGATAAGATTACAATTGATGTTTTGTAGAATCGAAGAAAAGAAAGGGAGCTTAAAGGAAGAAGTGAGCAGAATCTAACCATGAAGGAATGGATTTCGATCGTATTTCTCGAGGATTAGATTCTTAAGCTACTACTTAGAGTTAGAGTTAGATTGCTAAGAAATATGTATTAGCATAAGTTTTTCAATGAATTGCATTGTAAGGACAAATTTTTCCGCAATAAAATAAATTTTGATTTTAAATTTTATTTATTTATCCTTGCAATGGCGTGTATGAAAAATTGATGTTAAAATGTTTCTATTATTAGCAATAATGGATTTGGTTCTTATTATGTTATTTATGGAAAGTTGAGAATTTACCAAATAGAGAGAGTTTCTCATCGCCCAAAGTTTCAATTGGACAGAAATTTGGAATCACGTAACTTGGTTGCACGATGAATGAGAAATTTCATATTTGGAAATTAGACAAATTCATTGACAAAGTGTCAAGTGAAGGGCTAAGAGATCGAGCACACAATGTTGCGTGTTGATCAAGTCCACCATAAGAGTAACAATGATATTCGTCATGATTTACTAAAGGTTTAGTAAATATGATTATACTTACAAGATTAAGTGTAATTCTGAATTGATTAAAGGGTTTAGATCAATAGCAGAACGAATAAGAAGAATCAAGTAGGCAGAAAGATAAAAAATTTCTCCATTCTAAGAAGATGGGAGAGTACCTTTTATGCTTTATGATAGGTCTTAATGATTAAGAACCATATCTCAATTGATCCTCTAAATGAGTCTTAGTACAATTGTATGTCTAAGAAGAGGAATCAAGAATTGAAGAAATGGTTAAATCAATAAGTCAATCATACTTCGTTCCAATAACAAGTCTTAAAGTTAAGATTGTGACATTGAGTGAAAAAGTAAGGTTTATAACATTCATTAATTGTGGAAAGTTGTGATGTCTTGGATAAGACATAGACCAACTAGGACCAAAGTTATGAAGTGTTTTGTTTTAATAAAAGATACACTAACTCTTGAATATTTGTTTGTCAAGAAATGATTATTGACAAGAGAATCTTATATGTCAAGGAGTCATTGGGAGTCTTATTGGTCTTGAAAGGCTTCAAGAACAAATCAAATAGACCTTATCGATCATCACTAGCGCACGAGTTGAGGTTTGCAACCTATCGTGGTGACATTATTTGGTTTCTGTGCTGTTCCAATTGAGTTAATTATGCATGTGAGTTATATGAATTCTCATTTTGAACGCATAAAAGGCAAGGCACCTTAATCAATGAAAGGTACATTGATAGGAAAAGGTGAGCTGCTTAACTACTTGGAAGACGTGGTGGGCAGCTGTGCTACCATAAGGCAAGAAATCGAGATCAAGAAAGTTCGATCCATATGAGTTTGAATTTGTCGTAAACTTTGGTTTTGACAAATTCACATGGATAGGAACAAATACACCATTAAATCTAAGTGTCATAATATTTCCTCCTTCATGAAAATGATTGTGAGGAAATGCTTTCACTAAGAAAGATTTTAAGAAGATAGTGATTGTAAAATTGCATTCTCGAATTCGATTATGGTTACGGTATCCCTTTCCATAATTTGAATTGTGAGGTTTGGCAATTGTTTACACACACATATAATCTATCTAAGGCAAAGGTGTATAAGTTCAAGAAGACTTGATAAAAGATTATCAAAGCATTAAGTATTAGAAACATGGACTTAAGAAATTCAATAGGTATTGGTTTTCTGAAAATTAAGATGTTTATGAATACATGTCGAAGCTAGTGGGAGCATAAGTGTTATGTTTATAATAATCATCATGATAGTGGGAGCATAAATGTTATGATTGTATGATTATTAAGGAAAGTATTGCAAGGTTAGCAATATTAATTATAGAAAACAAGAGTCATACTTTGCAAAGTTGTAAGAGTTGAAAGGTTGTTTTGCTATAATTAAGGGATATAATATTATGCTTCATTTCAAATCTAAAGGCTTAGGTTGTGGAATGTTAACATATTTAGTCAAAGGTATATAGTGTGTTCTTGAAATTTCGATTATGATTACGGCATTCCTCTTCACAATTTGAATTTTGAGAACATAGCAAATAAAACATTATGCGTCGTGTCCCATACGCTTCGGGTATAGGATCAATTGCAAATGCTTTAATGATTGACCATTCTAAAATTTTTCAAATGTATAGCGCATTTAGAGGGAAAAGGGACTAGAATTGGTTTTGACTAAAACAATTAAACAACTATCAAAGGACAACCCAAAGTTCGACGAGGATTGGTCGCTTGTGAGTAGTTGGAAGTATAGTATTGGAAAATATGGAAATGTTTCCATATTTGATGGACCATATCAACTTCATCATGAATAGAAAAGATTCTATTAAGAATGAGTTGTCATATGGAACATATGGAAGTGTGTCCATATTGGGAATTGAATATTGAGAAATCTATGACTAGATTAGAAACTTTTATGCAAAAGGATGTTCAAAGAATGTACTTTGAGTGAGAGACATCACGTCTATGGAATTGTCTTGTAGCAATCTCCGATAGAGAACTTTGTAATATCATTGGCAATAGTCTTTGTGACTTTGGTGCAGTGACATTACGAAAGGATCATTGCATAGAATGTTAGAATCTAGCATATTTTATAAGTAACAAGAATTTGATATTCTCACACTTATGAAAAAGGATTTGGAGTTTTGAAATGAGAATGATTGGAAATGTGTTCAATTTGATCTATTTCACAAAAGTAAGAACCATAGGTAAACATTGTGTGCATGCTAAGAGCATGGGACAAGTGTAGTAATTCAAGTAAGAAGTTGATTACCCGAAACGACAAATAATGAGTAATCAATATGGTGATAAATAAAAGGAGTTTTATTTATACTCAAAGGTTTGAGGCCATATGGGATTAGTATTATTCTTGTGTTTCACATTTGCATGTTTTGACTTCCAGAATAATTGAATTTATTAAGAATAATCGAATTATTCGAATGGGCCACAGTCGTTCATATGTTGGAAGTAGATATGAATGAAGACTATCGTGAATTGGTGTGTGGATTGTCTAAAGAGCATTAGACATAAGCAAATGTTTGCTGCAACGTTCATGAGTGCTTATGAATATGAATTTGAGCATTGGATTAAACCCACGCTCACTTGGATCACTCCATGAATTGTATCACGAGTGATTGGTGAGACGATAACATCTTATATTCTTAAAACTGAGATGTGTGAGTTGTATCTTGCAAATCGGTTGCACATTGATAATATGTAAACGCACTAGTAACTTGGTGTTATAAAACATATTGTTGTGTGTAATTCGGTGAGTGAGTACAAGCAAGCATTGTATCAAAGTTTATCTGTTCCTTTTATCCAAAGTAGGATAAAAGCGATATCTTTGGGCCCCTCGATGATTTAGTGATGACAAACGTAAATGCTCGGTCGGGCTAGGGCTAATTTGATTTGTTCAATTAGTCAGTCATCATAAATCGGGAATCGAGATATATGTAACGCCCGCAGATCCGGGCTAGTCAATTTAGAGGCAATAGGGGTCGAAAACGACTTTTCGACAAAAAGATTATTTAGAATAAATAATCTTAACCAAGTTGTAGAAGATGTCACAGGGTTTCCGTACATATAAAGAACGCCGAAATCCGAGTTATAACGAAGAAGTTATGACCCGTCGAAGTTTCGCGTTGGAACCGGCACGACGCCGGGAAGCGTAAATAGTAAATTTATGATAGAGCGAGATTTAGATTTAGCGCTCTAAACGAAAGTCGTAGAATATGTTAAACTAAGAACTTCGATAAAAAGAACGCCCAAATCTGACTTCGTATGAAGAAGTATGATTTTTCGAAGTTTCGGATTAGCAGTGTACAGTCCGAAATTCGAATATTAGATCGAGCGATTTTTAGCCGACACAACCTAAACGAGAATTGAAGATCTCATTATTAGTAGCGTAACAATAAAAAAACAGACGAAAATGGACATCGGATGAAGAAGTTATGAGATTATAACGGACCAATCCTGTCCCGGCCTGTTAAAAATATAACTTTAAAAATAAATTCAAAATTAGCCGAAGGAGTCTAAACGAAAGTTGTAGAGTGCGTCTCCACCTACGCATGGATATAAATAACGTCAAAAACGGAGTTCGTATGAATGAGTTACAAATTATAATAGCATATTGACGTATTAAAATAAAGTATAAATCATATATACGTACACATATATATACATATGTATATATCATTAGAAAGGTATCGACGATGCGGTCATTATAAGACTAATGTTGAGTTCTTTCGACATTAGTTTAGTACAAATATCTTTAAATCTATTTAAAATAGTATTATAAAGGAGTGTTTAGTTGTTTATATAACTATAAGGTCATTAAGTAATTATGGGGGGTAGTTTTTGTAAATTCAATTACTATAAATAAGAGGCTTGGGCTCTCATATTTCTTGCACCATTCTCTTGATTCAAGAGTCTTTCTCTCCTTATCCCCCGAGCATTTCGGTCCCTCGTGATTCGACTTCTCTTTCTGTAGTTTTAGTATAGTAAGGTGAGCGCTGAAGCGCTGCACGAATCTTTCTTAGAAAGATTCAGCGACGAAGTTCTGCCCCTACAGAGCCCGACTCCTAGCTAAAATCCCCTTGTAAGTAAGTTATGCTTACTCTATTTTAAATATAGTTTATATTTAAAATTAGTATTGTTATTATAAATTTATAATAAATATTTGAGCTATTATTATGACTTATATAAGTGTCGTTATAATATCTTTTTAACTACTCGCGGTACGGGGAATCTGGTTTAAAGGGCCGCATAGGGTTGTTGGATTTCAGAAGTGCTATATGCCAAAATGGTCATGCCCTCCGGTGTTTTATGTCTGGCCCCTGTCTGTACATAGTGGTTGGAAAGTATTGTTTAAACGCTTATATAATAATAATAATAAGACTAATAATTAGTCACGGTAAATATTAGACTAAAATCTAGTGGTAATAATACTAGGTTTCGTCGAAGGAAATTATTTTAAAGTAAACGAAGCACTGTCCGAGTACCGAGTCACCACCTTCTCAAGTGAGTGCATAGTTACTTTCATCTTACACATAGATATGAAGTATTTTATAAAAACTACGTGCTATGTGTGCACATTATCTGAATACTTGTTGTCTATGCTGGTTGAACGTTTTATACATGTTTTAAAGGACTTAAACTGTATACGTATTTTATATATACGAAAATGTTGGGTATGAGATGGGTAGATGAATGATGAGAGATAGAAGATGACGTGAGTATACATTGGCAGCTACAGACTTAGTGCCTATGGGACAAACACCGGTAGCTATGGACTTAGTACCTTTTAGACGTTGGTAGCTATGGATTTAGTACCTGTAGGAATTGGTAGCTATGGACTTAGTACCTGTTGAACATTGGTAGCTATGAACTTAGTACCTATTAGATAAAGACTGGTAGCTATGGATTTAGTACCCGATGAATAGACTATAGCAGCTATGGAATTAGTGCTTTATGAACGAACATTGGCAGCTATGGATTTAGTGCCAGTCCCATAACCCTGGAAGTAAGGGACTTCGGAATAAACGAATGCAGGATAGATGACTCTTAGGTTAAATCCTTAAAGAGTAAAGAAGATAATGGGGATGGGTAATTGGGTTGATTGTTTGATTGAACATAATAATTATATTATTGTGGGTTGAAAACCCTATGTACTCACCAGGTTTCCCAACCTGACCCACTCAGTTTATGTATATCACAGGTGACGAAGTGAAGTGACATTACACTGAGAGATTTAAAAGAGATGTAGATCACTAGTGTAAATCATTGTAAGTCTGTTTATGCTTATGTTTCGGTATTAACGATGACATCCCAAACATTTAAAAATGAAATAAATACGTTTCTTCGAAAATGTTTTAATAACGTATTTACCATGTTTTTCTGGGAACAAATTCCGCAACCTTTTTATAAAATGAAGTACTCTGATTTTTATAAAGCATAAACAAAATCGGTCTTTTCTGGCCGTGATTTTGGGGATGTCACAGTTGGTATCAGAGCATTAGTTTAAGCGAACTAGGAATATGGATTTATTTCTAGACTTAAACTTAGAATGCTAAGCGATGATTGTGAGGTGTGAGCACTAGCTTATTTTAGGAATTGTGCCTAAAATGCTTTTATGTGCTAAATGCTTTGTGCATGATATGTTGTTAATTGTTCGGATCTATGGTCTGTTGCCGACCGGATCTGGAAACCTTATGTGTTTAGGATTCTAAACGTACGACTACGGTATTAGAACTAGCATGTAAATGTTTCGGAGTGATAAGGATGATTTAAACGTCAAGTAAAGGTCTAAATTCACCTTATTCGGTGTATAGATCGAGATGGTAAGGACCCGTAGCGGAAACGTAAACGCAAATGGGAACAAGAACCAACCCCCAGTGAATACCTGTTGTAGAAGAAGTTGCGCCTGAGCCAGTCACCATGGCTGGAGTTCAAGCCATGATTCGGGCTATGTTGGCTGAACAAAGGGAAGAAATGAGACGGATGTTGAATAGGGACGAACCTACTATACCCATTGAGCAACCCGAACTGATTCCCGAGCAATCTGAGGAAGGGAACTACAGCCGCCAAGTGAGTCAAGTTGGGACTCAAGCTGAGCAAAGGGATGGCCCAGAAGGGAGAAACAACAAGGATGGGCGGATGTACAAGAACTTCTTGGGTGCGAAACCACCAAGCCTCTTAGGAAGCCCAAAGCCGGTTGAGGTTATGGATTGGATCTCTGAGATGGAGATGGTGTTTGAGAGTTGTAGCTGTAATGAGAAATAGAAGACTGTCTTTGCAGTAAGACAGCTGAAAACTGGAGTCTTGAGCTGGTGGAAGCTATTGGCAGATACGATGCCACGAGGAGAAGCCTTAAGGATGTCGTGGGAAGAGTTTTTGGAACAGTTGAAAATGCAGTACTGCTCGGAGGTAGATCTGATAGACCTAAACAACGAGTTTCAGAACCTGAAGAAAGGGAAGATGAGTGTTGATGAGTATGCCACCGCATTTACCGAGAGGATGAAGCTATTTCCCTACTTGGTGCCTACTGAACTCTCTAAGATTGATAGGTTTGCTAACGGACTGCCCACTGACTTTGGTCCAATGGTCAAAATGGCAACTACCTTAAAAGCAGCTATTAGGGCAGCTAAGAACGTAGAGGCCCAGATAAGAGAAAAGGGTCTAGAAAAAGATAAGGCAGGAGAGAAGCGAAAGTTTGAGGGATCTTCGAGGTCGAACAAGGAAAGCAAATTCTCAAAACTCGGAGGAGCAGATGGAGGTGAAACAAGATGGTGTGATAAATGCAAGAAGAAGCATGGTGGGAAGTGCAACGAAGAAGTGACTTGTTACAAGTGTGGGAGGACGGGTCACTATTCCAAAGACTGCACACATAATGACAAAGTATGCTACGGATGTGGAGGCAAGGGGCACATGTCCAGAGACTGCCCAAGGAAAAGTAAAGCAGCAAGACCAGAAACGCCACCAAGGCCAAGGGCATTTCACATGATCCTCGACGAAGCAGAGAACCATGCGAGGAATCAAGAATGAGGACTTCTTACCCGAAGATTGGATTATGCAGTAGCCATAGTTTCGTATGATGTAGCCTAGTAGAGGCATAGTCTAGGGTGAACTTGAACACCTATGTAATCGTTTCAAGAATTAATATAAAACCTTAGTTTTGTTATCTAATGTGTTGAATGATTGTATGATTTGCTGCATGGTGACTTGGGAAACTGCGAGACAATACTTGGGACGAGTATGAGTAGGTGTGAATGGTAGTAGAGGCCTATACTACCGGAAGCACATGACTCACACTTGGATCAGGGAAAGTCACAAAGTTACCAAGAAGCTAGTAATTGATTTCGTTTTATTCAAGTGTGTTGTTACCATCGTTTCGGTAATGACTAAGAAGATTGTTGATATTCCGACCCTAGTGGTCATATCGAATCGAGTCCGACTACGATGAGTATGTTGTGTGGCTCAGAGGACCAAGTTTGATGTAGCGTCCGACTTAAACCAAACGGTTGAAATCAAAGCGATCAATAGAAGTATCGCACTCGTTGTTAAAGAAGTTGGTGGCTAGAAATGCCTAATGTTAAAGTGTGATTATATCACATTAGAACATGAAGGAAGGCATAGTCTATTTTAGAATTTAACTCTAAGAGACCTAAGTCTAAGTGTTGCAACATACGATGATAGGTCATTAGAATATGAAACATCGATCTATAGTAGTAATAAAAGAACTTATCTCAAGTCCGTATCCAGCAAGGATCGAGATTGTGACTTGAAGGTCATAATTTGGAGTCTAACCTGAGGTAGAGAGCAGGTGCACGATCGAGTACTCTTACAGTCAATGAGTTTAAGAGATAGAATTGAAGGAATGTAGAAGTTATAATTGAACCTCTGCTATGACTACCACAACCACCAAAGGTGCCTCCTTTTCTGCAACCTATACCTTGTCCTCGTGTAGTACTAGACCCACTACGGTCTCCTTTGTAACCAGATCTTTAGTTATTTTCTATCTTTTTCTTGCTTCTCTCGGACCATTCCTGGTGAGTCAAGAGAAGCATCCTATCATCAGTGTCACTATGACCCATTATTCTTTCTTCCTGAGCCTTTAACCTTCATATCACCTCCTCAACAGTCATCTCTTCCAGGTCACCAAATTGCTCAAGTGTCGATGTAATCTGATGAAACTTGGATGACACAACTCATAGTAGCCTCTTCACCACATACGACTCTTCAACAGTTTCACCCAAGTTATAAATGTTACTTACAATGTTACTCACTTTCACAACGAATTCATCTACAACCTTCGTATCTTTCATGCTAAAGTCTTCAAACTCCGCCTTCAAAGTTTGAATTCTTGTTGTCTTTACTCTATCTGCCCCCTAAAACCTTGTCTTCAACGCATCCCATGCTTCTTTTGTTGTTTGCTTCTCCACCAATGACAATAACGTGTCTTTTGGAATGCCTTGATAGATGACTACTAAAGCCATCTTGTCTTTCTTTACTTTTACAATTGTGTTTGATATTGTGGGCTCTACAACATCCCAAATACCTTGAGCTTGCAAAAGTACTTTCATCTTTATAGCCCATGCAACATAATTGTTACTTGACAACATCGGATAGTTAAGTGTGACTTGTCCCTCCTTCTTGTTATTTTTTCCTGTCATTTCTACCACACGAGGTCGATATTTTGGCATGCACCAGGTTGTGCTCTGATACCAAATGTTGGAAATGATCTTTCAAAATGTTAGCTCAAAACAAAAATAAAAAACAATGTGGTTGTGTTTTCGGTATTTACGCTTGTATGTAGAAATATGTATAAGCAAAAAAAAACAATTTAATGTGGGTGGTGCAAGTTGCTGCCTTTCTTTAACAAATTAGTGGGGCCACAACTTACCTCTATTTTTTTCACGTACAATATATATATATATATATATATATATATATATATATATATATATATATATATATATATATATATATATATATATATATAGGGAAAAGTGAATATATAACTGTCATGTATGTAATATTAGGTATAGAATCATCAGAATTGACTTCATTTTGATTAAAAAAACATAATTTTTTCATTGTTAGCTTCTTTCTATTGCTTTTGAGCTGATACTATTTATGATTTCATAATTTATCCCCAACATCGATGTATTTCGAATGTGTTGTTTATATTAGACCTCTAGTAAGCTTCATAACTTTTTTTTGACACCTACCATATGTAGACTTGCATGGTTCTTTTTGATGTGTTATGGGAAGAAGTTTATTGAGTTTTTAATGAACAATTTCAATCTTGCACTATAGTTTTCTATATTAAATTTGAATATGAAGACTTATAGGTAATTGATAATGTATTTTTGTACATGATTTGTGGTGCAAAATTATATATTTAAAACTCCATAAAAATATGTACAAAGCCTATCATCTAGGAATGGCAATGGGGCGGGTCATGGTTTCCCAAACCCGCCCCGATATCTTTCGGGTATCTTATCGGGGCACCCCATTGGATTCGGGTTTTCTCGTCAGGTTTCGGGTATCTTATCGGGTTTACAACAACTCATAACGAAATCTTTATTTCGTTTAAGGGTACCCCGATGTCTTAAAAAAATACATGTTCTAGCCTCCCTTTTAAATTAAAAATATGATGAATCACTTTAATAAAATTAACTCGACGTTATATTAAAAATTATTTGATTTAAGTTTAGTGTAATACATTAAAACATAAAAATGATCATTCACACCGGATTGTTAATAACTAAAAAGATTGTCCACAGTAAGTATTTTATCTTTGAATGTGTGCAATTAACATATATATATATATATATATATATATATATATATATATATATATATATATATATATATATATATATATATATAATCGGGGCGGGTTGGGTCAGGGCGAGGATAACCCACTCCCTGCCCCGAACTCGATAAAAAACTCAATAATGACCCATTACCCAACCCAAAATAATTGGGTTTCGGGTTTCCCTATCGGGTTTGGTTTTTTTTGCCATCCCTAGTATCATCTAGTCTTATAGAGGATACAAGATGGATGGTAGAGAGATTTGGTTGCATTTTGTTAAAACTATGTATTTTTTGATAGTTCTATACCTAATTTTAGGTACATTATAACCACATATTCCTTAAGCCCATATATATATATATATATATATATATATATATATATATATATATATATATATATATATATATATGGGGTTTGGTTATTTTGTATATTACATGTTGAAGATATAATGCATATTACATGTTGAAGATATAATATGTATTAATTACATCTTCAGCATTTAATAAGCATTAATTATTTTCTTAAAATAACTAAAATAATTGGTCCAGAATCAATCATACAGGCACACAATAGATAGTGAAAACATTTGAACCTAACTCTCTCTCTCTCTCTCTCTCTCTCTCTCTCTATATATATATATATATATATATATATATATATATATATATATGAGATTATAAGGCTGGAGAGAGTGGTGCCACATTTGGGTATTTTTTTTAATTTTTTTAATAAATAAAAGGAACCAATGGAATGTTGTTTAAATGAGTGCTCTCTTAGAACTGTGCAGTGCACTCTCTACCGCACCCAGGGGACGTTGTTTGTGCTTATGTGGCAAGGGAGTGCGATCTAGGCCGCACCCACTCCCTCTAGTCTAATAAGACAAAGAAAAATAAATTGAATTTGATAACAAGTAACTATTCCATCTACCAAAGATAATAGATTCTTACCTAACTTTTTGTTTTATTCAACTCTATTAGCTCATTTACTTACCAATGACTTCCAGCCTAGCTGGGAAGAGGTACCAGGTTTAATACCCACGTGGGTCAGAGGTCGGGAGTTCAATCCCTGCAAAACCCAATTTGGGTGCCTCTTAAACTTGTGTCACATGTGGAGAAATTTTCCCTAGAAACCCTTATGGGGGCTGAGTTTACCCTATAAAGGAGCTCGAACCCGGAGTGCTCGTTGAAATATGCGAGTAGGCTTCCGATTAATCATTTGCCGTTTCCAAAAAAAGCTCATTTACTAGATTTATTACTCTAGCATTACTTTAATAAAACAACATAAACATTCATAAACATGTCTGAATTATTTAAACATATGGGATTGGAACCCAAATTTATTTATTTATTATTTTTTTTTTCACAAACATTGTGACCAAATTTGGAGTTTTGTATGTTTTTTATTATAGAGCAGGAAATATTGTTCACACATGAATACATTTACGGAGATTGGCTAGTCATGTTCACACTAGTTTGGAGTTGATTTATTCTAGTTTGGGGTTGATTTATTCATGTTTGGAAATTTATTGATGAGTTTATTTAGCCCAAAGACGTCTTCTATATTCTCCAAGTGCGAGCAATGGGAAGACATTCCTATATAGTGGATAATGTAGCATGCAACTCTTCAACGAGGCTCCAGTAAGCTCCTGCACGACCATATCATGATTTACTAGTAATGATCGCTTGGCGAATTCTAGATACAAAATATATATATATATATATATATATATATATATATATATATATATATATATATATATATATATATATATATTAAGTTACCTGTTGAGGAAAATCTCCATTATCCATTTGTGCATTGATCAACAGCTTTGCTGCTTTGTGTAAGGGTGTTGGATCTCTTTCCGCCTATTCATCAATCACAAATGGAATGTTTTAGTTCACAAAAAAAAACAATAACTTTTTATATGGAATTATAAGCTTAGATGATAACAGAAAACCTAACTTGTCCAGCCGACATAAGACCAAGCATAGCCATGGATGTTTGAACTAGGTTTGTCCGGTTCCCAATCAATGGTGTGTATACTTCGCTAGTACAAGACTTATAGCTCTCTCCCCATCCACCTTCCTTATTTTGTATCGACAACAAAAACTTGGCTCCTTTACGAATTGCTTCACAATTGTTATATGTTTTTCCAGCAGCTTCTAAGCCTCCTAGAGCAAAACATGTGCCATATACAAAACATATCCCCCAGAAGCCATACCTATTGAGTTCCATTAAATTTTGGATCAATTTAATCCTCATTTGTTTTATTGATTTGTAGATTCGTCATTTTCGAAGAAATTCATTCGTAGGCAGTGAAAAGCATACCAAGAACCATCAGGCCGTTGTCTTTTCTCAAGAAAATGTACTGCTTTTGCCACAGAATTTTGTATCTCATTCTCCCTATGATTCGGGTGCAAACGTTTGAAGGCTACCAGAGCTTCAATAATCGATGCCGTGACCTCGGTATGCCTGATTGGTTATCCAAAAAAAAAACAAATGTTAGCATCTATCATAACTCCTTAAAGGTACAAGATTCACATGACTTTACTCTTTTTCAACAATAATGTCCGCAAACACCTCTGAAGGGTTCAACATCTGTAAAGAGAATTGGTGCGTTAGAATTTTCTTGTTTGTAAAGTTCCACCCTTATAGTGGAGAAGGAAACTTCTAGGAATAAATTAATGAGAATTTATAAAAGACCAACAAAAAATACAATATTTAGAGAAACGTTCATAGAGCATGAGGATAGAGTATTCTTAAAAGTGATAGTACAATAAAAAAAATTAACTATTAGCCGTATAATAATATATACCCAAAGTACAAAACATAAACCTAACAATAGGACGGGTCCGGGCGGATATCCATTTGTTGTCACATTTGGTTCTACTCACACATTTAATAGTAATATCATCTCTCCAAAAACTCATATTATATTCGGTATATAATTTTACCTATTAAATTCTATTAAATGTCATGTCATTAATGATTTGCTTTATGAGAATGTTTTCATGACCTTTTTTCTTTTATGGGTTGTGCAAGATTTGATTTTAGAAAACATAGTTAAATTTTTGTACCTCTAAGTATGGTTGCGGGACTGGTTGCTCCCAGATGGCAAAACCTCCACTAGTAGGGGACTGTACATAAAGAATGAAATTTACAGCATCATATAATCGCTCATTATCATCTCGTTCTCCTGAAATTTCCACTGGCATTTGGGATAGCAGCAGAAGACACTGCATAAATGGAAGGTTTATCTACTATAAGAACAATTAATTATTTTCGCAATGGTTTAGAAAAATATAATCGCATAAACGATTGAGATTAATTATGATATTACTTTTAGCGCTTCAGCTGTGCAATCTGAGACCGACCAACCATCATCTGGGTTGGTGAATGTCCATGATCCTTTACTAAACTGCCGACACATTTTAGGGAAATCTCCAGCCGCATTATTCTTGACCTGAGATTCCTTGATAAAGAAATGAGCTTTTTTCAGAGATTCTCCGTACTCTTCGACCATATTACTAGCAATTAATGCCCTAGTTGCAAGTACGCAGTTCCATACTTGACAACCTGCACAAGGCATCACCTTCATTCCATCTTCTGCTTGCCATAAGTAATCCGGCAATCTAGCTAGGTGGCGCTTGACCTCATCCCCACTTGGGTTCTCATCCCACCAAATAATGATTTGCAAACACTTTATACATCGAATAGGCAAGTTAACTAATTAATTGGATACAATAATACTTAAGGTATAGTATCACTACTAGAAAACTAGGGTAATAGCTACGGCACAATCCGTAGCTATTCGGTAGGTATAAGGCGATACCTACGGATTTGCTACGGAAAATGTCCTGTAGCATAAATGCCCGTGGGAAATTTTTACCTACGGAATTGCTACGGACTAGCTACTGAATACCTACGGATATTTCCGTAGGTATAATACCTACAGAATAGCTACGGCCGGTAATTGCTACGGAATACCTACGGATTGCCAACGGGTGTATGTTCCTACGGAATAGCTACGGCCGGTAATTGCTACGGAATACCTACGGATTGCCAACGGGTGTATGTTCCTACGGAATAGCTACGGAATAGCATGGCTACGGATTTCCTACGGATTACCTACGCAAGTGTTTTCCTACAGAATAGCTACGGAACTGTTTAGCTACGGATTTCCTACGGATTAACGACAGAACTCAATTTTGACTAAAATTGACTTTCTTCCTACGGAATACCTACGGACCTATTATGTTGCAGCAGGAATCGAACTCCAGTCTCACAAGTCTCAAACCAATGGTCTTACCAACCGGCCGGGTATGCCACTTCCTTAAATGTTTAGACTCCAATTACTTTTAATTTATTTCTGGAAAAATAAAGAAAAACACGGGTGGGGTAAGAATCGAACTCGAGTCTCCTACGTAACTAAGCAACACAATTACCATCTGGCCGGGCATGCCACATCCTTGCTGAGTTTGTCTCCTATTAATTTTATGCACTTTCTTTTTTCGATTATTGTTATTATTATTATTATTATTATTATTAATAATCAAGTCTTAAAACTTTTTTTTTATATATCGTATGTATGTGTGTGCTTATTATTATTATTATTATTATTATTATTATTATTATTATTATTATTATTATTATTTTCTTTTCAATATTCAAGTCTTAAAACTTTTTTTTCACTATTATTATTATTTTTTTCATTATTTTTTTTCAATAATAATAATAATATTAAAAAAAAATTAAAAATGTGGTTAACACACAAACAAACAATTAAAATAATATACGTTTAACGTATAAATTAAATAATTAGCTACGGATTAGCTACGGATTTTTCTTATTTTCGATTTTTAGGGCACCAAACGTCGTTTTTTTCGCTCCGTTTTTTTCACACCTCTATTATATACGATTATCTATATTTTCACAAACTTATAGCTATTAACATCATTGATAAAGTCACGTGCACATACATGATCCATTGTTCGTTAAATGGTTTAACACTATAATGTTTATGAATATGTACACATACATCTCACAAACACATATACATACACATATACATGTACACATATACCACAACTCATTCATGTATATAAATATACATATACAAACATAATCCATCACAAGTTGGTGAAAAGTATAAACATTACAATGCTAAACAATGAAATGAGTACTTGATCCCGAAGGGGCACACGACTTTATGAACGATATTAATAGCTACAAGTTGGTCAAAATATAGATAGCCATGTACAGTAGAGGTGTGAAAAAAACGGAGCGAAAAAAACGACAATTGGTGCCCGAAAAATCGAAAATAAGAAAAATCCGTAGCTAATTAGCTACGGATTAGCTACGGAATTCTAACGGAAAGCATATTCCGTAGCTATTCCGTAGGTAATTACCTACGGAATAGCTACGGAATATGCTTTCCGTTAGAATTCCGTAGCTAATCCGTAGCTAATTCGCTACAGATTAGCTACGGATTTTTCTTATTTTCGATTTTTCGGGCACCAAACGTCGTTTTTTTCGCTCCGTTTTTTTCACACCTCTATTATATACGATTATCTATATTTTCACAAACTTATAGCTATTAACATCATTGATAAAGTTACGTGCACATACATGATCTATTGTTCGTTAAATGGTTTAACACTATAATGTTTATGAATATGTACACATACATCTCACAAACACATATACATACACATATACATGTACACATATACCACAACTCATTCATGTATATAAATATACATATACAAACATAATCCATCACAAGTTGGTGAAAAGTATAAACATTACAATGCTAAACAATGAAACGAGTACTTGATCCCGAAGGGGCACACGACTTTATGAACGATATTAGTAGTTACAAGTTGGTCAAAATATACATAGCCATGTACAGTAGAGGTGTGAAAAAAACGGAGCGAAAAAAACGACAATTGGTGCCCGAAAAATCGAAAATAAGAAAAATCCGTAGCTAATCCGTAGCTAATTAGCTACGGATTAGCTACGGATTTTTCTTATTTTCGATTTTTCGGGCACCAAATGTCGTTTTTTTCGCTTCGTTTTTTTCACACCTCTATTATATACGATTATCTATATTTTCACCAACTTATAGCTATTAATATCATTGATAAAGTCGCGTGCACATACATGATCCATTGTTCGTTTAATGGTTTAACACTATAATACGTATGAATACGTTCACATACATCTCACAAACACGTATATATACATACACATATACACGTACACATATACCATAACTCATTCATGTGTATAAATATACATATAAAAACATAATTCATCACAAGTTGATGAAAAGTATATGCATTACAATGTTAAACTGTGAAACAAGTACTTGATCCCAAAGGGCACACAACTTTGTGAACGATATTAATAGCTACATGTTGGTGAAAATAAAGATAATTATGTATAGTAGAGGTGTGAAAAAAACGAAGCGAAAAAAACGACGTTTAGTGCCCGAAAAAATGAAAATAAGAAAAATCCGTAGCTAATCCGTAGCTACTTAGCTAATCTGTAGGTAATTAGTATCCGTAGGTATTCCGTAGCCATTTCGTAGCTAATTAGCTACGGAATAGCTACGAATTTGCATCTGTAGGTATTCCGTAGCTATTACGTAGCTAATTAGCTACGGAATAGCTACGGACCCGCTTCCGTAGCTATTCCGAAGCTATTCCGTAGCTATTCCGTTACCAAACTAGGGCATCCCATTATGTAGCTGATCCGTAGCAATTCCGTAGCTAATTAGCTACGGAAATTTTCCGTAGCTATTTTCCGTAGGAAAACACCATGTTTTCTAGTAGTGTATACCATTAATTAATTTAATTGAGATGGCTTACCTTTTCAACGAATCCCATTGTTATGTATCTACTTTCTTCTGCGCTATAACGTAACAACTCAAGCGTTCTTTTGAGGGCTCTTTCCCGTAGTTTCTTGAAAGGCCAATATTTAATGATCGGCTCAACAAAGTACTGAAGACCATCCCACAATAGGTCTTGTAGTGTTGAATGAGGGTAAAGGAGATCTTCCTGTATGAATTCCGTTACTAATTATTAACACATAGATAATTTGGTTATAAATTCTTTACGTATGCATGCTTATGAAAATTTATTGTTTACTAACTTTGCAACAGTTATGGCGTTGTTTGTTCCAGTTTATCTCGTCATATGGAACAGGATATATCTCTAGTCGAAGTTGACGAACAAGGTCTGTGATCTGGCACTGAAACCTTTTCCCATACAAGTAAGACATGGGCATATAGGTCGTTCGGCAATAGCACCACATTTTCGCTACATAAGAAAAATGATAAGATCAGTTAAAAAAAAAAAAATTTCCTCTACTTTTTGGATCTTGTATTATACAATTCGCTATTTTGATCTTGTTCCTAAAATGTGAAAGTTTATGTACCTGGATGAAAAGGAAAAGCTTTAGGGAAAATCCAAAATTCTGGTGGTAGCGGGTTGCACCCCTCCCATTCATACACTCCCAGCGCCTATGCACAAACATATTACAAAAAACTAGATATATATTTGGGAGAAATTCATACAGTTTCGGTTTCTTTCATGATAGGATTAATTAAACATGCGAAAAGGAATAGTAATTAATTAAAATAAAAAATGAAATGCCAAAAACCCAAAACATTTACTGAAAGATAAGCTTTTCCCCAAGACGGAATACTGGCTGCACCCCCATGGTCAAGTATCCATTTCCTGGCTCTGCTTACTGCACCATTTCTGTCATCTGGTCCTTCTCCTAATAGTCGCAGGGATACATAGTTCAATGTAGATCCCATCATGGTGCTGTGTCCCTCAATGTGAGATCCCCATCCTCCATCTTTATTCTAACAACATTAACAGGAAATTTGTTACCACACTAGTTCCCACAAACTTAATACTAATTAATATATATGCTGAATCTTAACAAGTGACACATTAACTTATAAGACGTACTAAACTAAAAAAACTTATGATGGTATTATAGCCCACGGAAACAAAATAAAAGTTAAACTTTTACATATCTAAGAGTTGTAATGTTATAGAATATTATAAGAAAAACATCATGGTAACTATGAGAATCAATTCAAGTGATTCGCTGATAATGAGGTTATGTAGGAATCGGTACACTTGATTCTTAGGGAGAAGGGAGTCGTTCCCTCCCAACCCATCGAACTCACAGCCACATCAATTTTTGTCTCTTCTTTTTCTTCATCTTTCCCGACCTACAACACATGGAAATCCTATCTTTTTGAACCCACTTAATTAAAAAAATACAAAACAACTAAAGTACACGTTTTAAAAAACATGGTACAAGAGAAAATAAGAAAGAGAAAATAAAGAGATGATGAAGTGGGTTAGTGAAACCAATCAACCCACTCATTTAAGTGGGAGTGGTACCGCCGATAACTCTATTGCTAATTAAGATTTTACATTTGATTGTTTTGTATTTTTTTTTAATTGAGTAGGTTGAGTGGGTTCAAAAAGATAGGGTTTCCGTGTGTTGTGGGTTCGGAAAGATGAAAAAAAATAAAAGAGAAAAAGTGATGTGGCAGTGAGTTTAGTGGGTTGGAAGGGAATGACTCCCTCCTCCTCCCTTACAAGTTACAAGAAAGAAAAATATAACATAGGACACAAAAGGAATAGGGGAAGAAACAGGGGAAGAAAGAATTTTACTTGATCCACAAGTATTATTGAGACCGAAGGTAAAAGATAATGGTTAAAAAAAATAAGAAATAACACCCTATTTATGCTAGATGGATTGGAGTCTTCCAATATAAAATCATTAGAAATTATAAGCTTTCCAAAAATACCCCTAAATTAAATTGCCCGAGTTTTTCTCAATTACACCAACTATTTTCCTTAATTCAGAATTAGTCGTCATCTTCACTACTAGTAACCTTCTCATCTCTTCAAATTTTGCTCTTTACATTGACTTTTTCAATTTTCAGAATGCCAGCTCGCTCCTCTACAGTGTTCCTACTTACTTGACGATAACATCTCCTCTTTGGACGCCTTAGCTTATAAAATGAAACATTGTGTTAATATGCTTACTTCTTCCATGGAATATTGACTTTTTCATCGGGTCTAATGATGATTCATTGTCCATCCATAGAGTCGTGGAGTTGCAGGGCTTATACTTTTACATGTTAATTCACTCAATAGTCATCGTATTTAGATGTCTTGACATGTTGCACTTGTTGCAACCATGAACTTTGCCTCACACAATGAAAGAGCTACACTTTTCTACTTATGTGAAGCCCAAGTAACCAAAGTTTTATTCAGGTAAAAGGGAATTCTTGTTGTACTTCCCCTTTTAGTTATGTCTCCTATCAGATCACTATCGGTTTACCCTATTATGATGTTTTCTTTGTTGGATTAATCGGTTTTATTTTAGAAGTTTATTTTGTTTAGTTTAAATAAAGGGCATTTTAGGAAAGTAGCCATATTTAAGTTTTTTATTTTATCTCCTGTATAGTTTTAGAATTCAATTAGGATACTTATTTGTCTAGTATAAAAAGGATCAATGGTGTGGTATTATTTATTTATGCAGAACCTTTTCTTAGTTTATTCTTGTTCATGTAATATATTTGTTTCAATTCTTCCATTCTCACATTTTCTTTTTATTTGTTGCATACGGGTTTTTTTTGCTTGTTATTGAAACAAGTTTCAACCCAAGTACTCTAACACTTGGTATCAAAGCAATTTTATTGAAGAGGGTGTGATTCGAGGTTGATTACAAGAAACCTCAGTTTCTCTTAATCGGGCTTGTGAGAGACTAACCGGAGGCAAGGAATAAACGGACGGGAAGACGTCAAAGCGGGTGGCTTTGATTTGGTTCGTTTTGCGGGTGACGGAAGACGGTAAAGGTGGTTGAGACCTTGTCTTTTTTTTTCCAGTGGAAAAGTGCTCAAGGTGGGTTGTTGTTGGCTAGTAAGGCAAAATCACATTTTTGTAAGTATTGTGGCAATGGACGTTCAAATTAGGATGACTTTGGACATGGATGGGGAAGAGGCCGAGGGTCCGAGAGAAGTTGAGATGGTAATGAACGTGTCCGGGATAAAAGTCATGTTAGATGTTACAAATGTGGTGAGCTCGGTCACTATAAAAACGAGTGTCCTAAATGGAAAAAAGGAAGAAGTGGGTCTAATCGAAGAGGAATCGACATTGTTTTGAACGAGTGGATCATATGACCAAATCGATTAAGGGGGTGATTGTTGGATTAACCGATTTTCTTTTAGGAGTTTATTTTGTTTAGTTTAAATAAAGGGCATTTTAGGAATGTAACCATATTTAAGTTTTTTATTTTATCTCCCGCATAGTTTTAGAATTCAATTAGGATACTTATTTGTCTAGTATAAATATGATCAATGGTCTGGTATTCTTTTTTTTTTTTATGCAGAACCTTTTCTTAGTTTATTCTTGTCCAAGTAATATATTTTTTTTCAATTCTTCCATTCTCACGTTTTCTTTTTTACTTGTTGCATACGGTTTTTTTTGCTTGTTACTGAAAAAGTTTCAACCCAAGTAATCTAACATTCTTCACACCTTTTGACATAAACTAGTCAGTAGTCCATTGTACATTTAATATACCTCAATATATGCTTTCCCACCTTCATGTACATGTGTTTGACTATGGGATGCTCCATATATTGACTCATCATCCCTACGTTCATATATGTGGCCTATTCTTTGTCAAGTACCTTAAACCTCCAACGATGTGTCGAGATTGAGGGAGGTCAACTAGTTTACCTTGTTCATATTAGGATAATTGGCAATCTCTATTTCTCCTTTATGTTAAATTCCTTGATCTATTCCTAAGTAACATGATAAATAGCCAAGACCACTCATTTCAAACTCCTAACTTATTTGTTTCTTGAAGTTCATTACTTTGCCCTTGCAACTACCCGTGATAATAAGATCATCGACGTATATACCCACTATAATTATCCTCATATTCTTATTTCTTATGTGGACTACATATTATTGTATACATCGTTTGAAACCAATAATTTATGAATGCTTGTCCAAATATGAATTTCATACTCTAGGTGTTTGTTGTAGTTTGTAGAGGACCTTACGTAGTTTATATACCCTTTTTGGTTGATCATCCATTTCAAAACCTTATGGTTGTGTTACATAAATCTCTTCTTCTAAGTCCCCATATACAAACGTTGAGTTCACATCAAGTTGATGTACCGACCGCCCATTTTTTTTTTTGCTAAAAGTGCAACTAGTATTTGAATTTTTACTTTTAATTCTAAATAAAATCCCTATTTATTTTATATTTTCTATACTTGACTAGTATGTGCATTGTGCAAAGAGACATTAACTTTTAGGTTGTATCCATGTGAATTCAAACCTACTTCTCGATGTTATTCTACAGTGCATTCAAGAACTGAGTTTATTTGTTTAAGATAAAACGACACAATTGACAAATTGGCATTGTTATCGGGCATACAGTAGTGCTAATAGTTTTCTTGCCCTAATCTTTACGTACATGTAACTTAATCTCTAACCTAGAAATTGAGAAAACCACGAGAAAGCTGAAGAAGCAAGCAAAAATTCAAAAGCAACAAACAAGTACCTCGAATCCATATCCTCTTTAAGATCCATAAATCACCACACCACAAGTCAATCCTTTATGGAACGAACCCAAACCCACTTTTTCATCCTTCCTAAGACGCCACCATCATCACATACTCACAATGCAAACGAACCTTACCCATAAACATTTATAAAATCTAAAACCATATATTCTTCATAATCATCTAACTTTGATACCAAATCTTCTACCACTACCACAACAACGGTAGACACCAAAGAAAAGACTCTTAGAGAATAGGCAACACAAGAGGTTACTCAACAACCTCCCTGCATCACTTTTCTAGCTGCCTAGAATTTAAAATTAAAATATCGGTTAACTCACCTCCTTCCAATATTCAAAGGTTTGGAAAACAAAGATCCGCATAAATTTCTCACAAAATTTCATGTTGTATGCTCTGGAATGAAGTCACGCACCATCATAAAAGATCAAATAAAGCTAAGGTCACTCCCCTTTTAATTATAATACTTGTGAAAAAAGAATGGCTTTACATGCTCCCATCAGGATCAAGAACCACTTGCATCACTCTAATCTAATTATTCTTAGAAAACATATTTTCTAGAAGTATAGGTATTAGCCTATACCGAGAGATCCTTGTTATTAAGGAAGGAAAAAGAGAAACTTTTCACACATAGTGGGAGGGCTTCAAAAAGCTGACTATTTGATGTCCACAATGCGGAATTACTGATCACCAACTATATTAGTGTTTCTACGAAGGATTGACCCCTACGAAATGAAGACTTATAAACGCTTTAAGTGACAGATCATTAGGCGACATGGCATTAACTGAAATCCAAGAGTTAATAAAAAAACTAGCCCTTAAGTCGAAACATTCTATAAACCAAGAATAATAGTACATTAATGTGTCGTGAGGGCTAAAAGAACTAAATTCTCTGCATCTTGAAGCCCATATTTCTGAAATAACAAAATCTGTTCTACTACTCACCAAGGAAAAAGTAACTGTGACTTCCATCAAACCATGTGGAATCTATTTAAAAACTGGGCACCAACCGAATATGTTTTCGATATTGCAAGAAAACACTGTTGCAGTAAAATCTTTCAGGTGCTTTCAAAATCGAAAATTTAATCAGCCTCAAAATATTTATCAATATAATAATTTTCAGCAGCGACAATAGTATCAACATCCACCTGGATTCCTGTAGCAGCCAAGTTTTTAGGAGAATCAACAACATCACAACTTTCAATAGTAGCAATAGTTTCAGATGCAGCCTACACAACAACAATTTGTCAGATCCATCATCGCATTGGAATACAGTAAAAATCTTGACCACCAGTACTCACATGTTCCATAATGAAACCAGAGCAAGTATCAAACTTCATAGCAACAAATATCTCAACTTGTAACTTTTTTAAGTAGACAAGAATCTCACAGAAAAATATCTGCACAAACTGAGCACAACCCCAAAACAAAACGAGAGCGCAGTAACATTCAGAAGTGGTAAATATGAGGACCCAAGCAAAATCGGAAAACAAAATGAGGTGATCGTCTTTGAATATGAGATTATGGTTGATGAGAAAGAAACTAGATTGGGTGAAGAAATGGAAACTCTAAAAAAACAAAGCCAATTCTAATAGAATATAAACGAGTTCAACAATTTCCTTTGAGACATTGATGCACAAAGTGCGAACGAGGGGATAAAGAAATCATGGACACCTTTCGAAATGTGGAGGTAAATATTATGTTTCTAGATGCAAGTAAACAAATACCTTGTTACGCTAAGTTCTAAAACAACTATGTTCCTTTAAAAAGAAAATAAAAAGTAATGAAACAATAAAAGTTGGCAAAAATTTTTCTATAGTTTTGAAAAAAGGTTTACCTCCAAAGTGAAAGGATTTGTAAATTTTCTTGATTCTGTGTAAACTGGGAAACCTTAATTTTCCAAAATTAGTTTAGGCTTAGGTACATCAGTTAATGTCCTCCTTTTCTATTTATAAATAATTAAATTTAAGTCATTTAAATAAGACGAGAACTATCATTTAGTTGGCTGACCACTTGACAATACATCCAAAATGTTTATTCAAGGATGTTTTGGTCCAAGTGAATAAGATCGTTTTTCCCATAGATTTTATATACTGGACATGGGCGATGTGGATGGTTTTTATAAGAACATAATCATTTTATAAATTTCATCTATGAAAACAGCTAAAACAAAAATTAATGTTTTTAATGGTACATTGTCTATAAGGAGTTTGATGGGTATGTGGTTAATTTCAATATTCATGATCCTTATTTCAACATATAACTTTTTTGTTAATTTTTTTAACCAACAGTCATTTACTTGAGAACTGTTATGAGTTGTCTAAACGTGTTTTGCAAGAGATAGTTTTAGACCTAATTTTTTGTGATGAAGCATCATAAAAGGTGATGAAAAGAAGCAAGATATGGGAAGAGGTGTTGATCGTTGTTAAGGATTTAGAGTAACAACCAAATTTAAAAAGCTAAAAAAGAGTCATCCAATAAATATTCACATTTTTCAATTCTATTATGCAACTAACAGAACCAAACATTGCCATATCTGGAGTTCAAGAAAAGGAAGATGAGCTGATAAAGAGCCCCACTCATACCAATTTTCAATAAAGTAGATCGTAACTACAAACATTCATGGGAAATGATGAGATCTTCTTAATTTCCGAAATTGATATTTTCCGCCAAGAACTTCGTTTAAATCAGATATTTTTATGCAATTATTAGGAACATTATTTCCAATTTCCGAAATTTTAGTTTAGCTATTATATTGACTCGATGATTCATTCTATGAGCACCAAGGATAAATCTTAATTTTAAGCTTGGGGAGAGCGTTTTATAAAAAATTTCCATTTATTCTAAAAATAAAAATCATTTTTTTAGTTTTTAGTTATTTCAACAGTTAATTTTATTTTCGATATTTTCTTACATTTTATTTTTTGAGCTTTATTAAAATTTTCAAGAAGTTTCAAAGAATATTTTATGTTTATGTTTCTACTTATCTACATCATTAAGGAAGAAAAAAAATATTTATTTTGATTTTTCTACATAAAAAAAATAAAAAAAATTACATGATATGAGGTTTTTTTGTACTTTCGCACGTGCTATTATAACGGCTGTTTTCCATGCGTGTTTAGCTAGGAATCTAAGGAAAACAAGAATGAAGGTTTTGGGAAAAATCCTCAGGCATGGAGCGAGAGTTTAACTAGTTGTGGCGTCGCATCGCAAAACTAAAAACCCTAGGTCTCGTGTTTTGGCCTCTATTTAAGGAACATACTGGGGTTTTCTCTCCTTATCAGCCTCCATTTTGCAAAAGAGAAACCTTAATCGGCCTTTTAATTATCTCATAAAGAGGTTGGCTCTGGATCATTCAGATTCAAAGCGTTTGATTGGAGCTTTTCAACCTCTTAATCGGCCAGACATAAGTGAAGGTGGTCTTGTTCAGTCAGATGCAATGACAAGTCTGGATGAAATTTTTTCCATCTGATACCCTTAACCCTAAGGAAATAAATGGCCACCTCTTTTTTTTTTCTTTCCCCTTTTGTCCCATCAACATCATTCTCTGTTTCTCGGTGATTCTCACGTTTCCCTTGGACTTACAGTAGCGCCAATCTACCTCCGCCTCCCTCCTCGTTACTTCCCTCTTCGCTGCCTCCCCTTCACTGGTAAGTTCTCTCTCTCTCTCTCTCTCTCTCTCTCTCTCTCTCTCTCTTGTTCATTGTGTTTTTGTATTTGGCTAATCGATTTCTGTGAAATTGATTTTTTCAAGCTCTAAATATGTGAAATTGATTTTTTAAGCATATTTTTGGTCAACTTGAAGCTTGTGTCTGATATGTTCTTGCTGAGTTTTCTTCTTCTTTGCTGAAACTTGTGTGAAATTGATTTTATGCTCTTACTCGATTTTTGCTACTCTGTTTTTCTTGCTCGATTTTTGCTATGTTGTTGCTCAATTTTTCAAGCTCAAAATCTGCTATGTTCTTTCTCTATTTTTGCTGCTTCGTTGTTGTTGGGTTTTTTTGCTATGAATAAAAGGTTCAAAGTTGTTGAAACGTGTTCAAAATTGTTTGTTGAAACCTGTTCTTGCCAGATTTTGAATACTAGAGAGGGCACAAATGGCACAAAAAATGTCTAGAATTAATTGGAAACATTGGAATCAGATAGAAGACGTGGAAAAGACATTTGTTGAAGCTTGTATTTAAGAAATTACAACTTACAGACGTGAAAGGAGTAGTTTGAAAGTGATCTCGTGGAAGAATGTAGCTGAAAGGTTGAAAGCATAATACAATCTTGGATTTTGTAAATTTTAAATTGGATTCTATTTAATGTTTAGTTTGGATTATGTATGACATTTTGTATTTTATTTATAATTGTTTACAAATTCGGTATCGTTCAGCACAGTCGTTCAGATGTCCACTCAAATAGAAATAAATATTTCATAGGGTTAAACTAGTTATTTTCATCATTAAGAGACAGACATTCAGATGCCTGACCAAACATTAATTTATCATTTAAATACAAATTCATGTAGATCCTCTACATCATCCAGATAGGTATACTCTAGATGCTACCAAACAACCCCTAAGCTTGTAGAGCTTGGCAAAGTCGCTTCCAACTGAAGTCCCCACCTTCTAGCTGTTTCTCAAAACATTACAAGTCATAAAGTTAGTTGCTTTATTTAGGTTCATACATAGATCTAGGTCTTGGATATGATATGATTAGTAGTAGAAAAGGTATGCATATGTGTTTCCTTAAATCCATGCATATTCTTAGTCATTTTGAACCATTTAAGAGTTAGGGTTCGGGTTTGGCTTTAAGTAAGTCACGGGAATGGATAAGACTGGAAACTTTTTCCATTAAGTTACTTGGAAGATTCATATACGAATGTTATAGCTCTTCACTGAAGGGATTAAGCACTTCAGGAAAAAGTTTGTTCAACGGTAAGGTGTGCCATGCTTCTTAAAGGGTCACGAACCACCCGTAGATGCACCTTACGACTCTTGTTCTTTTGTGGGCGCGACACGTCGCGTGAATGACACTGCATGGTTTACTGTTGAACGTTGACTATTGACTTTTTGATAAATTTGAATTTTGGTCAAAGTTTGATGGAATTAAGTATTTGCCTAAGGATTACTCTTGGATTAGTATTAGGTGGTTCACACTAGATTTTTCAAAGACTTTTATTGAGTTTCAGTTGGTAGTCTCAGGTGAGTTTTCTCATTATTCTACACGACATTGTATATCATTTGTATGAAAGCATTCATGGATTGTTAGGATACGGTTATGATAGTAGAGTAGAATAGTCCTTGTTATGTGTGTGATTGGTTAGTCGTATGGTATTTTTTGTATCGTGTTTGGATGGGGTATTATTAATCTTGGTAGTTGGTTAAGTGAATGTAGTTGGGTTGTATGTAGTTTAGGCCATATAGCCTTAGTATGTGCTTATTACATGGTTCTTGTTTCATTTATTGCTTTCGGGTATGATCAAATTTTAACAGGCTATCTTATCTCTAGCCTACGTATGATTACTCATTCATAAGGTCCCCATCAATATTAATAATAACTTATGTATGGTTGTATGATAATTAAGATTACGTAGTTGTATGATGGCTATTTTATAGATGTTGAGTCAAGACAACAATGGTTCTCCCCGTCCTTCTGGAAATGTTTTTCCTCTTAAAGATGATCTTCCACATGTTGATCAAGGTGAAAGAATATTCTCTCCTTCAAGCATTGGTGGAACTGGAAATCATGTTTCTCCAACTCTTCCTCCACTTCCTCCGGTAATTCTCCCCGAGCCACGTTTTCTTCAAGCTGAAAAATACGAAGTCACTCAAGCCCTATTGGCTAGTAAACATCAAGATGGAAAGTGTGTGTGTCTGCATGTTCTGGAAATGAAATCACACATTGCTAGATTGGGGATGTTGGGTATCATTTTCCCAATGGAACTGGTCACTGATTTGGTTCTACTTACGCTTCATAACTCATTTAGTTAGTTCATTAAAGACTTCTACGAGAGGGACCATGACCTGACCCTAATCGATCTGACATGCATGTTGATTGCTGCTGAAGCAGAAATGCTTAAGAGCACAAATCAAGAAAATATGTTTGAAGGATTTGTCTCCCAAGTTTCCATGGACGTTAAAAATGGAAACATATGTATTCTGGAAATGATTTCTCTTCCCAATGGAAAGGGATCGGCTAAGGTCAAACCATTTGACCATATGGTAAAGAGAAAGGCTAATACCAAGAGAGTACTATGTGCTATTTCTAAAATGTCCATATGTTTCTATTGCCAGTTGAAGGGGAATTGGATACAAAGCTGCCCAAATTACCTGAAAGATCTCAGTGATGGTAAAGTCAACTCGTATGACTCTACTTTAGGTACATCCACTATCTAACTCTATTTTATTAAGTTCATATTCATAGATTCTTATGACATGATGTAATAGTCATATTTTGATGTTTTTGCAGGATCTAACAGAAAGAGGGAATCTTAAGAAGAGTATGTTGAATCTGATTGTGAGAGGTGGATTTCGGTACCATGATTCTATGATCAAATTGTGGAGGCTGCTGCATAGGAGTTGTGATAGATTAATAGATTACTTAGGAAATATCTAGAAACATAGTTTTCATATTTTTGCATCGTAAGGATAAAATTTTCCGCATATTATCAATAAAGTGATTTTTTTGATTTATTTATTTTGTATTTCATTGCAATGGTATTTATGAGAATTGGTGGTTATATTTCTATTATTAGCAATGTTAAATATGGATTTGATTCTTAATTATATCATTTGTGGTAATGTCACGATTGACCAAGTGAAAAGGAATTCTCATCACCCAAGTTTTAATTGGATAGAAACTTAGAGTCATACTATTCGAATTGTGTGATGTATTCGAATCTTGATCATTGGAAGATCATGACTAATTTGTTGATCACATATTTTTTTTGAGTCAATTAAAGGACTAAAGGATCTAGTACACATTGATGTGGACTATTTAGATCCACAACAAAGAACGATAACTCTATTCGTCATGGTTTACCGATGTTTCAGTGAACATGTTTGTGTTTATAAGATTAAGCATAATTCTAACACCTTGATAAGTTTTCAAAGTGTAATAGAACGAATAAGAAGAATCTATCAGGTAGAAAGTTAAAGGTTTCTCCAATCTGAAAGGAAAGGAGAGTAGTTTAGTATCATGTTTTATGATCTTCTTGATGATTATGAAACTATGTCACAATTGATCCTCGAAGAACATCTTAGTACATTTGTATGACTGACAAGATGAATCCGATATTGTTGAAATGGTTCAATCGAAAGATGAGTCATACTTCGTTTTCCAATCAAGTTTTAGATTCATACTCTAGTTACTTCAAATCGAATCTTGAAGTTTATCACAAACTAAGTAGGTTTATAACACATCATGAAATATGGAGTAGAAATGTTTTCTTACTCTAGAACATTTAAAATTGATAGTTGCGATGTTTTGGTTAAAACAAAGGATAAAATAAGACCAATTATATGAAGTGTTTGCTTGTCGAGAATCCACACTAACTTTTGAATATTACTTTTTGCTCATCAAGGAATGCACCTTGAGAGAGAAACTTATAGGTCAAGAAGTTAGTGGGACTCTTATTGATCCTGAAGAGGTTCATAAGACAATTAAGAATAAACCTTTTAGTTAAAATTAGCACACGACTAAAGGTTAATAACCTATCATGTTAAGTTGACACATTCTTATTTCTACGCATCTTCCAGTTGAGTTGGCAATGAGTTCTATGGTTCTCATTTGATTTCAAAAGATTAAGCACGTTGGTCAGTGATAATGCATTGATCAATATGGGTGAGCTGCTTTACAACACGGAAGCGCTGGTAGCCTCCCGTGCTACCATAGGGCAAGAAATTAAGAATAAGCGAGTTTAGTCCATGAAAGGAAAAACCTAAAATTGATTTTCGTATTGTCCTCAACCTTATCTTGTGATTATAAGTTGGAATTGATAGATTTACATGGATGGGAACATATACACCATAAAATCTAGGTGGCGAAGGTTTCGCTCTAGTTCATGAAAATGATTACGAGGAAACACTTTAGCTAGTAGATTTTAAAGATTTGATAAATATCATTATGATTAGCAGTTGTGATAATTGCGTTCTCAAATTTGCAATATGATTATGACATCCCTTTTCATAGCTCGAATTGTGATAAATTTCAAGGGATAGCTTGAGCATTCATGACTCATAACTATGAGTTCGGAAAGGGTTTAAACACACACATATGCTATCTAATGAAGGTATATATATGAGCTTGAGAAGTCTCACCGAAGACTTATCGAAGCATTATATATCAGAAATCTGCACTTTAGTATGAAAGTCAAAAGTATTGATTTCTAGATGTCCAGTTGAGTTATGGGTACATGTCAAAGCTAGTGGGAGCATAATTGTTATGCAAGTCGGAGCATAGTTATTATGCTGATTGTTGGAAGATCAACAATACTAATTGTAGGAAACAAAGATTTCAAATTTGCAAGTTGCAAAGTTTGGTAATTGTTTGCTTATTGAAATATGTAAGGGAGAGGTCACTTATAATTCTTTTTCTAATATAAAAGTTTAGATTGAAGGATTTATTAAAACTTAGTCTTGTACATATATGAATATCGTATTGAAATGTTTCAACATAGGAAATTCGATATATGGAGATATTATAGCAAGAGACTGAACAAATATCAAGTCTTTGTATAAGACATTATGAATCAGGTCCCATATGCATCGGAAATATGGTTGATTACATATGCTATAATACTCGCTTGTTCTGATTTTTCCAAATACCTAGGGCATTGAGAGGGAAAAAGGACTAGAACAAGGTGTGACTGAAGTTGTTAAACACCTGTTAAGAACAGTATGTGGTTTACCATAAGATTAGTTGTTTATGGACAGTTAGAAGTATAGTATTTGGATGGACCATATTGACATAATTCTGAATGGAGGTGATTCTTGTACGTAATTGATTGTTGTATAGGAATATGGAAATGTTTCCATAATAGGAGATGGTTATTGAAATCTACATGTGAGTTAGAAACTTTAATGCAAGAAATGTGTTCAAGAATTGTATCTTGAATTTGAGACTTCGTTACCAAAACAAACAATGTTTCAATGGAGCATTTTGTGACATAGCTGGCTAAGTCTCGATGACTTGACGCCACGTCATCACAAAAAGGATATTGCATGCAAGGTTAGACTCTAACACATTTAGTGGTGACAAGAATTTGGAATTCTTACACTTGTAATAAGGATTTGGAATTGTGATATGAGTATCATTGGAATTATGTCCAATTGATATGTTCACAAAGGAAGGACCATAGATAGACATAGTATTTATGTTTATAACATGGCATGACTAATGTTTAATTCAGGTGTTTAGTTGATTAATCAAAACATTATACAATAAAGAAAGTCTAATTAATATGGTGATTAAATAATAAGTGTTTTATTTATATACAATAGTTTTGAGACCATAGTTAGGTTATTATTGTGTTTCATTTCACATGTTTTACTTTCCAAATAATTGGATTATTCAAAACCTCCACAGTCGCTCGTACTTTTGGAAGTAAGTAGCGAATTAAGACTGTCATGAATTGAATTGTAGATTGTCTAAGGATTTAGACATGGAAATGGTTTTGCTACAACGTTCATGAGTACTTTTGAAATGGGGATTTAAGTATTAGATCAACCCACGCTCAAAGAATTACTTCATGGATTTTGTCACGAGTAATTTTGAGACGATAATATCTTATATTCTTAAAAATGAGATATATGAGTTGTTATTTACAAGTCAGTTGTGCATTGATAATACATAAACACATCAGTAACTTGATGTTATAAAACGTATTGTGGTGCATGATTTGAAGATTAAATAGTGCAAGCATATAAGTCAAACTTTATTCGTTCCTTTTTCCCTAACGGGAAAAGCGATATTTGTGGGCCCCTCGATGATTTGATGATGACATCTTAAGCACTTGGCCAAGCCTAGACTAAATTGATGTGTTCAATTAGTAGTCTGAATCAGCCATCATAAATTAGAAATCAGGAAACAAATATTGGACAAAAAGAATGATTATAATCCATGTCTCATGTCCTTATGATATCTTGTAGAACAAATGAATATTTGTTCACATATCTTAGGACACATAACTGACTACGTCAGAGTTCGACAGAAGCTTTGAGAGCTACGATTTCTTGTCAGTTTGTGAAGTCATACTTGCAACTATAGTTATTAGACTTATCCAAGTGGAAGACTGTTGGATTAGGTGTCTAAGTCCATAACTATAAATTGTTATGTACTTGAATTGATAGTGGCATGGTCCTTTTAGGTTGCCTTCACACGTGCAACTAGATAGGATGATTATTGAGGAAGAGGAAGAATTTATTAATTGATTAATAAATTGGAACAAATGATTTATATATGATGGAAATAATATGTTAATTTGTAATCATATTGTTAATTAATATTTAATCAGAAATTAATTTGGAATTAAAGGAATTAATTAAAAGCGTAGGGACTAAAAGTGCAATTGTTTAAAAGTTTAGCAAAAGGGTCTAGAACCTTCCTAGGGAAGGTGGTGGACAAAAATTGATGTGTATGTATAAGATTACTCTACAGTTTCTAGAATACCTTATCATATATGGATAATCAAAGGAGGTGGATAATTACCATATTTGAGATTAGGGTTATCCATAACATCCTTGGTGCATTATAAATAAAGTCCTTAGCCATAAGAATTTCGGCTTCTCTTTGGAAGAAGAAAGAACAAAATTTTTTATCATCTCATCCTCTCTCATATCATTCCCTTGCATTGTGTGTTTGTTAGCCATTAGAGGTGTTACACTTGTGACACTAAGTTCTCAAGCTTCAAGATCTACAAGGGAATCATTGTCATTACAATATAACAATCAAGGTATGTAACCAAACCCTAGTTTTATATAGATTTCGAAAATTGTAGACACTTCCTAGGGTTTCTCCTTTTTGTGTTCAAGTGCATGTTCAATAAGATAAAACCTAGATCCAAAGCATTAGTGTTGCATGCATACATAAGAATTGTTGTTATGCTAAAAACCCTTCAGTGGTATCAAAGCCTAGGTTTAGTTTTCTATTTAATATGATGCAATTCTGAATTGTTAGAAGGAGAAGGGAACATAATCGTCATTCCGTTCGTCGAACTTGCCGAGTTGGTTTAGGAACTAGACAGTTGGCATGCAACTCGACGTGTTTTGTTGCCCAACTCGACGAGTTGCATTGTTAGATCCTATATTTTCGGTTTTGATAATTGTCTCATGGATTGATTAGGATAAGTGCCATAAATTTGTTTTTAATTGTTTAAAACTAGATATTTCAATCTCTATTTTTGTATCCTTTTCATTAAAATTTTTGATAAATATAAAATTAATTTTTTAATTTAATAATTAAAAAAATTTAACCTAGTATTTTTGAAAAGTTTTAAAAATACATCCATGGTTTTAAGAATAAAAATTTAAATTAAAAGTTTTAACTTTTAAATTTTTAAATTTAGAATCCTAGTATTTTGAATGTTTAAAATACACTCTTATATATTTATTATAAAATTAAAAGTTTATATATATATATATATATATATATATATATATATATATATATATATATATATATATTAAGAAAAGTCAGTCTAACCGTTAGTAGGCCTCATTTTTGAAGCTGATCTATAAGGGTAGTTTAAGGAAGGGGCCTATAAAATGACCGTCATTGGGTATCCACTCTTACCTACTGCTCTCTTGACTAGTGGAGGTCGTTAGCCGAATGGGTTTGATAGGACACTCAATTCTCATTAATAAGTATAATGAATTATAAAGTAACTAAATCATTTTCTAAAAATCCCATTCTTAGTTACTTTAGGAAAAATGTGAATTTGATGTTAATCCATGAAATTGCACATTGCACGTTATAGGAAAAATGTGGTTAACCGGCACACTAATGTCAGACTAATATTTTTGGCAATGGGTGTCTCGTAAATTATGATTGATTAATGGATCATGGGTGGTTAACCGGCATATTAATTAGATGGTAAATGACATCGAGAGTACCAAACTAATTTGCATCGTTATTCACATCTCGTTTGTGATCCTGGACATCCCAGTCACAAAGTGAGAGCATAATAAAGATTAAACATGCCATTGATAGTTCAATGAATCTAAAGGATCTATGAGTTTCATAAGATTGAAATTGGTAAATGCCTTATCTACCTATAATAGATTCGAATTTGATTACGGCTTTCCTCTTCTGAATTCGAATCGAAAATATGGATCCTGGACTTAATTTGACTTTTTGGGTTAATAATTAACGATTAAAATCAACTAACTTGAATTATCTTTTTATAGATGTCGAGTCAAGACAACAAGGGTTCTCCCCGTCCTTTTGGAAATGTTTTTCCTCTTGAAGATGATCTTCCACATGTTGATTAAGGTGAAAGAATGTTCCATCCTTCAAGCATTAGTGGAACTGGAAATCATGCTTCTCCAACTCTTCCTCCACCTCCTCCATCAATTCTCCCCGAGCCACGTTTTCTTCAACCTGAAAAATACGAAGTCACTCAAGCCCTATTGGCTAGTAAACTTCAAGATGGTAAGTCTCTGTGTGTATCGTTTTCCCAAGGGAGTTGGCCATTGATTTGTTTCTACTTTCGCTTCCTAACTCATATAGTCAGTTCATTAAAGAGTTGGCCAGAGTTGTTAGCTGCCATTTATGACTAGACATGTATCAAAGTTGTTAGTCGTTGTTGATCAGGTCGACCGGCATAAGATCCAAGAGCATTTATTTGTATGCACTCTATCTATAGTGGAATAGTTGGTATACCCGGAAACTCACTAAGCTTTACGCTTACGTTGTTAAGTTTAAAAAAACCAAGTTGATCAGAAATAGGACGAAAGGGCGCGATGTGACTGTACCTCGCATCAGTTTCATATTGTATTTTGAATTCTTCTATTTTGCAATTCAACTATGGGTTGAATTTAATCATTTTAAACAAATGAACGATATTTATATTGTAAGGTTAAAACATATAATCTGATGAGTAAAACCTTGTATCATGTTGATTAATATTACACAACGTTATCAATCGATGTCAAGGCTTTCACTACAACATGTTACTTACTTAAGCTTCAAGTTTCAGATTCGTTATGTTAGTTATAGGATCTTTTTATGTATATTATATATCTTTTCTATTTGAATCCCTAATATATAGGGATCTCATTCCAGAATAGTCTTTACCCTAGTGTATAAGTTACACTAGGGTTGCATGTAAAAATATGTCGCTTTGTGCATTCTCTCTTTGTAAGAGTTCTTAATAAAAATTGGTTTTTGATTATTCTTTGTTCTACATTATTCAATTGGTATCAGATCAAGTCTCTGGTTATAAAGCAATGACGTCTTCCTCAAAAACCAACCTCACTTCTAGATCAACGTCAAGAAAAAAATTCATCCTTTCGATGAAAAGAGCTTTTCCATGTAGAAAATCAAATCCATGGTTGTTCTAGAAACTATGTACTATAATATAATGGACATCATCGATAATGATCCACGTGTTCCTGTTGGATTAGGTGTCTAGGTCCATAACTATAAATTGGTTGTTGGGTCAAAATTATGGTTTATACTTTGCTTTTCTAGGAAAATGTATTTTTCTATAATGTAATATGTGTTTACGGTCAGGTGGGTGTTTACGGTCAGGTGGGTGTTTACGGTCTGGTTTACGACCGTAAATCCATTTGCGGTCCATGTTCCCCATTTACATATAAATAAATGTTAGGTGGGTGAGGAGTGCATAACCAAGGAGCTTATATGTGTGTATTCTAAGGTGTGAGAGAAATTAGAGAGAAGAGAGGAGCTTTAGTGTGTGTTAGTGTGTGTGAATCTTGTATCTAGATCTTCATTCTAATCAAATCATACAAGATTCATCATCTTCTTCTTCTTCTCCTTCTCTTCTATTTGATCTAACATCACCCAATTGATTGGGATTCCGCACCATCAGTTGGATCTGATTGATACACAAGTATATTTGGGGACTTACAAGTTGTATCAGAGCTTGAATTGTATCAATCAAATTTGTCAGATCTGGAGCTTATTTAATCTTATTTCGAAAGGATTTTTGCGTTTTTGGATAGATCTTGGCAAAATAAGGGGGATTTGTTCTTCGTGTTTTTGATAAAAATGAGTTTTTGATCGAGTTTTGGAGAAAAAATGGAGAAAAACGTCGTTTTTTTCGCGATCTGAAGGGTTTACGGTCGGTGGCGGCGGCGGCGTTTACGGTCCGAGCTTACAGTCTCACGTTTCCGGTCAGCTTCGCATGCGCTTCATAAAAATTAGGAAATGGAATTGGGGGAGTCGGGGATCGAAGCCAGGTGGTTTGAGTGCCTTAGCCAGTTGAGCTACAAGGCAACTTGTTAAACAACTTGCTCGTATCTACAAAGATTACAAAGATTACAAACCATTAACTTTATGGTTATATAGATTGTCTTTCTTCAGTATCTCTTTCTTGATGTTGAATCTAGAGCTTGCAATCAACCAGGATGCTCTTTTCTTTAAAGGAAAGGAGCATTTATGCTCTCACTTTTAGGAAAAGAGATGAGATAAGTTTATGTGACGAGAAAAGATTTCTAACATATCTATCTTTTATAGACAAGTTTTGAGGGGTGGTGTTTTGAAATGTTGAAAACCTTTAATGAGCTTTCAATTCAAAAGATTCATAAATCTATAATATAAAGTATTTTCACAAAATAGTTGCACTTCACTCTCGTTGATTTGATTACTTCCTTTTAGACTAATTATTTTTATTTTTTTTGTTTTGTACTTAGCCTAAGGAATTGACTTTGAATATTCTTGAATCAAACTATATCATAAACTAGTGTAAAAATAGGGAAATCATTTTCAACCACTCATTTTAATGGTAACCCACACGTGTGTATTCAAACAAACTAATAACATATTTCCTTAAACAATACTACTCATTATTTTAATATAGACAAAGACATAGCTTTTTCATTTTTCATTTGTTATTTTTAAGAAGTTGTATTTATTGAAAATCGTTTTTAAATATATAAAAATTCATAATTTATTATTCTCTATAAATAGAAATCCATATCGATATAGTTTTAAGATAAAAAAAATATTCTTTAAAGTTTCAGCTCCTACTATGCACAAGTGAATAAAAGTGCATCAATTTTTTTATTACATTACATTTATTATTCAGTTATTAATAAAACTTATGTTTTGGCCTTTTTTACGGTTTAAGTATCATTTATATATGAATTTAACATGCAATAATATTTTTGTTTCCTAAAATATATCTTTTTTACATCAGCTTTCATCGCATTTATATTTATATATGAGTAAAAGAAGCATCAACTATTGTCATATGTTATATTCATATATGAATAAAATATTTATCAGATTTTTGTTATAGTTTATTTGTTATTCATATATGAATAAGTACTACGTTAATAAAATACGAAGTGTTTGAGAATTCGAACTGATTATTCATATGTAAATAACAAATTAACAATAACAAAATTCTAATAAATCGTTTATTCACATATGAAAATAACATACGGGGAGAGCCAGTATATGTTTAATTCATAAATAAATTTTACATGCGATTATATATATATATATATATATATATATATATATATATATATATATATATATATATATAATACTTAAACAAGTATTCACAAATGAATAACTAATGTATTATAATAAAAATCTGATACACTTTTATTCACATACGAATAAAAAATATATTTTATGTAAGAAACGTTTTTATTGATTTTGTTTCTCCTAGCATGCCACTTACTGATAATTGTTTATATGTAGTAAACTATTTGTACAAAAGAACAAAAAAAATTAATAACCTTTACAAAATTAATTTCTAAAAAAATATTCGCACCTGTCGGTTGACGTGGGTAAACAACTACTATATATATATATATATATATATATATATATATATATATATATATATATATATATATATATATATATATATATATATATAATACTTAAACAAGTATTCATAAATGAATAATCAATGTATTATAATAAAAATCTGATACATTTTTATTCACATACGAATAAAAAATATATTTTAAGTAAGAAATGTTTTTATTATATATTGTATTCATATACGAATTATAATTAAACTGTAAAAACATTAAGCATACATTTTATTTATAAATGAATAACGAATATACTATAATAAAAATTTGATGTACTTTTATTAACCTATGAATAATGAGAATTGAAACTACAAAAAAAAAAACATTATATGTTATAACTATATCAATACAAATATTTATTTATAGAAAATCAAAAAAATATAAATCTTGATATATTTAAAATCTGTTTTTTGAAATTAATAGCTTATTAAAGAAAATAATAAAATATGTTATTTTCATATATTAAGGTAATGATTACATAGTTTGAATAAGCATATTACAACTTTGAAAAACACACTTGTATTCATTTCTCTTTTTCGCTGCTACAACGGAGTATTTTGTGGGAAAATAAAAATATGTCTGATATTGATTTTCTTATTCTTAACCCTTTTTTTAATTGAACTTACTTCTATTATATATATATATATATATATATATATATATATATATATATATATATATATATATATATATATAAGAAGCATTTTTCCTTGATTCTTATGCATTTGAAACCCCCTAATTTGATTTCCTTGATTATTATGCATTTGAAACATCCTAATTTAATTAATACCACTCAAAAGACTTTTTAATAATAATTATTAATTGGTTCTTTAATGTAAAAATAATATGAACAACATCAAACATAACAAGACCAAGTATAAATACGATGAATAATAGGAACATCTTTGTCATATTTTGCAAGGATTAAAGACCTTTAAAGAAGGAAAAAAGACTTTTATGTGTGTATTGCTTTTCATACAAATTTCAATATATATATATATATATATATATATATATATATATATATATATATATATATATATATATATATATATATGTTTTTACCAACTGTTCAATGTGTGGTTGCTTCTGGTATGTCACATGTTATATTCGGAGTAAAAACTTTTGCATAAAGGTGCACTTAATTCCATTCACTACAAATACTAAATTAATATTTGACTCACACACACACAAACAAATCTTCTGAGCATTTTAAATTATTTGAATAGATTCGGTTTTCATCATCATTCCTTCAACAATGGAAATTATCTCTACCTTCACTATTTGACACTTCCATATGTATCCATTCGTGTAAGAACTTCTATTTTTCTTAAGATTTTTTTTTGTTAAAACCATTTTAATATCTAAGAATATAAAAAAAGATGGAAAACAGTGAAATATTCATCCTTGGCATCACAAGGTGGATTTATTGAACCCTAGAAGATATTGGAAAATATGAAGTCATATTAGCAAATGTATTGCTACATATAAATTGTTTTACATGTCAATTGGTCTTAGTTTCCACTAAAGTCATGATTTCCTATTTGATCCTATAAAATATCACATGTGAACTAAAGGCAGGTCATGCATATTTTAATGTTGTACTGGTATTAACCGATACCAATGAGTTGACATGCTCCTTTTCAAGTCATGAGAATGTAATCCTTTTAGCTTTCATTTTTTTGTATATATACATTTAGTCTGAACCAAGCATTTGTGTGGCATGGGTGTGTTTCTATTAGTCTCTAATGGAAATTAGATGTTGGTATCCAGACTATGTCTATGTGGTTTTAGTTTACTGATGTTGGAATATGAAAATTAATATGATGCATCGATATGCATTTAACAAATAATAAATACATCACATTATTTACTTAATGGATATGAATGTCACTTTGTGCATTTGCAGTAGCGTAATCGGGATTGAATCCGAGAAGTAGAGTTGTGTGGTGATAAACAAACATAGATTTCGTAGTATTTGTTGGATGTTTTGGCTTTGATAGAAAAGAACCCATCAAATACAAAAAAAAACAACATTAATATATTTCTAAAAATAAAAACGTTATATTTTGAATAACATGAAATAGTAGGGTAAAATATGAAAGGTATTATGATATAAATATCAATAACATATATTAATATTTATTTGTCAAAATTTTAAGTACGTAATTTTACGTTGCGCAACGCGCGGCTATTCGCCTAGTATATATATAAAGCTATCATTTTTTCTTGAATCTCATGCATTTGAAACCCTTTTTTTAACTTCCTCAAACCACATTCATTTGAAACCCCCTTTTTAACTAATGCAACTCAAAAGTTTTCTTAATTATGATTTAACACTCAAAAGTTTTATAAATTATATTATGTTTAATTAGCATTTAGTGAAAAGTTTATTATAAAATGTCAATCTTTTGGGAAGACATGTATACAAATCATATACAAATTCCATAAAGAAAACAAACTTAAAGGTTTTTGTGTTGGGTTGAGGTCTTATGACCACTTTTGGAGATATGCTATTATATTAAGGCTTTTAATTTGTAAGTTTATTATACTAATTCGTTTTTATATTTCTTTGTTTTTGGATTATTGTAATACAGTCGTTGTATATTGTGGTATAATCGTTAATATATTTATCATATGTTATATAAGGTGATGTCGAAAATATTTAATTAAATATTTTTAATATGTTTTTTTTTATTTTATAATTATACTGTTTCAAAAATATAATTAATTAAAACTCATACATATGTTATACTTTCGATCTCTCTGTGTGTGTGTGTGTGTGTGTGTGTATATATATATATATATATATATATATATATATATATATTATATTAGAGGTCAAAACACTTCAACCAAAATTCATTTAAAATCTAATATTTCAAATGTTTTTTAATAATGATTGTAAAAATTTCAACACGTGTTACTTAATTGATTGATTGATAAAAATATTAATGTTTTGAAACTCCTAAGTTTTAAACTTATATTATTTAATTTGTTAGTTAACTAAAATATTTTTCCTACATGAAGATAACATTTTTATGTTTAGTTACTCATATTTGTTTATGTAATTATAAAACAAGGTACATAGAATGACTATTTCAATTTCACATATGAATCGATACCACTAGAGTGGTATGTTGTTTTTAACCGGTGGTAGGAGATCCACATACCCTTTTTAATTATTTATATCAATGCTTAGTAATATCTATTTTATATTCCTATTCACCTTAATTTTTTAAGTACAAATTAATGAAGAGGATTCTCGGCGTACCAACATAAAGTCAACGTACGCATTGCAAAATATGTAATTAAAATTAAATATGAATTTTACAAATCGACTTATTTTAAAACTCTTGATGACATTTATGTATAATGATATATTTTGTATAACTTCATTCTTAATTTCAATGATTAATATTTGAAAGTTCATATATGAAATCTTGGATATTTTGGTGTAATATAAATAGTGTAATACAAAGTTTATTAGTTCAATATTGTTTATTAATAGCTCATTTAAAACAACTTATTTCTTATTTTATCCAAAAAATATTATCGGACATAAGAATATTAGATTATATTAATGTTATATAAAAACTTATAATATATATTGGATACTATAAAAGTAAAAGTAAAGTTTATAAGGTACAGACTATATTAGATAGTATCAAAATATAAATTGATGGATTTTTATGTAATATGATAAATCGGTTAATGCCCAAAGCATGACTAAAAACGTAAATTTCAACATATTTCTATTTTTTCTCATAATTATTTTAACCATATAAATGCATTCTTGCGCAACGCGCGAGGTTACGCCGTGTGTGTGTGTGTGTGTGTGTATATATATATATATATATAGAGAGAGAGAGAGAGAGAGAGAGAACTTCTCTCTTTGTAATATATAATATACAGAATAAATGATGCCTTACTTGATGGATGTAGATATGACGTTTAATCTCTTTCTTGTGTTCGCTTGTTAAATGTGAATTGATTGTTCGAGTAATGTATAAGGCAATAACCTGCAAAAACAAACTTCAAGTTAAAATGCTAAAACATTAATGTATCATACAAATCATTTATTGATCAAGTGTAAACAATAGTTTATTGGACTTTACAAACATATTTATTTAAGACGAAATTTCATATTTGGTCCATGTTGTTTGTAAACTATCGCAATTTGAGAAGAACTATGGAAAACGTCATGCCATTAGTTCCAATGGTTTTGAAACCCTACAAGAATGATCATTCCCACATTAACACTAACTTTTTAGCTATTATTTTTTCATGAAAAGACTACCCTTGAACCAAATTTGCAATATACACCAACCCTAAAGAACTATTTGTGTAGTTTTTAAAATTTGAATATATATATATATATATATATATATATATATATATATATATATATATATATATATATATATATACATATATATATATATATATATATATATATATATATATATATATATATATATATATATATATATATATATATATATATATATATATATATATATATATATATATATATATATATATATATATATATATATCAGTGTTCTAAAAATCCAGACTATGTCTGATTAATCCCTTATTAATCCTTACACAACAAGAAATAAGCCCATTAGCGACAACGCCTATAGCAACAACGGTGGCCTTTAGCGGCGACATCAAAAGATTTCATCGCTAAAGGACCCCATCGTCGCTAATGACCTTCCATCGACGATCCTCTCGTGCCACACACAAGTTGATCATGGCCGTACACTGTTATATTGATCCATCAATTAGGGTTTAATCTCATGGGAGGTAATAGAGGCGACATAAATTGCGATGACATGTCGCCGCTATTGATGGTGATCTGCGTGGGTGTAATCTTGGTCGTTCGATTATTTTTGGATCGGACGGTTAATAATCACAGCATATAGGCGTGCGTTTTTCTCTACAGCATGTCGCCGTTGTTGCCCTAATGTCGTCGCTAAAAGTATCGTCGCTAAAGGTAAAGGCCCTCTTGATCCCCTTTTCGTCCCAGTCGACCCATTTCCTTTATCTTTTCCTCCTTCTCGCAAAAACTCGGACGACAACGATCACCACCGTTATGTGGGTCGATTTTCCGGCGTAGTACACCAACACAACCCACCACTAACCAGAGATTGCTTCTAGGCCTTCGTTTTTCGGTGATTCTCGGTGTTTTCTTTCCAATATTTCATCCTAATTACATTATTTTGGTGCTTTTAAGGGAATTTGCGGTGAATTCCTCCACCACAGCACCACCGTCGTCACCACCAGCTTTAATTTCCGGCGACAACTTCAATTTCTCGGCAACAACTTCTATTTTCCGATGACAGCTTCTATTTTCCAGGTTTTTCTTCTTTCTTTTTTTTTTTCTATTTTTAATGTAGGTTAGTGAAATGTATATGAGATGTATGAATATGTATGTAAAAATGTATATGCAAATGTATATGTATGGGAAAATGTATATGTAACGTCTGGTTCCTGGTATGCATTTAATTTATAATTTATTCATATTTACAAAGCAACTCGATGAGTTGGAAGCCCTAATCTCGTCGAGTAGAGATTGTCATAACCACATGATTTAAGTCACCTACTCAACAAGTTGAGAGGCCTTAACTCGACGAGTAGACCGGCTGGGATGAAACCCTAATTTCCAAGGGTTTGCACCCTATTTAAAGGACTTAATCTTTTCCCTTAACCTCTCATCAACCTCCCTGAAACCCTAAATCGTTTTGTGAGCTCCTTGGTGAGAAACTTGAGGTTTTGAGTGGATTTTTATGTGTTTTTGTTCTTGGTGAAGGACTTTGAAAAACTAGAAGGTCATTGAGCTTGAGGGGAAGCGCTAGATTTTGGATCTCGTCCATCTTTGGCAACTTTCTAAGGTAAAAAGTCGCTAACTTGATGATTAATAGCTTAGATCTCTCTTAGGCTTGATTTATGGGTCTTTTGACCCCATTGTTGGAAGCACGATAACCTTCATAGTCCTAATGCTAAAGACGTCCATTCCCATTGTTATTTGGTCCTTAGATTCATAAAAAGGGTCCTAAACCCACTCTTGTTCAAGAAGAGACCATGTCCATAGAAGTAGGTTGCTATATCTCGAGATTGGGTCTATTTTGAGGCATGCAAAGCCATCAAGTTGCCGACTTTACAGAAATATGCTATGGAAACAATGTAGATCAATATTCTGGAACCATAGATATGAGGAAAGGGCTAAAGAGACTAGAAATGTTAGGAACTCAGCGAGTTCATAGAGGAGCTCGACGAGTTTGGTAGAACATTCCCGATTTTGTTAATATAACTCGACGAGTTATACTAGGAAAGTCTCGTTTCTATTGAGAAGAAGGAACTCGTTGACTTGGAGGAAAACTCGACGAGTTAGATCACAATTTCATGATTCTATGATTCATGAGAACTCGACGAGTTGAAGGGTAAACTCAACGAGTTAAGTCAACTCACAGTGTTGACTTTTACTTGACTTTGACTTTGACTTGACCAGGATTGAACCTGAAGGGTTAGGAGTATGGAAAGGTATCTAAAGGGTTGTTTTGATTCAGGGAGCGAGAAGAGCTGATTCCATGAAGAGACATTTCAGCTATCATCCGACGGTGAGGTGAGTTTCCTCCTGTATTAACGGGCCGAAGGCATCAATGTCAGCCCGTATATGTGTGCTAGTATGTTCCGGGCTAAGGTCCGATGTCGTGCAATGCCCGATGTAGGTTTATATGTTTCTGGTTCCGATCCGATGCCGAGCCGTGCCTGGGGAATGTTTGTATGCTTGATGTCTTTGTGATTCTTGCATATGTCTGTTTTATATGTTTCTGGATTTTGGTCCGATGTCGGGCAATGCCCAAGGAATGTTAGTATGCTTCCAAATTTCGGTCTGATGTCGGGAGAGGCCTGAGGAATGTTTATATGTTTATGTTATGTGATTATTTATATGTATTTATTGATATGTTTATATGTATGTCGAGCTTTGCTCGATGCCGGGCGGGGCCTGATGTCGTACATTGTCCGATGTCGGGTGGGGCCCTATGAAGCGGGCAAGGCCCATTATATGCTATTATGTGATTATGTGATTATGTGTATGGTATGTGGTAGTTTGGGGAGACCCACTAAGCTTCGTGCTTATAGTTTTCAGTTTTGGTTTCAGGTACTTCCGGTAGGAAGGGGGAAGAGCTCGGGATTACTGCAGTGCACACACCATTTTATTTAGCTTGGTATGTTTTTACTCTAATATATTGATATGAGTTTTGAAGTGATACTCTTATTTGATACTATGAATTATGTTTTTGGATGAAATGATTTTGATAACTATGGTTATTTTAATAAATAAAAATGAAATTTTTGGTCATGATTTTTCGGATGTTATAGTATATGTATGTGTACGTATGAAAGTGTATGTGAAAATGTGTGTATAAGTCTATTTCTATGTGAAATGTATGTATATGTGTGTATATATATATATATATATATATATATATATATATATATATATATATATATATAATGTATGTGAAAAAATTTACGTGAAAATGTATGTATATTGAAAATGTATGTATATAAAATGTAGGTATTTTTTCTAGGAAAATGTATGTATATGAATGTAGGCGTTTCGATGTGAAATGTATATGTATTTGTATATGGAATATATTTGTATGTATGAAAAAATATATGTGAAAATTTGTGTATAAGTGTGTTTGTATGTGTGTATATTGTATGTTATGATAGAATATGTGTATATTGTATGTATATGTGTGTATAATGTATGTTATGATAGGATGTTATAATTGAAAAAAAAATATATGCTAGAATTTACAATGTCTTTTTAAAGTATTATACTATATTAAATAAAAACAAAATAACAAAGATAATATAAATAAGAATAAATATGAAAAGGTACAATGTCATAATAGAAAAAAAAATTGATATTAAAAATGAATATGAAAAAAAAAAAGATGATCTAAATAAAAAATATATAATATTGTTTAAAGTGCAATACTACAATAAAAAATAAAAATGAAAAATTAAGACGCTAAATATACTAAGTTATAATTTAGTCATAATAGAAAAATAAAAACAAAAATAAGTAGATATTAAAAATCAAAACATGGAAAAAAAGATGATATAAATAACAAATATATATTATGGTTTAAAGTATAATGCTATAATAAAAAATAAAAATGAAAAAGTAATACGCTAAATCTACTAAGTTATAATTTAGTCATAACAGAAAATCAAAACAAAAATAAGTTGTTATTAAAAATCAAAATATGGAAGAAAAAAAAAGAGGATATATATAACAAATATATATTATCGTTTAAAGTACAATGCTATTATAAAAAATAAAAATGAAAATTTAGTACGCTAAATCTACTAAATTATAATTTAGACATAATAGAAAAATAAAAACAAAAATAAGTTAATATTGAAAATCAAAACATGGAAGAAAAGATGATATAAATAACAAATACATACTATCGTTTAAAGTACAATGATATAATAAATAATAAAAATGAAAATTTATTAAGCTAAATATACTAAGTTATAATTTAGTCATAATAGAAAAATAAAAACAAAAATAAGTTGATATTAAAAATCAAAATATGGTAAAAAATGATGATATAAATAACCAATACATATTATCGTTTAAAGTATAATGTTATAATAAAAAATAAAAATGATACATTAATATGCTAAATCTGCTAAGTTATAATTTAGTCATAATAGAAAAATAAAAACAAAAATAATTTGATATTAAAAATCAAAATATGGGGAAAAATGATATAAATAACATATATATTTTGGAACTGCTTTTTGAATACCTTACCTCTTTAAGGATGTGAATGTATATTATATGATTGATTGTTTCAAAAATATTTGGTTGTTATTTTCTCTTTGCTCATAGGGTATATAATTTTATATATACTTAGGAGATAAGGGGAAATAATTTCGAATTTTTCTTAAACGGTCAATCATTAATACATATTGCATATGAGGTATGGTATTCAAAAAGTTTAGAAGCCTAGCCTTGTGAATACTCTTTCGTTGTCCGGTTTTCTCTTCCATCTCATTGATCGGTTACTCTATCCTTATAAATATTCAATCTTAATATTCGTTCGTAGAGTAAACACTAAAGCCTAACTTATGTTTCAGTTGCAACAGGTATATTGATAAAACCTGGACTACTATTGAAAACCGTAACTCTACCTTGTTCCAACAAGGTCTCGAATCTTTTCTCGAGAGGTCCAAACCACACGTTGATAACAAAGGTCAAACCAGATGCCCATGTAACAAATGTAATGTGAATAAATTTATACTACTAGGCGTACTGAAATTCCATATACTTCAACATGGTTTTAGTCCACATTATATTATATGGAAGTATCACGGCGAAAATACAGTTCATCCGGTTGTCAAAGACATACCACGTAGTAACGAGATGGCCAATATTATTGTTGATGTTACGGGGGGTGTGATTGAAAATGATACCAACCGTGACGAAGGGAACCCGAATACAGAGGGTAGTGGTGTTGACGATGGATTTTCAAAAGCTATTAGAGGAAGTTAAATTAAAATTGTATTTTGGATGTTCGTATTCGTCCCTTGACTTTTTAGCAAAGTTGATGCATATCAAGGTGATCAACAAATGGACTGATAGTTCACTCAATCAACTTCTTGAGTTATTGCAAACTATATTTCCTTAAGGAAACATGGTCCCCCCCCCCCCCCCCCGGGTCACATTATGAAGCAAAAAAAGACACTTAAAAAGATCGGCTTTGGTTATGAGTCGATACATGTATGTAAAAAAGACAAGTTGTTGCAAAAGTGTCCATTTTGTAATGAGAGTCAGTGGGTTGATGAAAATATAAAGGGTAAGAAGGTGGCTCATAAAGTGTTATGATACTTTCCCGTGACCCCCAGACTATAGCGTTTATACTGTTCTAGACACACAACTAAAGATATGATTTGGCACAGTACCGAACGATCCAAAGATGGTACGATGTTTCATCCCGTTGATGGTACTTCATGGAAAAAATTTGATATGAAGTATCCTAACTTCTCGAGGGAACCTCGAAACGTAAGCTTAGGGCTTGCTGCTGGTGGTTTTAATCCATTTGGTAACATGTGTAATCCTCATAGTATGTGACCCGTCATACTCACCACTTACAATCTTCCACTGTGACTATGCATGAAAGAGTCCTCCTTCATGTTAACCTTGTTGATTCATGACCCCAAAGCACCCGGGAAGGACTTGGATGTGTTCCTTAGGCCGTTAGTGGATGAGTTGAAGCAGTTATGGTGTTTTGGCGTATGTACTAAAGACACAACGACAGATACATTTTTCAACATGAAAGCAATGTTGTTATGGACAATAAATGACTTTCCATCTCATAGCAGTTTATCCGGTTGGAGTGGACAAGGGTACAAAGCTTGTCCGACTTGCAACGAAGGCACTCCGTCATACCGAGTATCAAATAAAGTCGCATATGTTAGTCATCACCGGTTCTTAGATGCTGATTATCCATGGATAAATTTTTTGGAATATAATGGCGAACACAAGACAAGAGGCCCTCGAAGACAGTTTAGTGAGGAAGAAATACAAGTGCACACGCTCGTCTATTGTTTCGTCCACCGGGTAAAGTAGTTAACTCAATGAGCTAGTATTAAGATACATCGTGAGGATTTTGAGTTGAATTGGTCCAAAAAGAGCATATTCTTTGAACTTGAGTATTGGTCTTCTCTGGAGCTGAAGCACAACTTCGATCTTATGCATATTGAAAAAAAATGTGGGTGAGAGTCTTTTGGGTACTTCTCTAATGAATGATAAGTCTAAATACACATTAAATGCTTGGGTAGACTTGACAAAACTCAACATTCGGAAAAGTCAATGGTTGAAAAAAAGTGGCAACAAGTTTCTTAAACCCCATCCACCTTACTCATTCACGAAACCTGACCGCATTCTTTTTTGTAAGTTTATAAGAGATGTAAAACTATCAGATGGGTTTAGATCTAGGATCAGTAAGAAAGTGAAGGAAACCAATACTAACATTATTGGGATGAAATATCTTGATTATCACATTCTTATGCAACGTTTGATACCCATTGGAGTTAAAGGGCTTTTGGGCAAAGGTGTTTATACACCAATAGTAGAGCTTTGTACAGTTTTTAAGCAACTTTGCTCAAGAAGACTATCAGTGAAGGATATGAAAGAAGCGAAAGCAGCTATTATTAAAATATTATGCAAATTAGAAGTGATCTATCCTCCTATGTTTTTTGAAATTATGGTTCATTTAGTTTTGCATTTACCTGATGAAGCTATTTGTGGAGGCCCAATATGTATAAGATGGATGTATCCCTTCGAAAGGTAAACGAAAAAACTAAAAAAACTATGTCAGAAACAAGGAGAGGCCGGAAGGTTCTATAGCTGAGGGTTATGTCGTTGAAGAGGCATTATCATTTTGTTCGATGTACCTTGAAGATGTCGAGAATCGATTAAATCGCCTCGAAAAAAACGAGGATGTTGTCATAGAAGAAACAAACTTATGTGTGTTTCAGTCTAAGTGTCGATCAGCTAGGGCAAAGAAAATGAAAAATCTCAGTCTAGAGGAGAGAAAACATCTATAATAGTTTGTGCTTGATAGTTGTGACGAAGTCAAAAAGTATATTTCGTAAGTGTTCTTATCTTTTAATTCATTTTCTATTTTTAGTTTCTCATTTTTTACTAAATCTATATTTTTTTAATCAATGTAGTGAGTTCAAATCATTACATCCTGAAAGTGATGAAAAAACCGAATTCCCTAAATGGTTCCTTCACAATGTCTATGATATGCAAAATCAAAAATCTCCAGAGTTTAACAGGGAGTTATCGGCTCTTTCAATTGGTACGCATGCAAATGCCTTTACTTATACCGCTTTCACTGTGAATGGTGTTAGTTTTATGGTACTTATACATGACGCCCAACAATCAACACAAAACTCGAGGGTTCTAACTGAGGGAGAGAATAAGCAAAAATATTATGGTCAGGTAGAAGAGATTATCAAGTTGCATTATCCTCATAAATATTCCACTGTACTTTTTGGTTGCAAGTGGTTCAATACTGCAGGAGTTAAATTTGATAATAATTTCACAAGTATCGACCCATAACACAAATTGAGCGGCGAGGATCAACTCATATTTGATACGCTGGTCAAGAAAGTATTTTACATCCAAAAACTTTCTCGAAGTATCGAAAATGACAACCAATAGTAGGTTGTTGAAAATATAAATCGTAGAAGAATTTGGGATCTACCGATGAACGATATCGACCATAACCCCGTTGAAAATGTCGAGAATGATTCAACCGATGCCGTTCTTAGTAATGCTTCCTCTAATTTCACTCTTTCAATCAACTTTAGCCAGTACTTTCAAAATTCTCAATCGGTTGAAGATGATATGGAAGTTGGTACACCAACGGGTCTCATCAATAATGTGTCTGACTGCGAGACTGATTATGATAAGGAGGATTTCGATTATGATATTGATGTGTCAGTAGACACTTAATTGTCTAAGGGCGAGAATGATTAAAAAATGTTTACATTTGACTAGTAAAATAAGGTTTGTATTTTTTGTAATCATATCATATTATATGTGTATATATATATATATATATATATATATATATATATATATATATATATATATATATATTCATATTGTGGTATAAATTTTCAGGAAGTCATTTTTTTGGATTGCATTGCTCCATCTCATGGCTGCTATGATGGGCCATGGACGTAACGGTGGTGACGAGCCACCACATCCATTCCGTGGAGGTTTTGGTGATCACCAAATCGATGGTAATTAAGATTTATTCTAATTCATTGTATTTCATATTGTATGTATATAAAAAAATTAATTTGACTAATATTTTTTTATGCAACGGTGCCTCCAAAACGAAGAGGCATGGTAGTAAACAAAAAATGTACAAGTTATTTGCAGCTAATAGAAACCGGCCTTTAAAGATAATATTTAACATAGATACTCACATGCCGAATGGGAAAGTGTATGGATGCTTCATTAGAGAGGAAGGGAGTTATATGTGGCACGACATCGGTTTCGATAAGGACACACGAAATGATGTTTTTGAGGCCGAAAGGGTTGGGATGTTCGAGTATATTTCGGTAAATTATTTATAAAGTTATATATTTAATATGTTTAATTTTGATTTACTTTTAATTTCTCTAATTTTTTTGTAGACATGGTTTTATTTTGGAGTGATTTCAAATGATCCCACAACTCCAGCTTATTGGGCGTCACTGAACAATCGAATATGTGTGCGGTATAGAGGCCGCAAAAATGTTGCAAAAACTCGGTCTACTGGTTTTGAAGGGGATGTGGAGGTAGCAAGTGTAACTCCCCGGTTCTCAAGTATTGTCTAAATATGAGTTATTGGGTTAATCCCTACTCGACGAGTCGGTTGATCTAGTCGTCGAGTAGCAATGGGAAGGATCGCGGGTTAAGTAACCTACTCGACGAGTCCGTATTGGGACTCGACGAGTAGGAGCTGGCAGTTGAAACCCTAAATCCCAGGGTTGTGCACCCTATTTAAGGGAACATAAACCTCTTTCAGCCTCTTTGCAGTCTCTTAGCAAACCCTCATACGTGTGTGTGTGTGTGCCCATTGTGTGTGTTTGAAGCCATGGAAAAGGGTTTTTGGTGAAAAGAGCTAGGGAAGCAAGTGGTTTGAAGCAAGGAGCTTGGGGAAAATCCGGATCTACTCCAGTTGTCATCTCTTGGGAAGGTATCAAGCTGTTATCTTCCTTTCTATTTCGTTCTAGACCTCCTTGGTTGGAGATTACGGTTTTTGGTTGGGTTATAAAGTCATTTCCTGGAGTATGAGCCAAGATATGAAGTTGTAACTTCAGATCTGAACTCTCTATAGATTAAAGGACGATAAAGTTCTTAGCTTTGGCATGTTTGAGCCCCTCCCTAAGTGTAAAACCCCATTTCAAGCATAGTTTGGGCCTTTTGAGTCATTGGAGCCTTGCATGCACGTAAAGTTTGTAACTTTACGTAATGAGCAGGCCTAAGGAAGTTGGATCTACAATTCGGGGCCTTGCCATGGCTTAAAAGTTGTCTGCATGATAAAAGGACTGAATGGACTCGGCGAGTTGCAAGGTTGACTCGGCTAGTCACATGAAGATGGTTGCGAACTCGACGAGTTGGATGAACAACTCGGCGAGTCCGATGAAGATCGCCATAAGACTCGACAAGTTGAAGAACAACTCGGCGATTCGGTTGAGTTTTCTCTTGGATATGTATGATTGTGTATCCGTCGAGTTGCAAGGAGGGAACTCAACAGGTGGCCTTAGAGTTTGAACAAGAATCAAAGGAACTCGGCGAGTAGCCGATGGTACTCGGCGAGTTGGGGTCAACATGGATTGTTGACCTTGACTAAGGGCTTTGACTTTGACCAGGGGTTGACAAGTGGGTTATGGGGTACCTTATAAGGTTAAGGACTTATGAGTATGACATACTATGATGATAGGTGATGGAGCCTGTGTCAAGTGGTCCGAGAGTTGGAGTTTACCTTTCGTGTCGACATCTGCGAGGTGAGTTACCCTCACTATATCGATAGGGTCTACGGCACCAAGGCCGGCCCTTTAGTTGTTATTGTTATGGTATGCTACATGTGGTTATGATATGTTAGATCGGTATCCAGATAGACAGTATGTTGTCATGCTCTTATGATCCGTTAGGATTGATATGTTAGTGACCTGGTTAGGTCGGTGTTTTGGTTATGAGAGATTACTATGATCGATGATCTGTGAGATAGTTATATCTGATATTTGTACATGTACGGGTTGATGTGCTTATTGACCTGATTAGATCGGCGTCTTGGTAATTAGGACAGTATTATGTTAGTGACCTGGTTTAGGTCGGTATCCTGGTTAGGATGTTGCTATGCCTTATGGTCTGCTAGATCGATTTGTTTGTCTATGGACTGTTATGTGATTACCTGTTATATGCGCACGTGGTTATTTGCTTGTGGTTGGGTTGAGGCGGTCCTGCTTTGTGCTGAAGGCCAATATACCCTATGAGCGGTTCGGGAAGACTGTAGGCCTACGTGGCGGACCAGTCATGCCGAAGGCTCCGGATAGATTCAGACAGACTGTAGGCCCGACAGGGCGGTCCAGTCAGGCCGATGGCCCAGTTTGCATGTTGATTGATTGATTATTACTGATATGGTATTGTCAGCATGGTATTGATATTTTGGGGGTAGCTCACTAAGCCCTCGGGCTTACAGTTTTCAGTTTATTGTTTCAGGTACTTCAGGAGGTCATGGATAGGCGAAGGCGTGACCGTACTGCTCCTCATCCTTATGTTATGATTTTTGGGACACTCTGATGGGAAATGATTTGAAAACATTTTGTAAGAAATGCTATTTGGTTTTTATTTATGATTTAAAAAGAGTTTAAATTTGACATAAAAATTATGGTTGTTACAAGTTGGTATCAGAGCCTTGGTTTGAGTGAATTGGAGGAACACTCGTGTGAATCCAGTCTCAAATCAAGGAGATTTTTGGAAATAAGTTTTAAAATGGTTTTCAAAATAAAGGATGGAGGATGCAGAGGGTACGATCAGCCAGAGCCTGTAAGTAAACCCCAAAATACCATGCAGTTATTTGATATTCTGATATGATAGAACAGCATGCTAGTGCTAGGCTAGGGATCTTCAGGAATCACATGATAGATTTGCCTGATTGCATGATGCCTATTAGCCTAGGGTTTCTTGTATGTGGAATTGACATCATAATTGTAGATGTTTAGTGTATGCATCACGGCTGTGCATAATAAAGACCTTATAGCCTGAGAATGTTGATTCGGCCTTCGGGTAGGATTGGATATTCGAAAGTCTATTGGGTCCAGCGTCATGTGCATCTAGCATGCACTAGCGCTGTAGGGGATGATGGAAGTTTCATGGATGTGTGAGTCGTGATAAGTGGTGAGACTAGATGCGAGATATTTGGTATTCCCCTAGAATGAGGGTCGAGCGCATTTCCTATGATGATGACATTGTTAGGGCTTAGTGGTGATACTTGAGACAAATATGGGTAGGTGTGGAAGGTAGTATGGGCACGTACTACTAAAAGCACAGGACCCATACGCGTAGCAAGGAAACCACAACCCCTAGGGTTCTTGGGTTTTGGTCTCTCGACATTACGTTATTTATCTGATGAATTGTATATATATATATATATATATATATATATATATATATATATGTATTTATTTCAGTATGGTGGTGACGAGACGTGTTGCTTTGGGATCTGGATCTGGATCTGGATCAGGATCGGGGTCGGGAGACGGAGGATTGGAGGTACCGGTAGCACCTGAGCCCGTGGTTCAGATAGGGACCGAGGACTTGGATGCCAGGATCCGGGAGATCATGCACGACAAGATTGTTGCTGCATTCCGAGCACAGATGCCAGAGATGTTTGGGTCGATTAAGATCGCGATGGTTGAGTACTTTGATGAGCGATATGAAGCTTTAGCAGAGACAGCTGCCGCTGCAGCCACTTCGGCTGTAACTGCGGTAGGGGTTGGAGGAGGAGCCGGCAGGGCTTTCCAGTACCGGGACTTCGATAATACAAAGCCCCCCACATTTGATGGTACACAAGATGCGATCAGGGCTATGCGATGGTTGTCTGACGTGGAGGGCTGTTTCTTTACGTGCTCATGTCCTGCTGACCAGAAGGTCAGGTGTGCTCTGAACCTGCTTAGGCTCGGGGCAAAGAACTGGTGTAGATTGATGACAGGTTCATATTCTGATGATCAGCAGGATGCTATTACTTGGGAGCAGTTCTGAGATATGTTTCGCACCCGCTATGTTCCGCGAGTGGAACGAGAGTGGCTTGCTCAAGAGTTTTTGACATTGAGACAGGATGGGGAGTCTGTGATGGAGATCACTCGTATGTTCACGGAGAGGGATATGTTTTGCTTGGAGTTCACTTCAGAGCAGTCTCAGATGACTCGTTATCTGAGTATGCTCAAGACTGATATTCGACAGTTCGTGTCTACATAACGATGTGATACCCTCCTGGACCTTCAGGAAGCCACGAGGCGACGTGAGTTGGAGATAGAGTTGTAGCTGAAGGAGCAGCATCAGACACCAGCACAGTCTCAACCGGCGCCTAAGCGGTCTAAGACCACTGATACACGGTCTAGGGGTCAGCAGAGCCGCACTTGTGGAAAGTGTGGCAGGGCTCATTCGGGAGTTCGTAGAGCAGGAGGTGGGTACCACAAATGCGGCAAGGAGGGGAACTATGCCAGGGACTGCTGTCAGTCCGCCTCTCCCGCATATATGAGGATTTGTTACCACTATGATCAGGTTGGTCATGTGAAGACCAAATGTCCGCAGCTCGCCGCTAAGCCGGCACAGGGTTCCGCGACAGCTGCTGCAAGGATTGGAGATGGGAGGCCAGTCAAGGTGGAGCCTCCAAAGGCTCAGGGTCGTGCCTTCCAGCTCACGGCCGAGGAGGCCAAGTCAGCACCAGATGTGGTTGTCGGTACGTTTCTATTCTCTATCTCAGTTATTGTTTTTGTGTTATGCTTATTGATTGTACCTGTGATTAGGTACGTTTTTAGTGAATTCTTTGCCCGCTTTGGTACTATTTGACTCGGGGGCGAGTCGGTCGTTTGTATCTCAGACCATCTCTAGAGGGTTCAGTGTGTCGATAGATGATCTTGAGTGTCTGTTGCGAGTTTCGATCACTAACGAGCATGGGGTTTCTGCTTCTTCGGTCTACCAGGGATGCGAGTTGGAGATTTTTGGGGTGTCCTTACTGATAGATTTGATTCCTATCCCCATGGGGGATGTAGGCCTGATTGTAGGGATAGATTGGCTTAGCCGTTTTGGTGCCATGATCGACTGTGAGGGACAGCGGGTGGTGGTTCGAACCCTAAGTGGGGGAGAACTTGTAGTATATGGTGAGGGCACCAGGTTGGAATTAGGGTTTTGTTCGGTAGCCAGGGCTCGACAGTATATTCAACACGGGTGTACCGTTTATTTGGCGTATGTGGTAGATACACAGGTTAGAGAGCAGCTCTCAGTTTCTGAAGTCCCGGTGGTGAGGGAATTTGTTGATGTGTTTCCGGAGGAGTTACCCGGAGTGCCTCCAGAAAGACAGGTTGAGTTCAGGATCGACTTAGTGCCAGGTGCGGCCCCTATTGCCAAGGTGTCGTACCGACTAGCACCGCCTGAGATGCAGGAGCTATCATCTCAGTTGCAGGAGATGTTGGGCAAACAGTATATTCGTCCAAGTAGTTCACCATGGGGAGCACCGATCCTTTTCATCAGGAAGAAGGACGGTTCACATAGGGTGTGCATTGACTATAGGGAGCTGAACAAGTTAACGGTGAAGAACCGTTATCCACTCCCGAGGATAGATGATCTTTTTGATAAGCTGCAGGGTGCGTCTTGGTTTTCCAAGATTGATTTGAGATCAGGATATCACCAGGTCATGGTGAGGGAGGAGGACTTGGAAAAGACCACGTTTCGGACTCCTTATGGTCATTACGAGTTCGTAGTGACGCCGTTTGGGCTCACCAACGCGCCAACGGTGTTCATGGATCTGATGAACAGAGTCTGCAGACCGATGCTCGATTGCTCGGTCATTGTATTCATAGATGATATCTTGGTGTATTCCAAGACTCGAGAGCAGCATGAGGAGCATCTTAGGGAGCTGCTGGGAGTTCTGAGGCGAGAACGGTTGTATGCCAAGTACTCGAAATGCGAGTTTTGGTTACAAGAGGTCCAGTTCCTCGGACATCTCGTTAACCAAGAGGGGATTTTGGTCGATCCGGCCAAGGTGGAGGCGGTAATGCAGTGGGAGACTTCGAAATCTCCCTCAGACATCAGGAGTTTCTTGGGTTTAGCAGGGTATTATCGAAGATTCATTCGTGATTTCTCCAAGATTGCCATACCCCTCACTCGTCTAACGAGGAGGGGGTGGATTTCCGATGGGGCCCCGAGCAGCAGAGGGCGTTTGAGACCCTCCGGCAGGGTTTATGCGAGGCGCCAGTGTTGACACTCCCCGAGGGAGTGGAGGATTTTGTGATGCATCCATCACATGCTTGGGGGCAGTCCTTATGCAGAGGAGACGAGTGGTAGCCTACGCGTCGTGGAAGCTGAAGCCGCATGAGACGAGATACCCTACGCACGATCTTGAGTTGAGAGCGGTGGTTTTCGCTCTCAAGATTTGGAGGCACTATCTTTACGGGGTCCGTTGTACTATATACATGAATCCCAAGAGTTTGAGACACATTATGGATCATCCGAAACTGAACATGAGGTAGTGCAGGTGGCTGGATGTGGTCAAGGACTATGATTGCGAGATCCCTTACCATCCTGGTAAAGCGAATGTGGTGGCGGATGCTCTGAGCCGCAAGTCAGCTGGGTCCTCGACCCCAACCAGGTGTATGAGGATAGCAATGGATTCCCCACTGGTGGGTTTGATCAGAGATGCTCTGATTGAGGGCATGAGGCCAAAGAACTGGAAGTTGAAGTGGATTAAGGGTGAAAGCGCTCGGTTTGTTCAGGATAGCCGCGGGTTGTTGACCCGTTACGGTCGTGTTTGGGTTCCGATGTCTGGAGGGGTCCGACAGACAGTGATGGAGGAGGCTCATAAGTCTCGTTTTTCGATCCACCCGAGAGCCACCAAGATGTACCGTGATTTGAGTTTGAGTTATTGGTGGCATGGTATGAAGCGAGATATCGCTTGGTTTGTTGAGAGGTGCTTGACCTGTAGGATGGTCAAGGCCGAGCATCAGAGGCTGCATGGTAAGTTATAGCCTCTGGAGATTCCCATGTGGAAATAGGAAAGGATCGCAATGGATTTCATCACGAAGTTGCCGAAGACGGCAAGGGGGTTCGATGCTATATGGGTCATCGTGGATCGATTGACCAAGAGTGCCCATTTCCTAGCCATATGAGAGAGTTCGTCGACAGAGAAGTTGGCTGACCTGTACGTCAGAGAGATTGTCTCTCACCATGGGGTTCCAGTTTCTATCGTTTCCGATCGAGATGTCAGATTTACTTCCCGTTTTTGGCAGAAGTTCCACGAGGAACTCGGTACGAGACTGCATTTTAGCATGGCGTCCCATCCGCAGACCGATAGGCAAAGTGAGCGGACCATTCAGACCCTCGAGGATATGTTGAGGGCGTGCGTTATTGATTTCGGTGGGAGTTGGGATTCCCACCTACCGCTTGCAGAGTTCGCCTACAACAACAACTATCATTCCAGTATTGGCGCCCCACCTTTCGAGCTGTTGTATAGGCGGAAGTGTAGGACCCCAGTCTGCTGGGGCGAGGTTGGGCACAGAGTGATGGGTCGGACTGAGGTAGTTCTGCAAACTACCGAAATGATACAGCAGATTAGACAGCAACTGCAGACTGCTCAGAGCCAACAGAAAAGTTATGCCGACCGACGCCGATTTGAGACATGGTTCTTCTGAAGGCCTCACCCTGGAAGGGTGTGATCCGCTTCAGAAAGAAGGGAAAATTGGGTCCCCGTTTCATTGGGCCGTTCAATATTATTGCCAGGGTTGGCAGGGTGGCTTATAGGCTAGAGCTTCCGGAGGAGCTTAGCCGGATCCACATCACATTTCATGTTTCGCAATTGCGAAAATGCATTATGGACCAGGAAGTAGTGGTGTCGTTAGATGACATTCAGGTCAATGAGCGCCTGAACTATGTGGAGAGGCCAGTGGCTATTTTGGAAAGGAAGAAGAAGATTCTGCAAAACAAGGAAATACCTTTAGTAAAGGTACAGTGGGAACATTGGAAGGGATCCGAGTGGACATGGGAGCCGGAGGCGGAGATGCGCGAGCATTACCCGACATTGTTTATTCCAGCGGACTTCGAGGGCGAAGTATAGTTCAAGTGGGGGAGAGTTGTAATGCCCCGATTCTCAGGTATTGTCTAAATATGAGTTATTGGGTTAATACCTACTCGACAAGTCGGTTGATCTACTCGTCGAGTAGCAACGGGAAGGATCGCGGGTTAAGTAACCTACTCGACGAGTCCATATTGGGACTCGACGAGTAGGAGTTGGCAGCTGAAACCCTAAATCCCAGGGTTGTGCACCCTATTTAAAGGAACATAAACCTCTTTCAGCCTCTTTGCAGTCTCTTAGCAAACCCTAATACGTGTGTGTGTGTGTGTTTAAAGCCTTGGAAAAGGATTTTTGGTGAAAAGAGCTAGGGAAGCAAGTGGTTTGAAGCAAGGAGCTTGGGGAAAATCCGGATCTACTCCAGTTGTCATCTCTTGGGAAGGTATCAAGCTGTTATCTTCCTTTCTACTTCGTTCTAGACCTCCTTGGTTGGAGATTAGGGTTTTTGATTGGGTTATAAAGTCATTTCCTGGAGTATGAGCCAAGATCTGAAGTTGTAACTTCAGATCTGAACTCTCTATAGATTGAAGGACCATAAAGTTCTTAGCTTTGGCAAGTTTGAGCCCCTCCCTAAGTGTAAAACCCCATTTCAAGCATAGTTTGGGCCTTTTGAGTCATTGGAGCCTTGCATGCATGTAAAGTTTGCAACTTTACGTGATGAGCAGGCCCGAGGAAGTTGGATCTACAATTTGTGGCCTTTCCATGGCTTAAAAGTTGTCTGCATGATAAAAGGACTGAATGGACTCGGCGAGTCACATGAAGATGGCCACGAACTCGACGAGTTGGATGAACAACTCGGCGAGTCCGATGAAGATCGCCATAAGACTCGACGAGTTGAAGAACAACTCGGCGAGTCAGTTGAGTTTTCTCTTGGATATGTATGAGTGTGTATCCGTCGAGTTGCAAGGAGGGAACTCGACGGGTGGCCTTAAAGTTCGAACGAGAATCAAAGGAACTCGGCGAGTAGCCGATGGTACTCGGTGAGTTGGGGTTAACATGGACTGTTGACCTTGACTAAGGGCTTTGACTTTGACCAGGGGTTGACTAGTGGGTTATGGGGTACCTTATAAGGTTAAGGACTTATGAGTATAACGTACTATGATGATAGGTGGTGGAGCCTGTGTCAAGTGGTCCGAGAGTTGGAGTTTACCTTTCGTGTCGACATCTGCGAGGTGAGTTATCCTCACTATATCGATAGGGTCTACGACACCAAGGCCGACCCTTTAGTTGCTATTGTTATGGTATGCTACATGTGGTTATGATATGTTAGATCGGTATCCAGATAGACAGTATGTTGTCATGCTCTTATGATCCGTTAGGATTGATATGTTACTGAGTTGGTTAGGTTGACGTTTTGGTTATGAGAGATTACTATGATCGATGATCTGTGAGATAGTTATCTCTGATATTTGTACATGTACGGTTTGATGTGCTTATTAACCTGATTAGATCGGCGTCCTGGTAATTAGGACAGTATTATGTTTGTGACCTGGTTTAGATCGGTATCCTGGTTAGGATGTTGCTATGCCTTATGGTCTGCTAGATCGATTTGTTTGTCTATGGACTGTTATGTGATTACCTGTTATATGTGCACATTGTTATTTGTTGTGGTTGGGTTGAGGCAGTCCTGCTTTGTGCTGAAGGCCAATATACCCTATGAGCGGTCTGGGAAGACTGTAGGCTCACGTGGCGGACCAGTCATGCCGAAGGCTCGGAATAGATTCAGACAGACTGTAGGCCCGACAGGGCGGTCCAGTCAGGCCGATGGCCCAGTATGCATGTTGATTGATTGATTATTACTGATATGGTATTGTCAGTGTGGTATTGGTATTTTGGGGGTAGCTCACTAAGCCCTCGGACTTACAGTTTTCAGTTTATTGTTTTAGGTACTTCAGGAGGTCATGGAAAGGCGAAGGCGTGACCGTATCGCTCCTCATCCTTATGTTATGATTTTTGGGACACTCTGATGGGAATTGATTTGAAAACATTTTGTAAACAATGCTATTTGGTTTTTATTTATGATTTAAAAAAAGTTTAAATTTGACATAAAATTTATGGTTGTTACAGCAAGGGCTCAAGCCCCTGCGGGTATGGATCCGCAACATTGGAGTGATGCTATTGACCACTTCTTAACAGAAAAACATAAAAAACGATTTATTGGAAACAAAGAATGCCAGAGGAAGCAAGTTGTTAAGAATCGTGGAGGGACGAGCAGCTACGGTAGTGCTTGTTTTAAGAACATAAGCTATAAGAATTCTTATTCAGTTATAACATATTTTTTTAATGTTTATTCAAGTATAACATATTTTGTAATGTTAAACATAATTTGAATAGACCTGAAACATTTCATCGTGAGCAGTGAATAAAAAAGTGGTATTTGTTTAACCTTTGGTTGAAAACCAATATGTAAGTTATTATTACTTAAAAATGAAGTAGATTTTTTTGTGTGTTAGTTTTAATGTATATTGACAATCTTTTTGAAACACAGACTGCCTTAGTTGCTGATGTTGCTTTACATACTCATCACATAGCCGCCTTCGGTGGTGATCCAGACACCATTGATTGGATCACAATATTTGTGGTGTTAGGTGCTCGAAAGGGGACATGTGAGAGACATTGGGCCTAAACCTCATTGTGCAGCGAGTACAAGTGCTCCATCCCAATTGCAGTCACAATCACAAGCACTGCAACCAACGTATGTACTTGTTAAATTCTTTAATAATTTGGTATCTTTTCTATATTGTTAAGAACTTGTTTTATGTAATGGATGATGTTATTTTGGATTTATTAGATACATTATGGATGATATATTTGATGTTTATTTTGGATTGATTAGATACTTTATGTAATGTGGTATATTTGATGTTTTATGTAATGTGGTATGTATTTATTTCTATATTTTTATCAAATCCGCATTTTATAATATGTACAAACTAATATCATAAATAAATTGTTTTAAAAAAAATAACCATTAGCAGCGACACCTTTAGGGACGACATTGACCAATTGCGACGCTACTGATTCCGAAAAGAGTTGTCGGAAAAACTCTGACCGGTGGCCGGAATATCAATAGCGACGACGCCAATAACGACGAAATTGACCCTTTAGCCACGACGAGTATTAGAGACGACGCTATTTGCGACGAAAACGAGTATTATCTACGAGGTCATAACTACGACCTTTTAGCAGCGACATGTAGTCACTAAAGGTTCTAGCGACGACAAGGGCCATCAATTGTGACGTTTTTATTCGTCGCCAAAGATAAAGCTTTTTGTTGTGTTAGACGCTACCCGACAGAATACAAGACGCCTAGCAATTAATCATTTCCTATACAATGAGCATAACATTAGAAAACGATATTGAACACATTAAAGAAATTTCATCTCAATAGAAACTATTTAAGGAACGAGTAGTGTTGCATTAATCATATAACGTATTTTGTTATAATATTAATAATATTTACATTCTTTTTTAACATATTAATCATATTTAGTTATTTAAAATTCAAAGAATTAAGTTGTTATGGTCCCCGATTAATCTTTCCCTAGCCTATTAAGTCTTTAACCCCAATCCACCGACTAGTTAACATTAAACGTTTTTTACAACCTTGATATATATATATATATATATATATATATATATATATATATATATATATATATATATATATATATATATATATATGGTTTTTGAGGCCTGTTATATATTGCAGATTTTGTTCAAGTGTAAATTGGTATTTTCATAAAAAAATGACTTGCTAAAAAGTTAATTTTAACATCGGAATGACCATTGTTGGAAAATTTCGAAACTATAATGATTAGTGGTGTGATGTTTTTCATAGCTGTCCTTAAAATGTGATATTTTGCAAACCACGTTATGAAAATTTGTCTTTATTTAATGATGTTAATAAAACCTTTGACTAAAAAACTAATCCCTTTGAGCAATACAATTAACAAGAGAAAAAATGTATATACTATTTATCGTTGTTTTTCGCTAACTAATATTTCGGTCCATATGATTAAGAGTGATAGTGCCTACTTGTTTTTGGAACTAAAACATTCTTGGAATTGTCCATTCCGGAACATAGACCCATGTCACTAGTTACGATTCTAGTTTTAAAAGTGAAAATCCTTAAGAAGACGTTCCAGTTATTTTATTTTTTTTGACTGTTACCCGCTTTATACACGGGCGGATTTAGAGGGAGTCACACAGGTGGCACCGACAATCCCTAGCTTTTCCGGCCATAGTGGAAAATTTTTGAAAATTTTTATTTTTTCTATTATTGTGCAACCCTAACTTTTCCGTACAACCCATACTATGAAATTCTGCATCCGTAGCTGGTTTCATGTCTTTGAAAACCAGTTTTATTTTCATGTCTATCGGAAATTCGTAATATCCATGTTAATAAGGAACTTAATCATTACCTTTATGTTTTAACTTTCATGTTGTAGAATTAGTGAATAATGGTTGTTCTAATATCGTCGGACTTTTGGTAGTATGAGGTTTTGAAGCATCTTTAGTAGTGCTTCCTGTGTCCAAATCTACCAATATATGCTTATTGTGGTCAATATATGCTTATTATGGTATTTACGTAGTTTCTTACTATACAAATTATTATATGTTTGATTTTTCTGACTCGGTTACAATATTATAAAAAACGTTGGTTTCATTTTACACAAATATACTTGGATATGCATCTATCCAGACAGACTTTTTATGACTTCCAGAGAAGTTTTTTCGTCTAAGAACCCTTTTGCTTCAATTTTGAAGGTGGAGAATCAATTCGGAGCAAATATTTGAAGAATCAGATAATAAAGTTTTAAGACTACGAATCAGTTTGCTCCATGATCATGTTTTGTAAACGCTTCTTATGTTTTTCTATTTTTGTTTATCGATTATGGGGTAAAACCTTAATGTTATCATTAGATTAGATGTAACCTAACAATTTGGTGTGATTCAATTGTTCGAATATTGGTTTTATTTAATACATTATGTTTTTTTTTAATCAAAATTCTTATGTTTTAAAGCTTTGATTTTTATTATCAATTATTGAGTTATTTATTATTTAGATAACCAATCTAGTTATATTAACTTGAATCTTAATTCTTTTATGATCAATAAACCGTTAGGATTAGTGTTTGGCAAAACCTAAGGTTAGGTGATAAAATCACAAACTTAATTGTGTAAAAAAACATTTGTGAACAACTTATGCTAATAATTGACTTTCATAACCATTGGAGTTAATTGGTAAATTAGATATTTTATAATACAAACTCAATTATAATTAATTAGATAGTTAATTGCATAATCATTAAATTAATCATCTTTATAATTATACTATTTAGTAATCCGACCAAGATAATTAATATATTAGAAATCTTAAAATAAAAACTTATATTCATTGCACCCGGTTGAAATCCACCATATTTAAAGATGAAGTTTAAATCTACCTGAAAACAACTTTATCTCTTTAGTCTTTATATCTATCTATTCTCGAATTTTGTTATTTTGGTTTTATTGAATCAAAACCCCTTTTTATTAGGAAAATAGCACAAAGTCACTAAGTTTAGATAAAAATTATAATTTGATACTGTGTTTTTTTGTCTCAAATGTAACACTGTGTTTTTTAATTTGTTACAATTCTAACGACTTAACTGGTCAACCTAGTTGTTTGCTGATGTTGCATGATAACGTGTCAAAATTGAATTTTTTTTCCACAAAAAACACTATGTTTTTTTTTTCAATATTGACACTAAGTTTTAATTTTTATTCTTTCAATATTTACACTCTATTTTTGTTCCAAATCAAACATTATTTTTTCCAATTTTGTTCGATGTTGACCTTTTTCCATTTGAAACCGTATAAATATTTTTTTTATTACATTTTAAACATCAAAAATATATTTTTTCATTTCAAAACCATATTTCGTATAAAACAAGGTTTTTTTTACATTTAAATAATAATTTTATGTATAAATATATATTAGCTATATAAAAACAATATTCTTCTTATTTTAAGTTCTTTCAAACGAAGATTACTCTTGACTTTTTATCTAAATTTAGGATTTTGCTAAAAGATCTCTTAAAGATAAGATATGTGTTCTGTCTATGGGCTTGTGGGCATATGTAGAGTCCCACACATATATGACACATCATTAGTAGTTCAAGATCCTCTAAATTTAACATGAAAATCAAAATAACCATAAATATTGAAAAAATAAACATTGAAAAAGAATAACAAAATTTTATCAGTTATCGCTTATAAAATATTATTTATTATTTTTTGTTGTAGATTTTACACATATTTTTATGTACAATTAAATAATTCTATTAGGTACACATTAAAGTTGCATATTTAATGTAAAATATAATTTTTATATAACTAATACATATTTATACATAACATTATGGTTTAAATATAAAAAACCATGTATTTATATAAAACTGTGGTTTCTAAATGAAAAAAAATATTTATACAGTTTAAAATGTAATAAAAAGATATTTATACGATTTTAAATGGAAAATTGTCAAAATTGAACAAAATTAGAAAAAATGATGTTCGACTTAGAACAAAAAAATAGAGTGTCAATTTTTTTTAAAAAAAAAAGCTTAATGTCAAAATTGAAAAAGGTGAAAACTTAGTGTCTTTTGTGGAAATATAAAATAAAATTTTGACACGTCGGCATTTCATGTCAGTATGTCACGTTATCAAAATCGACATGTCAGCAGACAACCGAGTCAACCAGTCAAGTGGCCAGAATTGTAACAAATTAGAAAACATAATGTCAAATTTGAGATAAAAAAAACACAAATCGAATTAGGATTTTATAAATCTAAAGCCTCATAATCTATATATATGCAAAAATACACATCAAGTCGCCGTTGTCGTTGTCAGGGACTTGTTTTCCAGTTGCATCATTCACATACACATGAAAAAATCGAAACGGTTTGGGAAAACCCACAAATGCCATTATCGGGTAAAACTCACCATTGCCATCCACAAAGAAAAATGAGGAAGATTTGGTAAAACCCATTGAAGGATCTTGTATGTCCAAGAGTCATTATAGAATGATATTTCTAAGGACATATGATCTTATAGGATTATATATTACAGCAAGTTAGTACTAATTGATTATTTATTAGTATAATTTGATTATTAATAAATATTATCAACACTTGTATTTAATCGAAAAAAACATTATTTTATGAAAATAATATTTTCCAATATATTGTGAATTATTGTTTGTATGAAATAATATGGATATCTATAAACATTTAGCAAGACTTGTTATAAAATGATTTTCTCATACTCATGTCATTGACTATGGTCCTTATCATACTCATGACATTGACTATGATAAACCTTTTTACAAGTAGCTATGATTAAATCAACGAGGATATTATTTACTATAACTATATATTCTTAATATGAGATACATCAAAAAAATTTCAAGAAGAATCACTTTTCTTAATAGATACATACTTGAAGATGTCTATATATCTTAGTTTAGAGGTTTTCTTAATCCATGTTATCCTAACAAAATGTGTAAGGCTTAAGCTCCACTTGTGGATATAAAGCAAGCATCTCAAGGTTGGAATCGTCATTTTAATATGAAAACACAAGGTATGCTTTTACATTGGTTCATAATTATAAGCACCCTTAATCCATATTTTCTCTAAATGCTTCTTTGGAGTTGAGAATGGGAAGTAAAATTCGTAATGAAGAAATCTGTTAATCGTAGCTACGACATGCCCGCCTTCTTGCTGCGGCGCGGTCCATCAGATTAGGGTTTCCTATTTTCATTTCAAATTTCAAATTGGAAGATTTCTAATATGGATAATTACCAAATTTAATTTGTTTTAATCTGAAAAGCTATAAATAACTTTAAATATGATTATTTGATATAGTGATTTAAATATTTAATATTATCTATAGTAGAGATTTATAAATTTAAATATTAACCCTTAATGAATTACTAATTATTACATTGTGGCCTCATAGTTAATTAGAATTAATAATAGACAACTAAATTTAAAGTGTTTTAAATTTACCACTTATATGCATATGTTAGAACACTATCTATTATATGTATAAGAATATTACAACATGTGTCTTCACATGTTTTAAATATTGGCATTGTCAGTTTTATAATGACTAGGCTCACCCACTATGTTGTAGGGGTTTAAGGAAGTCTTTATGATTACTAATGGGGTTGACTTTAATAAGATTCGTACTTACCACCCCCACCTCACTATTTCATTTTGAGAGTGAAGTTATTGAAAGTTTTTTATAGTGATAATTTTCAATCTAAAAGTATTCAAAATACAAGTATAAAAACAAAATTTTGTTTACTAATTAAAAATGAATCTTATGTTATCCATAAAAGTTGTGCATTCTCTTTATAACTTGTTGATGAAGCTCGTGCTCTTAAACGACACTTGATTCGGGGACCATGCAATTTTGTATGGATGATTCACCATCTGTTCAGTGATCCGTGGTGACCCCTTCATTGAGTTTGAGATGAATATAATTTGATATTAATATGCCATTGATAATCAATGAGTCTCAAATATCTAGGATTTTCATGGTGATCAAAATTAGCAAAGGGCTTTGCCTACTTAATTAACTTTATAGTGTTTTTACGACATCCTTTTTCAATCATGGAGCCAAATATAGATCATAAACTTAATTTAATAATTTGAATTTAGGGCGATATAGCTCCTTCCACTGATCCAAATGAGGCAATTTATTTCTACTTCTAGTCCAAGGGACATTGGAAACGTAGGTACCCTAAATACCCGGTGGACCTCAAGAAGGGAATAGTCAAGGGGGCTGGCACCTCAGGTATGTTTATGATAGAATTCCATAGCATATCTATTACTAACTCTTGGATTCTTGATTAAAGATATGGTACTCACATTTGCTATGATATGCAGGGACTAAAAAAAACTAGGAAGTTGAGGCATGGGGAGCTCAACCTGATCACGAGAAACATGATCACGTCAGTTGTTACATGGATTAGAAACTATGAGCTCATGCTTAGTGATGGTGTTATCTTAGTTTATTGAATTGTTGTTTTTCGTCTGATATGACACTAAACATTATTTCTTTTCATACACTTTATAATGACGGTTGTCATTTTTCTTTTGATAATAATAATGGCGACATTTTTATTTATAAGAATGGTTCTTTTATATTCAAATCTAGTTCTTGTAAAGGTGTGTATGAAATTGTTGTTTGCGTAGGTGAAATTAAAAAAACTGTTATCTATTGTTGGTTCTTCTAATAGTGAATTAGATAGATCGTGTTTATGGAATTCTCGACTTGGTCATATAAATAAGAAGCAAATCTTCAAGCTCCAATCGTACGGGATCTTGGAATCATTTGACCTCAAATAAGATGATGTATGTAAATCTTGCTTACTTGGAAAGATGATGAAGGCATCATTCACACACGACTGTGAAAGAGACAAGAATTTGTTGGACCTTATACACACAGATGTTTGTGTACCATTCAAATCTACCACAAGACATGGTGAGAGATACTTCATGACTTTCACTTACAATTTTAGCCAATATGGATATATCTACTTAATCAAGCATAAGTCAGAAAACTTTAAAGTGTTCAAAGAATTTCAAAACGAAGTAGACAACTAATTGGGAAGAAAGATTATGATGCTTCGATCTAACAGGGGTGTAGAACATCTAAATCTTGAATTCTATGACCATCTTAAGAATTGTGGAATAGTTTCACAATTGTCTCCTCCTAAAATACCACAACTGAATGGTGTGGCTGAGAGAAGGAATTGTGTGCTATTAGAATGGTTCGATCTATGATGAGTCGAGATACACTTACGCAAACTTTTTGGGGGTATTCCTTAGAGATACTCGCCCACATCTTAAACCTCGTACCAACTAGCACATATAAAGGTTTGGGGATGTGAGGCTTTTGTTTGTCACAAGGAGAACGATAAGCTCGAGCGCAGATCAGAGAAGTGTTACTTCATTGGTTATCCATAAACTTATTTTGGATACTTGTTTTACAAGCCTTTAGATAACATGGTGTTTGTTGCTCGAAGGGGGTGCTTCCATGAGAGGGATCTTGATATGACCTTATATATATATATATATATATATATATATATATATATATATATATATATATATATAATTTAGGTTATTATCTAAATATATTTGAGTAAAAATGTTATATTTTAAGATATATGATACTTAATATGCTATGAAATGTTCAATTATAGTTAATCGGAGTTGGAATGCAAAAGAAGGAGAACGGAGCTGAAAAAGACACAAAAAGGATGTTGCTGCTAGCTTGACCTCTCATCAATGTTTTGACCATATCCGATTGACGAGATTCAAAATGTTTTAGAAACTAGTCGAAATTTTGACCTTAGAGAAGCGGTTTTTAGAGTCTAGAAGGCGACCGTAGGGCTGTTAAGTTGATATGGAGCAAATAGATGAAGGATTCGAGAGTGGATTCATGTCTGGAATTATTCGGTTTGCTTTTCCGATCAAGGTTATTATTCTAGTTTTTTTCCTTTTGTTTTTAATTTCTGAATTCATATGTTAAACCCTATTGCTTTCGTTTGGAGTAGACGAAACTCGATTTTATGTGTTGATTTCAATGATTTCAGGTTTTACTAATTTGGTTTTTAATTGTGTTTGATTGATCATCACCTATAATGTTAAAGTTATGATTTTTATTGCCTATTGTTTAGTTAAGTGTAGTTAAGAGGACAAATATAGTTACATTAATAATTAGTTTATGATCATTAAACTGTTAGGATTAGAGATTGAAAAATCCTAGGTTAGGTAATGTTAATTTGTGACTTTGGCTATGTTAGAGAGGTTAGATATCCATGTCATGCTTCGATTGATTGTCATGACCATTGATGAGAAATCACTAGATCATATCATTCATAATCCCAATATATAAAACTAATTATGTGTTCACTACTTGCATGATCATTGTGTTAGGTGTTCATTAAATATTAGTACTAAGAAATCCGATCAAGATAACTAGTCACATTAGAATTCGGTAACAAACTACTAAATCCATTGCACTATTAACGAAGTTAATCATGATTTTGAGAAGTAATCCAATCTAAAATTGAGTACCTGAAGTAATTCGTTTCCAATCAGTTTATCTACTTAGTTTAGCTATTGATTTTTTTCAATTAGAATGTACTACCATTCATTGCTCATTTAATTATCATCTGATTTAGTTGAAATTTAATAATAAAACCCCCTTTTTTTATTGCTTTCATTTATTTAATGTAACCTATATTCAAATATTCTAATATTAATTCACTATCCTTCCCCTTGAGTTCGACACCCTTGATTATCAAAACTATATTATACTTGATTAGGTTCACTGCCTGTAAGGTGTGGTTTAGATGCGATAGACTAGGAGTTATAAATAAAAAACAAGTGCATTAAAAATACACCTCGGATCTCATTTCCAAAGAGGCCAGTGGGTGTCATATCGATATTGAAGAGCTTCAAGAGTCAAGTGAAAAAAAAGCTTTTGTTGACACTAGCACTAGCGCAACATGATGCTCAAAGACTTGTTGAAGAACCTCAACGTAAGGCAGAGAAGCCTATTGAATAAAATGATATATCCACACCCCCTTCACAGATCCAATAGAGTATGTTCTCCTCCTAAATTATATGGTTTCCACATTACCATAGAAGGAGATGTATTGTTCAGTGATTGTACACTAGTTAATATGGATGAGCCATCCAACTATAAGGAAAAGATAGTAGACCTTGAGGCTTCCAAGTGGAAGGAAAGCATGGAGAGTGCGATTCATTCCGTGTATGAAAACCAAGTTTGGAATTTAGTTGATCCCACACCTGCCATTAAAACTGTTAGGTGCAAATGGATTTTCAAGAAGAAGATTGGCATGGATGGGAATGTGCATATGTTCAAGGCTAGGTTGGTTTTGTAGTGTTATACTCAGAATCAAGTCATTGGTTACGAGGGAACCTTCTCTCCAACAGCCAAGATCAAATCTATAAGGATATTACTTGCCATCCCAACTTTCCATGATTATGAAGTATGGAAAATAAATGTGAAAATTGCTTTCTGTAATGGAAAGCTAACAGAGGATGTATATATGGCACAACCTAAGGGTTTCATAAATCCAAAATATCCTAAAAGAGTATGTAAGCTTGAAAGGTCCATATATGGAATAAAATAGGTGTCTCGCAGCTAGAATCTTTGTTTTCACGAAAAGGTCAAAGAGTTTGGATTTTCTAGAAGTGAAGATGATTCTTATGTATACATAAAAAATAGTGGGAGTATTGTAGTCTTCATAGTGTTATATGTAGATGACATATTCCTTATAGAAAATGATATACCGACGTTGTAAGGTGTTAAGACGTGGATTAAGAGTTGTTTTGATATGAAGAATCTAGGATAGGCTGAACACATACTTGGTATAAGGATCTATAGAGATAGATCAAAATGTGTAATAGGACTAAGCCATGTTACATACTTACATAGGATCTTGAAGAGGTTCAAGATGCAAGACTCCAAGAAAGGTTTTATACCTATGCAACATGTCACAAATTTGAGTAAAATTCAATATCCTAGGTCTAGTGATGAACAAGAAAGAATGACTCGAATCCCATATGATTTTGCTATTATATCGATCATGTATCTCAGGACATCTACTCGATCTAACATACTGTATGCTCTAAGTATGGTGAGTCGATTTTAAGAAAATCCAGGAGACGGTCATTGGACAATGATAAGAACATTTTGAAATACCAAAGAAGAAAAAAAAGACATGTTCTTGGTATATGGAGGCAAAGACTTAACGGATTAAGTTGGGAAAAAAGAATTTTTTTGTCCCTTTGAGACTTAAATTCTAGATCTTGGTTGTTTGGACCATCCTAATGGATAAAGTCGGAAACTTTGTCCATTATGGAGCTATTAGGAACCAGATCTGAGAATTAGAGGGTTAACTTTATGTATTACGCACATAATGGGGCAAGTTGGAAAACAACTTATTACGTGGGGTGTTCATTTCCTCCTGTTATTTCCATCTTGGGCTCTATGCTGGGCGTAGAGCAGGTACGTTGCGCGTACTTGGGTTGTAAATTAACGTTAGACCGTTGATCGTTGACTTTGACCAAATATGACTATAGGGAAAATGGGGTAATTTGGTTAGTAGATTATGGCTTGTTCCTTTTTTATTGTTTAGGTGACCTGTAGAGCGAGTAATTGGAGCAATGGTTAGTTTAGTTATCTTCTAGACTTTGATGTGAGTTTTCCTCACTGTACTCTTGGGTCCACAACAACAATGCTAACCCACTAGGTTGTGTTACGTATCCTGGTATACACGATGTTTCTATGTTGTAGTAACTTGTTTGATTGGTAGATATGTATGATTACTTGTACTTGGTGATTATTGTTTATTTATTGCATATGTCGACATATTGGTGGTTGGGTTGAGGCGGGAGGAGAACAAACCATGTGTATCATCCCAATGATGAGGTACTTCTAATTTTGACCCTATAAATGAATTATATTGCATTTTGGTCCCTAAGTTTAAGAAAGAGTGCAAAAAGGGCCCATACTGTCATTTTGGTAAATTGGGACGTGGAGGAGTACGTTTACATACGTGTGTATGCTGAGCGTACTAAGGCGTGTCGTAGTACGCTAGGCGTACACCTCGTATGCATGGAGTATGTGGAAAGCATGAAAACCCTATTTTTAGGGTTTTGGATCATATTTAAGCATCCTTAAGGCCTCACATTTCATTGTTACCTAGCCTCATTATGTGACATCGACCCTCAAACAACCCTAAGAGCAAGATAGCAATTCTGGAGCCTTTAACAGAGTTTTGGGAGTGGTTTTGAAGAAAGGAGAAGGTGGTGAGAAGATCTTTGAGTTAAGTGAATTTTGGATCTGGGATTTCTACCTTGTTAGCAAACTCTAGAAGCTATAAAGCTTGCAAATTTACCACTCCATATTGTAGATCTAGGTTTTTGCTCTTTTAAGTCACTTTTTGCTCCCAAAATGATGATTCTTGGACATGGCCTATTTTTTACCCATTAAGTTGTCCCTTTAGATCTTAGGAAGGGTATTGAGTCATAAAAATGGAGGCTTAATGGTTGGTTTTGCTCCATGCAATTTCTAGAAGGTCTTAATGTATTAAGATCTTGAGTTAAGAACTTAATGGAAATGCAATGTCATAAAGTTGGAAACTTTATGACTCTTGAGGATGATTTAACCTTGTATAAAAAAATAGGACATAAGAGCTTATGAAATTAAGCTCTTAATGAGGTTTGGGAAGACTGGCCGTACGCCCTGCGTAATCTGAGTACGCAACATGTATGTGGTTAACCACCCCTATGATGGTCAATGGTCAAATACGCCTTGCGTACCTTGAGAGTACGCCCCGCGTATGCATACTGTGTCGATTCCGCTAAGTTGACTCAGCTGGGTTAACTCGGCTGGCTTGACTCAGTTGACTGATGGATTTTGACCAGTTGACTTTCACTTTGACCAAGTTTGACTTAAGCGTATTTTGGGATTGTGATTGAGATTGGTCGTTTGGTTGGATAGGTGAGGTTTAGAGCTAAGATTCAGAGTCGCGACCTCATCAACTTTTGTCTAGACCGCGAGGTGATTTTTCCTCACTATACTTACAGGTCGAAGGCTCCAAGGCCGATCCATTGGATTAGATATCCAATTATGTGATAATACGTTATCGTGTTGTAGTGATCTGTAATATTGGTATCCTGGTATATAGGATGATGCTATGCTTAGTGATCTGTAGATCTGCTTGATTCTCTGTTGACTGGTTATATGTACACATATTTTGGTAGGTGGTTGGGGCTTTATTACTATGTGCATGGGCCAACAGACTGGGGGCATTCATACCCAATGGTTGATAGGGCTCGATGATGACTGGACCCGTTGTATATTGGCATTCCAACTCAATGGTTGACTGGGCTTGGGGTAGTCTAACCCGATTTTTGACAGGATCCATTGTATATTGGCATTCCACCTTAGGGTATTCCATACCGAGGATGACTAGACCCAGAGGGCGATTGGGCCTGGGGTATTCCAACCTAATGGTTGATTGGACCCGATATGTTATTATATATGTTAATTGTTTATGTGTTGGTACTTTAGGGGAACTCACTAAGCTTTGCCTTATGATTTTAGTTTATTGTTTCAGATACTTCAGATGATCGCGGGAAGGCAAAGGCGTGACCGTACACATCATCCAGTTTTTATGGCATTGTGATTTCAGGGAAAACCCTGATGTTCAAAAAACAATTTGGAAACAATGACTTTGTAAACGTTTTATGATTTTTGGTTATCTTTAAAAAGTTTAAAATTTTTGTGACTTTTATGGATGTTACAAGTTGGTATCAGAGCCTTGGTTTGAGTGAATTGGATGAACACTCGTGTGAATCCGGTCTGAAACTAAGGAAATGAGAAAGTTTTAAAAATGATTTTCGAAAATTCTTTTCAAAATTATTAAGTAGGGATGCGATGTGTATGATTAGCTGGAGCCAGTAGCAGACCCCAAACTACCACACTGTTGTTTGATATTGTGATATGTTAGAATAACATGCTAGTGATAGGCAATGGATCTTCAGGAATTGCATGATAGAATTGTCTTATTATATGATGCCTGATAGCCTAGGGATTTCCTTAGATGAAATTGACATCATTACTATCATTGATTTGTGTATGCATCAAAATTGTACATCACTAAGATCTTATAGCCTAAGAATGTTTGATTTGGCCTTATTTCCTATTTGGTTGTGGGCTTAGGGTAAGATCGAGTATTCGACTGTCTATAGGATCCAGTGTTATGTATGATTAGCACACACAAGTACTATAGGGTTAGTGGAAGTTTCATGGATGAGTTGTGTGGGGTTAGCTAGCTAGTTACGTAATGCACAGCCTTCCTTAAGGAAGTGAGAATAGAGTGTATGCATATTCTAGTGAGAACTTTTAGGTTTGTTGCGATGTTCCTCTGAGACAAATACACGTAGGTGTAGAAAGTAGTATGGGTCCATACTACTGGAAGGATAGGACCCGTACGCGTAGCAAAGAAGTCACAACCCTAGGGTTTTGTTTGGGAATTGGTTTCCATGATGTTATATGCGTTTTATCTAATATCTCCCTGGTTTATTTTCAATATGGCGATTACAAGAAGATTTGTGGCAGGATCCGGATCATGATCAGGAGCAGGTGGCCAGGATAGACCATCATTGACTTAGGATCGGGTTAGGGAGATCATTCAGGAGGAGGTTGTTTCCCTCTTTCGGGCACAATTACCGGAGATGTTTGGGTCTATTAAGACTGCTATGGTGGAATACTTTGATGAGCGATAAACTGCACTTTCTGAGGCTGCTACTCCTACAGCCACCACAACCATTGTTGTTGTTGGGATTGGCCCTAGGATATCCTTCCAGTACCGGGACTTCAACAATACGAAGCCCCCAACATTTGAAGGAGTCCAGGGCGCGATCATATCCATGAAGTGGCTGTCTGACGTCAAGGGATTTTTCTTCACTTTCTCTTTCCAAGCTGACCAGAAGGTCAAGTGCGATCTGAACCTTCTTCGGTCTGGAGCGAAGGATTGGTGGAGACTTGTTACTAGCTCGTATTCTCCTAAGCAGAGGGCTGTTGTGACTTAGGAGCAGTTCTATGAGATGTTCCATTCTAGATATGTTCCGCTAGTGGAGCGGGAGAGCTTGGCCCAAGAGTACTTGGACTTAAGACATGTGATTGAGTCGGTGATGGAGATCACCAAGATGTTTACAGGGAGAGCCATGTTTTTGTTGGATTAGCTATCTAAACCCATAACTATAATTAGTATGTACTTGACCCAATAATAGCATGGTCCATTTGGGTTGTAACACTTTGGAACAATTTGATAGGATGGATACTTGAAGAAGAGGTTATTGTGGTTTATTAATATATTATAAGTATAATATATTAATTTGGGAATCACATTATTTAATTAGTATTGATCAAGAATTAACTTGGTATTAATTTAGTGATCAAAAGAAACTAATTAAAGTTACAGTGACTGATTAAGTAAATCAGTGATACTTCTAGTTGGACTCATGACTCATGTTGATTAGAGTTGGACTAAACCCATGTGAAAGTCCAAGAAGGTTTAGCCCAAAGGACTAAGAAATATGAAGACTCATTAGGGTTTGCATTGTTGTAATCCTAAGCTATAAAAGAAGTCCCTAACACCTAAAATCAGCACTAATGCACAATAGTATTGTAGCTAGCTGATTTTGATCACCGTAACCTCTCTCTCAAGTCCATTTGCTTGTTCTTGGTTTGTTCTAAGACATTTGAGGCATCAAATTGATGTGCTAGGCTCCTAAAGGTCAAAGAAAATCAAGCGACTACACAAGGTAATCTTCCAACTGTTTTTATGATTTAAATTGTTACCTTGCATGCTAGTTTAGGCTTTATGCTTTGGAAAACAATGTTGCATGTATAATTAGAGAAAACTTAGATCCAAAGCATTAGGTTTGTATGTGCACCATAGGAATGTTTGAGTACATAAAAACCGATCAGTGGTATCAGAGCTTAGGGTGTTTTCTATTATAGTGATGCAAATGTGTGATTTTCAAAATTGGAAAAATGACTTTTATGGCCACTGCCTGATGAACTTGACGAGTCCATAGATGGACTCAACGAGTTGGATGATTTTTTCTATGAACTCGACGAGTCCAATGCCTGGCTTGACGAGTTGGGTCAGCCGATGGCATAATTTTCGAGTTTTTGGCTTGTTTTGGATTAGGATCATTACCACAAACTGTTTTCGTTCATAAAATTTGATTTTACTAATATGGTAATGTTTATCCCCATCCAAAAACATGAAGTTTGTCAAATATTAAGATCATTACTTGATTTTATGAAAAAACTAATTATTTGTAAAATTTGAAACTATCTTGATTATGAACTAGGTCAAATTGTAAATGATGAATTATATGCTAATTCGATTAGTTTAATTTGATCTATGTGTTTCTTGAAAAGTTCCATAACTTGTCCTCAAGTTATGGTATATGAAAAGTCTTTATTTATGAAACCATTAACTATTGTAAGTTATAGAATTCAAGAGATCTTGGAAGGTTTCATAACTTGTCCTCAACTTTTGAATTTGAAAGGTCTCATTCATGGAACTTTAAAATTCATAAGTTATGGAAATCAAAAGTTTTGACAAATTACAAAAGTTTCCCTCTAGTTTTGGAACTTGTAGAGTCTCATTTATGAAACTTTAATTCCAAACTCTATAATTTTAAAGGTTTAAAATTCAACCCTTATACTATTATAATATTAAAGTTTAATACTTATATATATATATATATATATATATATATATATATATATATATATGTGTGTGTGTGTGTGTGTGTGTGTAAGACAAGTCAGTCTTACCGTTAGTAGGCCTCATTCACGAAGCTGGTCTATAAGTGGGGTATAAGGTTATTGCCTATAAAATGGTAGTTTAATGGGTGTCCACTCTCACCCACCGCTTCCTTGTCTAGTGGAGGGTCGTTAGCCGAACGGGTAGGATAGGACGTTAATTCCATTAATAAGTATAATGGTAATTATTAAAGTAACTAAACTTTTATAAATTCCCAATCTTAGTTACTTTAGGGAAAATGTGAAAATGGTGCTATTCCGTGAAATTGGACTTTGCACCTTGTTAAGTTATTAGTGGAGCATATGTGGTTAACCGACATACTAATTTAGGACTGACAATGTGTGGCAAAGGGTAGATTGATGTTAATCATGGATCAATGGAGAGTGTGTGGTTAACCGACACATTGATTGGCTGATTTGTAACATTAAGTGTACCAAGCTAATTTGCATGGTTCTTCACACCTTGTTTGTGATCCTCGGCATCCCAGTCACAAACTTGAAGCTCATAATCGAAATTTAAACATGCCATTGAAAAGTTCAATGAATCTCAAAAGAATCTAGGAATTTCAATCCAATTAAAACATGATAATCAGTTTCGTTTTTCATGGTGGAAATTGGTAAATCGTCATTTACCTAACTTCAGATATTTTGTAATTGGATTACGGCATCCCTCTTCCGAATTGTAAAATATTGTGTTGGGTCCTAGCCTTAATACATCATTTGGGTGTTATATTAAGGTTCATTATCTAATCTAAAATTTGTCTTTCTTTTCAGATGTCTTCCAACACTGCTTCAAACCCAAACCCTTCAGGCTCTTTCTCCCTCATGAACTTATTTGAGAGGGTCATATTTGATGGATCGAACTTCAATGATTGGATTCGAAATACCCAAATGGCCATTCGCTATGAGGACAAAGAATATGTCCTAAATAAAGAGCTTAAGGAGATTAATGAATCTACCACTACTCCCGAACAGATTGCTGAGTACAAGGCCCATGAGAGGGACACGACCAAAGTGCCGTGTATTAAGATTGCTACCATGACTGCTGAACTTCAGAATTACTATGAGGACATTTTGCCTTATGAAATGCACCAAGACTTGATGGAAAGTTACCATCAAAGTGCAAGGCAGGAAAGGTATGAAAAAGTCTCCATGATTAAAACGAAAATGAAGGATGGAGAGTCTATCACGGCCCACTTGCAGAAGATGCAAAGATTTGTGGACCGTTTGCTGATGTTGAATGTCAACTTCGATGAAGAATTGGCCATAGACATTATTCTACACTCTTTTCCTCCTTGTTATGATCAGTTTTGTGTGACCTATCATATGAACAAGGAGGAGGTAAATCTAACCAAGCTTCAAGGCATTTTAAGGACCGCTGAAAGTACTCTTAAAGGAAAATCTGTTGTTTCTACTCCTATTGCTACTGCCCCTGTCCTGGCAATTGGACATGGGAAGAGAAAGAAGCGGAAGGCTCCCTTAAGGATCCACAAGGGAAAGTCTAATGTTGGATCCTCTTCTAGTGGGACCAAAGTTGGTTCTGTCACACCCTCTTCCAATCCAAAGGAATCCGAGTGCTTCCATTGTCATGAAAAAGGGTACTGGAGATGAACCTGCCCCAAATACTTGCAAGACATAAAGGATGGGAAGATCAAACCCTCCTTTGTAGGTATTTATACTATTCTGTCTAATAACTCATCACAAGCTAATTCTTGGGTCCTTGATACAGGATGTGGTTTTCACATTTGTTCTGATTTGCAGGGACTAAAAAGAAGTAGGGATGTGGAGCATGGGAAGATGAACTTGATCATGGGGAATAGGAAAAAGTTGTCTGTCACCAAGATTGAAGTTTATACTTTATTGCTTAGTAATGGGTTTTAGAACTGAATAATTGTTGCTACTCATCTGATATGGCGAGAAATATTATTTTATTTCATAGTTTGTATAAAAAAGGTTTACCTTTTCTTTTAATAGTGAAATTGGTAGTATTAATGCTTATTATAATGGTACATTTTATTTGAAGCATTAACTTGTCATGATATATATGAAACTGTGATGGTTGTAGATAACTTAGGAAATAATGTCTTGCATATTGATTCATCCAATGTTTTTGATAAAGCATGCTTATGGCATTGTCGTCTTGGACATGTTAACAAGAAGCGCATAGCCCAACTTCAAAAGGATGGAGTGTTGTAGTCGTTTGACTTAAAGTCTGATGACACATGTGAATGTTGTTTGCTTGGAAAGATGACCAAGTTCCCCTTCACTGGTTCATGTGCAAGGGGTGAGGGTTTGTTGGATCTCATACACACCGATGTGTGTGGACCCTTCAGAATCGCCACAAGGGATGCTAACCACTTCTATGTGACTTTTATTGATGATTATAATAGATATGGGTATCTCTACTTAATCAAGCATAAGTCAGAAAACTATGAAAAGTTTAAAGAGTTTAAGCAAGAAGTGGAGAATAAATTGGGCAGGAAGATAAAGATGTTGCGATCCAATCGATGAGGAGAGTATCTTAGTATCGAGTTCCACGACTCTCTTAAGGAATGTGGAATTTTTTCACAATTGACGCCACCTAGTACACCACAGCTTAATGGTGTGGCTGAGAGGCGCAATCGAACCTTGTTGGACATGGTTTGTTCTATGATGAGTCGAGCTTCGTTACCTATCTCATTCTGAGGGTATGCCTTAGAGACTTCCGTCCATATCCTTAATCTAATCCTTACTAAAAAGGTTTCCAAAACACCTCACAAGATGTCGACAGGGAAGGTTCCCTTGTTAGACCATATCAAGGTTTGGGGTTGCAAGTCTTTTGTGAGAAAAGAAACTCACGAAAAGCTTGAACCTCGTAGTGAGCGTTGTATTTTCATCGGATACCCACAGTAATCATTTGGATATCTCTTCTATAGACCGAGTGACAATGTTTTCTTCATTGCAAGGAGACGAGACTTTCGAGAGAGAGAACTCATATGCCAAGAGGACAGTGGGAGGCAAATTGACCTTGAAGAGCTTCAAGAGTTAAGCGATGAAGGAACCTCAAACACTAGCACTCAACCCAAGGAGGAAACTCCTGTTGAACTGATTGACGAGTCCTTACCTCTGAGGCGTTCCAGTAGAGTTAGACAGGCACCTCAGTTTTATGGTTTCTATATTACTACTGAAGGTGACACATTTATCAGTGATAGTACACTGGTAAATTTGGATGAGCCTAACAGCTACAAGGAAGCCATGGTAGACCCTGAGTCTGCTAAATGGAAAGAGGCAATCAACAACGAGATTCAGTCCATGTATGATAATCAAGTTTGGAACTTGGTTGACAATGTACCGGGTCGTAAGACAGTCGGGTGCAAATGGATCTTCAAGAAGAAGAACATCATGGATGGGAAAGTACACACTTATAAGGCATCATTGGTTGTGAAGGGCTTTACTCAAACTTCTGGAGTTGAATATGATGAGACCTTCTCACCAGTGGCTAAGAGAAAATCTATAAGGGTTATGCTAGCCGTTGCTGCATTTCATGATTATGAAATATGGCAAATGGATGTCAAAACCGCTTTCTTTAATGGGAAGTTGGCTGAAATGTTTACATGAATTAGCCCGAGGGTTTTGTCAATGCAAAGTACCCTAATAAAGTGTGTAAGCTTGAGAAATCCATTTATGGATTAAAACAAGCATCTCACTGATGGAATCTTTCTTTTGATGAGAAAGTCAAAGAGTTTGGATTTTTGAGAAGCGAGGATGAGTCCTGTGTATATGTCAAAGCTAGTGGGAGTGTAGTTAGCTTTCTCGTGTTATATGTGGATGCCATATTGCTCATAGGAAACGGCATTCCAACCTTTCAGGAGGTTAAGTCCCGGCTTGGGAAGTGTTTCTCTATGAAGGACCTCAGAGAAGTTGCTTACTATCTAGGGATAAGGAGATTAAGAAACAAGACTAAAAGACTAATAGGACGTAGTCAAAGCACCTACTTGGACAAGCTGTTGAAACATTTCAGCATGGAGAATTCCAAGAGAGGAGACTTACGAATATAGAGCAATACCAAACTGAGTAAGACTCGGAGTCCGAGTACAGAGACTGTGATAAAAGAAATGAGTCGAGTACCATATGCTTCTGCAATTGGCTCCATCATGTATGCTATGACATGTACTCGCCCTGATGTGGCATTTTCTTTGAGCATGGTCAGTAGATATCAAGAGAACCCTGGTAAAACTCACTGGATTGCGGTAAATAACATTCTTAAGTACCTGCGGAGGACTAAGGACTGGGTCCTTACCCTCGGTGGGAGTTATGACTTGAGAGTGACAGGGTAATGAGATGCCAGCTTTCAGAACGAAAGAGATAATTTCCGCTCCTAGTCGGGCTGGGTATTTACCCTTAATTGAGGAGCAATAACATGGAAAAGTTCCAAACAGGAAACCGTGGCTGATTCAACGTGCGAATCAGAGTACAAAGCAGCAAGTGAAGCAACAAAGGATGCAATATGGCTGAAAAACTTCATTGGAGACCTTGGAGTTGTACCAACTGTAAAGGAGCCTATGGATATTTTCTAGGACATTGAAAGTGCATTTGCCTTAGCCAACGAACTAAGGGATCATGGCAGATCCAGGCACATCGATAGAAAATATGACTTTAACAGACATTAAGTAGAAGAAGTACTACTCGTATTGAAGGGGATATCATCAAAGATGAACCCAACAAATCCCCTTACAAAGGGACTCAATAGGGATAAGCACTTGCTGCATACAAGGAGCATTGGGCTAAAGGATGATATTAGTTTTAATGATTAGATAGATATTTAGAAACTTGTAATATCTAAAATGTAATTGACATTTGATGATTAAATAAAAGGAGTTTTATTTATAAGTAAAGATACTGTCTTGTGTCAATTATTTACTATTGTTTCATTTTTGCATGTTTTGACTTCCAGAATAATAAGATTATTCGAACTATCCACAGTCGATCATACTTTGGAAGTAGGTTATGTAAGTAGACTGTCATGAATGGGTTTTGTAAGATTGTCTGACGAGTTAGACATTGCAACGGTATGCTACAACATTCATGAGTACTCTTGAAATAAGATTTGAGTATTGGATCAACCCACACTCACAAGAATCACTTCATGGAATTTATCACAAGTGATTGTGAGATGATAATATCGTATAATCTTCAAACCAAGATATATGAGTTGGCAATTATCAGTTGGTTGTACATTGATAGTCCGAAAATGCATCAGTAACTCAATGTTATAAAACGTGATGATGTGTATGATTTAAGTGATAGTTAGTATAAGAATATAATTCGAAGTTTATCTTTTCCATTTATCCTAAGAGGATTGAAAACGATATCTTGGGCCCCTCGATGATTTGGTTATGACTTATGTGTCGGGCCCGGTCATAACTCTATTGATGTGTTCAATTAAGTTCTATGTCGAACAAATATGAAATCGGGAAACAAACTGGTGGACAATAAGTAGGACTATGTTCCATGTATTTGTCCGCTTGATATATTGAAGAACAGAGGATTATATGATCCCTTAGCTAAATGGTGTGTCAGGATTTGACATTGGATTTTAGAGAGCTACAATTGCTACTCAGGTTTTGAAACTGCATTAGTAATTATAGTTATTAGACTTATCCAAGTGGGAGAATGTTGGATTAGCTGTCTAAGCCCATAACTATAATTGGTATGTACTTCACCCGATAATAACATGGTCCATTTAGGTTGTAACACTCTGGAACAATTTGATAGGATGGATACTTGAAGAAGAGGTTATTGTGGTTTGTTAATATATTATAAGTATAATATATTAATTGAGGAATCACATTATTTAATTAGTATTGATCAAGAATTAACATGGTATTAATTTAGTGATCAAAAGAAACTATTTAAAGTTACAGGCACTGATTAAGTAAATCAGTGATACTTCTAGTTGGACTCGTGACTCATGTTAATTAGAGTTGGAGTAAACCTATGTGAATGTCCAAGAAGGTTTAGCCCAAAGGACTAAGAAATATGAAGAGTCATTAAGGTTTGCATGGTTGTAATCCTAAGTTATAAAAGAAGTCCCTAACACCTAAAATCGACACTCATGCACACTAGTATTGTAGCTAGCCGATTTTGATCTCCTAACCTCTCTCTCAAGTCCATTCTCTTGTTCTTGGTTTCTTATAAGACATTTGAGGCATCACACTTGAAGTGCTAGGATCCTAAAGCTCAAAGACAAGCAAGCTATTACACAAGGTAATCTTCCAATTGTTTTTATGATTTAAATTGTTACCTTGCATGCTAGTTTAGGCTTTATGCTTTGGAAAACAATGTTGCATGTATAATTAGAGAAAACATAGTTACAAAGCATTAGGGTTGTATATGCACCATATGAGTGTTTGAGTACATAAAAACCCATCAGTTTTGTCCTGAGTTTGCTGCTTCTGAGCAGGCTCAGATGACCCGGTACTTGAGAATGCCCAAGTTGGATATCCGATAGTTTTTGTCCATGGAATGCTATGGTTCATTGGTAGATTTGCTGGAGGCCGCTAGGTGGCGGGAGATCGAGTTGGATCTCCAGAAAAGGGAGCAGAGGCAGGCACCGCCGCAGTTACAACCTGCATCGAAGCAGTGCAAGGCCACTGATGGTAGATCTGGAAGTCATAGGGACTGCACTTGCGGAAAGTACGGCAAGGTTCATGTCGGAGCTTGTTGATCTTTTTTGGGATGCCATAAATGTGTCAAGCATGGCCACATTGTAAGGGACTGCCAACAATAGGCTCCAGTATCCGACATAGGCTCCTCGCCGGCTACTATGAGGATTACTAAAGGCCTAATGCCCCTTAATCACTGTAATCAGGTGGGCCACATAAAGGCCTAATGCCCCTTGCTTGCTGCTAAGCCGACATTGGCTCTTGTGTCGACTACTATGATGATTATGGATGGGAGTCAGAGCAGGGTGGAGCCCCCGAGGGCTCAAGGTCGTGCTTTTCAACTTACGGCGGAGGAGGCCAGGGAAGCACTAGACTTCGTGACCGGTATGTTTCAATTTATTTTTTTGATGATTATATTTTATAGTATGCTCATGTATATGCTCCTAATAGGTACGTTCTTAGTGAACTGATTGCCTGCTCTTGTGTTACTTGACTCGGGAACGATTCGTTCCTTTGTGTTTTGATAATTTAGTAGGGATTTTAATATGCCTATCGGGGAGTTAGAGTGCCTATTGGGGGTTCCTATCGTCAACGAACATGGGGTTTCCGCATCCAGTGTGTATTAGGGTTGTGTATTGGAAATCTTTAGGGTGCCTTATTTGATTGATCTCCTCCCTATCCCTATGGGGGATGTATGCCTGATAATGGTTAAGGATTGGCTAAGAAGGTTTGGTTCAATGATCGATTGCAACGGCCAACGAGTAGTAGTTTGAACCCTAAGTGGGGGAGAACTGGTTATCTATGGAGAGGGCACCAGGGTTGGTTCAGGGTTTTGTTTAGAAACCAGGGCTCGACAGTATATTCAGCATGGGTGTGCAAGTTATTTGGCTTACGTGGTTGATACTTGGGTTAGGGAGCAGACTTCAGTTTCAGAGGTACCAGTTTTCAGGGACTTTGCTGATGTTTTTCTAGAGGTGTTACCCGTTGTGCCTCCCGAGAGGCAGATTTAGTTCATGATTGATTTAGTGCCTGGTGCGGCTCCGATCTCCAAGGCTCCATTCCGCTTGGCACCACCCGAGATGTATGAGTTTTCTTCTCAGTTTCAGGAGTTTTTAGGTAAATAGTTCATCAGACCGATCAGTGCACTGTGGGGAGCGTTGATACTGTTTGTCAAGAAGAATGATGGTTTGCACCGGATGTGCATAGATTACTGGGAGTTGAACAAGTTAACAGTGAAGAACCTGTATCAACACCCGCAGATTGATGACCTCTTTGATCAGATGCAGGATGCATCTTGGTTCTCTAAGACCGATCTGCGGTCTGAGTATCATTAGGTGAGAGTGATAGATGAGGTCATGGAGAAGACTACGTTCCATACTTGTTATGGGCATTACGAGTTCGTGGTGATGCAATTTGGGCTCACCAATGCGCATGCTGTGTTTATGGATTTGATGAATTGGGTTTGCAGGCCGACGCTCGACCGATCTATTATCGTATTCATTTAGGATATCTTGGTGTATTCCCAGACCAGAAAGCAGCATGAGGAGCACTTCAGGAGCTTCTGGGAGTATTGAGCGCGGTGGGTACAAATTTATGCCAAGCTCTTGAAGTGTGATTTTTAGTTATGAGAGGTCTAGTTCCTGGGGTATCTCGTTAACCAGGATGAGATTTTGGTCGATCCGGCCAAGATCGAGAAGGTGATGCAGTGGGAGGTTCTGAAATCTCCCTCAGAGATCAGGAGTTTCTTGGGTTTGGCGGGATACCATTGGAGATTTATTGAGGATTTCTCCAAGATTGCGATATCCCTCACTCACCTGATGAGGATGGGAGTGGATTTTTGATGAGGCCCTGAGCAGCAGTCGACATTTGAGACACTTCATCAAAGGTTACGCAAGGCCCCGACATTGACCCTTCTGGAGGGAGTCGAGGATTTTGTGGTATTTTGTGATGCATCCGTCATCAGTTTGGGGGCGGTCCTTATGCAAAGAGGGCGAGTGATTGTTTATGCTTCGCGGCAGCTGAAGCCCCATGAGACAAGGTATCCTACTCATGACTTGGAGTTGGGGGCAGTGGTGTTTAGCCGCAAGATTTGGAGACAATATCTTTTTGGGTTCCGTTTTATTGTTTACACGGATCACAAAAATTTGAGATATCTTATGGATCAGTTGAACCTGAACATTAGGAAGCACATGTGGCTGGATGTAGTCAAGGACTATGACTGCGAGATCCTTTACTATCCAGGTAAAGCGAATGTGGTAGAAGATGCTTTGAGCCACAAGTCGGCTGGGTCTTCGGTTAGGCAAGTGTGTATGAGGATATCTGTTGATTCTCTGCTTTTGGTATTGATCAAGGAGGCGCAGGTAGAGGGAGTTCGGAAGGAGAACCAGAAGCGGGAGAGGATCAGGGGAGAGATTGACAGGTTTTTCACCGATAGTCAAGGGTTGTTGACCTGATGCGGTCGGGTTTGGGTCGAAGTTTCCGGTGGGATCAGACAGTTAGTACTGGAGGAGGCTCATAAGTCTCATTTTTTTATACACCCGGGAGCCACTAAGATGTATCAGGATCTAAGATTGAGCTACTGGTGTCCGTGTATGAAGTGGGAGATAGCCTGGTATGTCGAGAGGTGCTTGACCTATAGGATGGTCAAGGCCGACCATCAGAGGCCGCATGGGAAGCTGAAGCCATTGGAGGTTTCTATGTGGAAGTGGGAACAAATCACCATGGATTTTATCACCAAGTTACCGAAGATGGGCAAGGGATTTGGTGCTATATGGGTCATTGCGGATTGATTGACCAAGAGTGCCCACTTTTTGGCTATCTGGGAGAGCTCTTTAGCCGAAAAATTGGCCGAAGTTTATGTCCGGGAGATCGTTGCTCATCACGGGGTTCCGGTTCCCATTGTTTCTGACCGAGATGTTTGGTTCATGTCTCGAATCTGGAAGAAGTTCCACGAGGAACTGGGCACGAGTTTACATTTCGGCACCGCTTATCATCCGCAGACCGACGGTCAGAGTGATCACACGATCCAGACCCTTGAGGATATATTGCGGGCTTGTGTCATTGCTTTTGGTGGGAGTTGGGACTCCTACCTACCTCTTATGGAGTTCTCCTACAACAATAGCTATCTCTCTAACATTGCTACCCTACCTTTTGAGCTCTTGTATGGTCGGAGATTTCATACCCCGATATGTTGGGGAGAGGTTGGTCATAGGTTCATGGGAAGGACCGAAGTAGTCCTTTAGACCATGGAGCTTATTCACCAGATCAAACAGAGACTATAAACTGTTGAGAGTCAGCAGAAAAGTTGTGACGACCGACACGTGAAGTTTCAGGACAACGATATGGTATTACGGAAAGTATCACCTTTGAAAGGTGTGACACACTTCGGGAAGAGGGGGAAATCAGGCCCCCGATAGATTCAACCTTTTTGATTGATTATCAGGGTTGAAAAGGTAGCTTGCACGTTGGATTTACCAAGCGAGCTCAGACAGATCCATAACATTTTCCATGTCTTTAGCTATAGAAGTGTGTGTTGGATTGCGAGGCAGTGGTTCTGTTGGATGATATTCAGGTTGATAAGCGCCTGAATTATGCTGAGATATCGGTAGCTCTTTTGGAAAGGAAGATGAAGGTCCTGCACAACAAGGAGATACATTTGTTCAGCATCAGAGAGGCTCTAAGTGGACGTGGGAGACAAAAGCTGAGATGCGGGAGCGTAAATATCCTGAATTGTTCGTTGTAGCCGACTTCGAAGACAAAGTCTAGTTCAAGTGGGGGAGAATTGTAACATCCCAATGATGAAGCACTTCTAATTTTGACCCTATAATTGAATTATATTGCATTTTGGTCCATAAGTTTAAGAAAGAATGCAAAAAAATCCCGTAGTGGCATTTTGGAAAATTGGGACTTGGAGGAGTACGTTGTGCGTATGTATGTACACCGAGCATACTAAAGCACGAACTAGTACTCTAGGTGTACACCACATATGCAGGGCGTACGTGGAAAGCATGTAAACCCTAATTTTAGGGTTTTGGCTCATATTTAAGCATCCTTAAGGACCCACATTTCATTCTTACCCAACCTCATTCTGTGACATCGGCCCTCAAGAAACCCTAAGAGAAAGAGAGCAATTTTGGAGCCTTTAAGAGAGTTTTGGGAGTGGTTTTGAAGAAAGAAGAAGGTGGTGAGAAGATCTTGGAGTTGAGTGCATTTTTGATCTGGGATTTCTACCTTGTTTGCAACCTCGAGAAGGTATAAAGCTTGTAACATTACCACTTCATCTTGTAGATCTAGGTTTCTACTCTTTTAAGGCACTTTTTGGTCCCAAAATGATGATTCTTGGACATGGCCTATTCTTGACCCATTAAGTTGTACCTTCAGACCTTAGGAAGGGTCTTGAGTCATAAAAATGGGGTCTTAATGGTTGGTTTTGCTCCATGCACTTTCTAGAAGGCGTTAATGTATTAAGACCTTGAGTTAAGCACTTAATGGACATGCAATGTCATAAAGTTGGAAACTTTATGACTCTTGAGGATGATTTAGCCTTGGATCTGAAAATGAGACGTAAGAGTTTAAGCCATTATGCTCTTAATGAGAGTTTGGGAAGATTGGGCATACGCACTACGTAATCTGAGTACACAGCATGTACGTGGTCAACCACCTCGATGGTTGTTAGTGCTCGAGTACGCCCTATGTACCTTCGTAGTAAGCCCCACGTATGCATACTGTGTCGAATCAGATGAGTTGACTCAGCTGGGTTGAATCGACTGGCTTGACTTAGTTGACTGATGGATTTTGACCGGTTGACTTTTACTTTGACCAAGTTTTACTTAAGGGTATTTTAGGATTGTGATTGAGATTGGTCATTTGGTTGGATAGGTGACGGTTAGAGCAGAGATTCAGAGTCAAGACCTCATCAACTTTTCTCTAGATTGTGAGGTGAGTTTTCCCTATTGTACTTATGGGTTGAAGGCTCCATGGCCTACCCATGATATTAGATATCTAGTTATGTGATAGTATGCTATCAAGCAGTAGTGATCTGTTATATCGGTATCCTGGTATATAGGATGATGTTATGCTTAGTGATCTGTAGATCTGATTGATTGTATGTTGACTGGTTATATGTTTATCTGTTATATGTGCACATATTTTGATTGGTGATTGAGGCTTTACTGTTATGTTCATGGGCCAACAGACCATGGGCATTCCAACCCAAGGGTTGATTGGGCCCGAGTGTATTCCATCCTGAGGATGACTAGTACCGTTTTATATTGGCATTCCAACTTGATGCTTGACTGGACCTGGGGTATTCCAACCCAATGGTTGACTGGATCCATTGTATATTGGCATTCCACCTTAGGGTATTCCATCCCTAGGATGACTGGACCTGGAGGGTGATTTGGCCTGGGGTATTCCAACCCGATGGTTGATTAGACCCGATATGTTGTTGTATATGTTAATTTTTTTATGTGTTGGTACTTTGGGGGAACTCACTAAGCTTTGGCTTACGATTATAGTTTACGGTTTCAAATACTTAAAATGATCGCAGGAAGGCGAAGGCGTGACCTTACACATCATCCAGTTTTTATGGTATTGCGATTTCTGGGAAAACTCTAATGTTTGATAACCAATTTGGAAACAATGATTGTTTAAACATTTTATGATTTCAGGTTATCTTTAAAAAGTTTAAATTTATTGTGATTTTTATGGATGTTACACCCTGGATGGTTGGGGTTAGGTGGTACTGCTTCGGACGGTAGACCAAAAACCTTGGGATGGTTGGGTTAAGGCCATAGGGCAATAAACCCTAGATGCATGTATTGCAATTATTATTATATTATTGTGTAGATTTTTTTGGGGGAACTCACAAAGCTTTGCCTTACAGTTGTGGATTTCAATGTTTTAGGTGCTTCAGATGATCAGGGAAGGTGAAGGCGTGATTGCGCACATCATCCATGGATATTTTATTGATAGATGATTTTGGGATACTCTAATTAATGATTATGGTTTTTGGAACAATGTTTTGAATAATTTATGGATTATTAAATGTTTTTGTAAATGAAAACTTTTACTATGATTTTTTGGGTTGTTATAGTAGTGGATGTTGACAATGTCCTTGGGGACATTAAATTCTTCCCTAAAGCTACCTCATATGGGAGAGACAGGTTGGGAGCTCAACACATTTTGGATGCTCTTTGTGGAGAAGGTTAAGCTATAGCCAAAGACCTGCTACGTGGTATTACATTTGTGGTTAATCTATGGCTAGGGTGAAGATGCCCTTCGAGTTTTGTAGAATTTGTTTCCAATGCTCCTCTTTCGTCGCTCTTAAAACTCGAGAAGGGAATAAGAAGTATTGTAATAGGCACTGTATGGAGACGTTTGGTTTCCAAGTTAGCTATGAAAGGTGTTGGTAAAGAAATGGCCAAGTATCTCAATGATTTTCAGTTCATGGTCGGGGTGTCGGGTGGCACCGAGGCCATATTACATAGTGCCAACAGGATGTTGGGTGAGCGTCATGATGACGAGTCTTTTTCCATTATTAATGTGGACTTCTCTAATGCCTTTAACCTTGCAAATAGATCTGCATTACTTCACGAAGTCAGATTGAGGTGCCATTCTATATCCTTGTGAGTAGAATTCCTATATGGTCAAGCGGCAAGATTGTATCTAGAAGACACATATATTTGGTCCACTATTGGGGTTCAGTAAGGAGACCCCTTGGGACCAGTTCTCTTTTCCCTTGTGTTGCACCCGTTCTTGCATAATATTAGAGACAATTTCAAGATTCTTCTCCATGCATAGTATCTTGATGATGGCACACTTATTGGAGATTCGAAAGAGGTGGCCAAAGTGTAAGGTTCCAAATCTAGGATCTGAATCAGTGATCAAATGATATTGCAAACAATTCAGAGTGTAGAAGGAGTAGAAGAATAATTAAACCAAGCATGCATACATTTATATTACATAAACATCAAATACACCTTGGGAAACACATACATACGTCACCTAACACTGACACAGACACCTACTATTTATATCACCCCAACAACACACGGGTGTATAGCCATACACGTATGTGCGGCCGCACACAGGGTGTACAACCACACATAACCATACAAAGGTTACAACAACCATCACTAACACCAAGACCCAAACAAGACCTTTACAATATAGATGCCTAGCCCAAACCACTATATTATGACCTATCACAATGAACTGGACATCATTAAGGCGATTCACCCAAAATTGGTCTTTCAGTTAAATATCCAGAAAACTGAGCTCTTTTGGTCCCCGTGTGATGGTAGGAAGTTGCGTAAGGGGCTATTTACAGTTGGCATCAGGAGGCCGCCATTGAGAGTGAAACTTCTTAGGGGAGCTGTTAGTAGAGATGTTAGTTTCATTAACAGCTTATCCATGACGAGAACCAAAAACGCTATGAATGTGATGCACCTTCTTCCATAATTGTCTGAACCCTAGAGTTAGCTCCTTCTACTTCGGTCTTGTATGGGTATTGGTAAACTTTTATTTGGGATGAGGACGTGACAACCCGTTCACATGGAGAAGGCAACATTCTTCTTTGACAATGGGTTGCACGGGGCGATTTAGGACATTGTGGTTTGTGGTGGTCCTTTCTTTGGTGACATACAGTGGAGAATTGCTTCCCTACACATTATGTTTGGTAGTTTGGCTTTATACTCGGCAGTAGAGGCTACCTCATATGATTTTGTTGCGTATATGGGATAGCAACATATATGGTATGGATTTTTATTATGCTTGTGCCTTGGCTTCTCTTCATAACAAGCTTCTGGATATTGACCTTAGCAATTTTACTACTAAGGATATTGCCCCCAAAATCACAGAATACACTAGCGAGTGCCCTTTTTAGTAAAATTGTCCAAGATGTGGAAGTGCATCTCAAAAGAAGACATTTTTTTAGTTTTTAAGTGCACCACATGCTCAAGATTTTCTTCTAGCTATCCCTATAGATGGGCCTAGCCAAAATATGTCTCCTGTGGAGTATCATACTATCCTTAAATATCGACCCATGATCCCAATATTCCCAGCTGACGATTTATGTTCGGTGTGCCACAATGCATGTTAGGATTTTGTCGGAGAGCATACAATTCATTGTAAAAAACTCCCAAGGTTCAAGTATAGGAACGGTATGTTTAGGGATGTTTTTTTGACATATTTTCGTGTGTCGAGGTTTCCTCGAAGAAAGAGGCACCTGTAAATTTGTAAATTTATTAATTTACCTGGCAGACGGAAGGTCAACCCTTAGACCGACTGGCGTTTTCATTTTTAGATGGGTTGGAGGGAAACACGCATGTGTGGACCTTACAAAGATATCCCCTTTTGTGGGCTTAAGGGTTGGGGTTTCATGGCAGGATAAGTTTCTTTAAAAGCTGTTACAGGCAAAGTCACCAAACATGAGAAATCGTGCATGGAAAATCAACACGTGTTCATACCATACGCATTTGACATGTTTGGTTTCCTCATACCGAATGCGGTGGAGCTTCTTAATAGAGTATAATGGGTCATGCGTAACAATGTTATATCCGTTAGATCCATGGATCTAGCCTTCAAAATAATTGGCTTTACCATACAAAAAAGCTTAGCGACGCAGATTGTTGCTAGTTTTCCATCTCACTCGTTGTACGATGATAACTATGTGTAACATTCGGACCCTGTAAGTTCCCGTTTTACCCTTTCTAAACAATAACATTTGCATTTTGGTCCTTTGGCTAGTACGCGGGGAGTACTCTATGAGTACGCTTAGCGTACTAGCTAGAATTTGATCATGGACATCGCCCACGTATGTTGGGCGTACGTGGGGTTACGCTGGCTTGGGACAAACCCTAGTTTTTAGGGTTTGTGCCCTATTTAGGCCTCTTAAACCCACATCCTGACCATTTTAGACCAGCCTCCATATCTTGAAAACCCTAACCTCGCCCTTAGCCTTGGTTTTGGTGTTTTAAGCTCTTATGAAGCATTTTGGTGTGTTTTTGTGTATCTTGAAGTCGTAGAAGAAGATTGAAGACTCATTCTTTGGAGAAGAGCTTAGAGATCCACATTTAGGTTCATCATTTCGTGACTTTTGAGGTATAAAGTCTATAACTTGTCAAATCCATGTATAGATATACTTTTGGACTTGTTTATGGCTATTTTGGTCCCCTTGGGTTGGTTTTTGTGAGCTAAGGCCGTTTTAGAAGCTTAATCTTTTAGATATGGACATTTTATGGGTCCCTTAAGCATAAAAATGCAAACTTTATGGTGTATATGGACTTATGCATGTGTTAAGACCCTTTGTTAAGCTCTTTTGAGCTTTAGAGCCCCATTAAGCCATGCATGCACGTAAAGTTGCCAACTTATGTGATAAATCATCTTTTTAGACAAGATGCAAGAGTATGGAGTGGGGGGCGAATGGATTATGTGCTTATTGATGTGGGGTGGCCAACTAGGGATTACAATGGGCGTACAAGCTGGTACGCTGCCCGTACTAGCCCCAAAGCATGTACGCTAAGCGTACAGGCTGAGTACGCCCCACGTACTCAACAGGTGGGCTTTGGATTTGTGCTTTTTGGGTTTGGGCCATGTGTGGACCTTAGGAGTTTAGGGCCTTGTTGGTCCATCAAATTTCTAGTTTGGACTCTTCTAGATGAAGGCCCATGAAGGGATTTGGGCCCAATTTGGAAGATTAGGCCATAATTGGGATTTGGCCGACTATTTTTGGAATTGGGTCTGTTTGAGTAGTTGGTTTGGGCTTTTGGCCTTAGGAAAAGTTATGAAAAGGGTAAAATGGTATTTTACCCTAGTTTGGACTCTTAGTATGAGTAGGGATCCAATTATTAATTGGATGTTATTTTATGATGATAGCACGGGGTTTTTCAGACCAACAACCATAGATTTATCTGTGAGATTCTACGGTCTGAGTTGAGTTTGCTCACCATATGTAGTGGGTCGAAGACAATAATGCCGGCCCATGGTTTGTTATGTTAGGATGCTAGATGTCGGCATGACTCTTGCATGTGTATGTGCTTTGTATGCTTACTGGTAGGGCCCGATAGGTACCCTGTATGCTATTACCTTTGTTATACTTGTATGATTGTATGTTGGGCGGTCCCATTATTCAAGTTAGGGCGAGGCCCATTATACATAGTGGGCGGGGCCCGTTATGCAAGTTAGGGCGGGGCGAGGCTCGTAATACTCAATAGGCGGGGGCCCATTATACGACTTAGGGCAGGACCCGTTACACTCATCAAATAGGGCCCGTTGTATGTTTGATATGTGTGGTATGTGGTATTTGAGCGAAACTCACTAAGCTTCGTGCTTATGGTTTTCAATTTATGTTTTAGGTACTTCTGGTGCAAAAGAGAATAACTCGGGGTGATTACAATACATACACGATATTGTTCCACATTTTCATGATAACTCTTATATTTTATGATGTATTAATACAATTGTTCCACCTTGGCTTATGATGATGTTTTGTAATACTGTTTTTATTAAATTAAAAATGAAATTTTTGGGTCTTATTTTAGGACGTTACATTAAGATATAATATTATCAATAGAATTCAATTAAAATGTGAAACAAAAAAATAGTTTTTATAGTTATATCTGCTAAAGCTACCAGGGAAAAACACAACAATTTCTCCATTTAAGGCTGCTTTAAAAAAATGAAGTTCATATACAAAGTCTCATTGAGAAACAGATGGATAAGGAAGTGTGCAAAACAGTTGTGGTTAGAAGACTGGGTGCGAATTTCAACAGAAATTCTCAACAAACCGAATGTGACCCCTATTATTTCAATCCAAACTCCAACTTTACTATGTTAGAAGTTTTTCTTGTGTGTTATAGGTTTGCGAGGGAAGGAGGAAAGATGAATGGCTACTAAAACTCTTCATGACTGAATTTCCTTCTTTACTTGTTGATTTGTGTTTAAAAATAAAAGACTGACAATCGAATTAACAGTTTCTGTTAATATATCGTCTAATTAGTAATGATTCATGTCTGATAAAATCCAATCGATAGTCCATTAAATTTGGTACACCAAGTGTTTGATTAAATGCATAGCTCTGTTTACGGGTTCATTTTCACCAAGATTTGACTAAATTACATGAAAACAGGTTGATGGCGTTTCTCTTCAATCGTTTCTGTTTAGATGGGTTTGTTGGAATGAAGGTGAAGGGAGAAGGAATTCATGTTGTAATTTGATTTTTGAAGCACAAAGCTCTAATTTGATTTTTGATCATTTTAGAAGATGAAGATGAAAAATGAGAAGCAGAGGTTTTTGTGTGTGTGAGTTTGTGCATATGTGTTAGAGAGAGAGAGAGAGAGAGAGAGAGAGAGAGAGAGAGAGAGAGAGAGAGAGAGAGAGAGAGAGAGAGAGAGAGAGAGAGAGAGAGACGCTTCTTATTTTTTTAATTACTAAAATAAACAAATAAATGATAGATATAAAAAAAATGAAAGAAAAGTGGAAAATAAATACCCCAAGGGTATGTTAGTCATTTCAATATTCGGAGGGACCAACTATGCAGCAAAACTTCCTCAAAAGGACAACCAATCCAAAAATGTCGGGGTTTAGACCAAAACCCGAAAAAAATACATACCATAAGGACCAATTTATAGTTTTGTCTTGGCTTAGTTAACAGCTAATTAGATTTTTTTATAATGATTATTTCTATTGTTATCAGATTAATAAATATAATGATTGTGTTTGTATTTTGATATGCACCTAAAAATCTATAATTTTTGCCACATAAGTTACTCGTAGAACTAACATTTCCTATATGAAAATGAAAAAAAAAAACTGTTAAGAGGGACTAAATTTGTAATTTAGTCTTAAGAAACTTACAATGGGAGGAGTAAATGACATAGGGCCATCATAATCAGCAGGCCAGTGACCATCTTTAGCTTGAATGGCACGATTGAACCGGACTGCTTTCTTTACCGTCGTCATCAACGCTTCATAGTGTACTTCCTCCTCCTCTCCCAGCCTTGCCGGCGGTATGCTCAATAAATCAATTCCATTTTCCTTGATCAACTATATAATAACATTATTGATTATATATCCACGTTACACACTTTTATATATATATATATATATATATATATATATATATATATATATATATATATATATATATATATATATATATATATATATATATATATATATATGAAAGTTCAATAGAAAAATGTAATTATTTGGTCTCCAAAGATTTAATTTTTTTTTTTCAAATATTAGAGCTTATATTTTATCGAAAAAAAAAAACTAAAAACTTGTAAGTTAATAACTTCACATTATGAATGCTAAAAAATAACGTATATATATTTCGAATTCATCGTGTGAATTTAGATTCACACTGTGAATTTGATGATTTTTGTTATCGACTTTGATATCATTGGAAAAAGGATAAAAAATTATGAATTTCTATATTTTTAGTTTTTTTATTTTTAATTTATAAAAAACAAGCTCTAAATCTTGAAAAAAGATTGGTTCCTTGGTTAATTATTATTCTCTACTGAAGATCACTCTCTCTCTTTCTTTCTCTCTCTCTCTCTCTCTCTCTCTCTCTCTCTCTATATATATATATATATATATATATATATATATATTCAATAAATAACTAATAATAAAGATTTTACAAGGAACCAAACATTTTATAAAGTTTTAAAGCTTATTATTTATAAAAAACTAAAAATATATAAACTCATAACATCACATTGTGAATATTTATATACTTTTCGAATACACCATATGAATTGAGATTCACATTGTTAATGTGCACATCACATTGTTAATGTGCAGAGATTCACACTATGAATTTGTCGAAAAAAAAAGTAAACTTTTTTACCGAATCTGATATCATTAGAAAAGGGATAAAAAATTATTAATTTCTATATTTTTAGTTTTTTTTGATAAAAAAATAAGTTATAAAAGTTGAAAAAAATATTGGTTCCTTAGTTCCATTGTTAATAATGGTATATATATATATATATATATATATATATATGTATATATATATATATATATATATATATATATATAGTTGAATTGAAAAAAAAATTATGAATAAATGAATTATTCTCAACCACATATTTATTTCTTACCACAAAACGTTATGTCATACTCATACTATACTGTGCTGTATTGTATTGGTGTGACGAATGAGAGGTAACATTTATATATGAATATGAATTTAAGTATATTCATATATGAATCCATCGTCTCCCAATTGTCAATTCCACCACCTGTATGACCACCGCTACCTTCATCACCGCCACCATCACCTTCGTCACCGCTGCCACCACCACCTCTACCATCACCACCCCACCACTACCACCACGACCACCATCTTCGCCACCACAGTCCGTCCACAACCGTCATAATCATATGTGAATATACTAGGTAACATTATTTATGCATATAATTATTCATATATGAATATTACTATTAATTTTTTTTGAAAAACTTTTTTATCTTTCCGTTATGTTGAAGCACTTAAACGACAAATTACGAAATGTGTGGCCAAGTTTCACTTTTGCGTTTAAAACTTTTTTTTCTCAATCGAACATTTATATATATATATATATATATATATATATATATATATATATATATATATATATATATATATATAGTGTAATGTCTGGTTCCTGGTACGTTTTAAACTTATAATTTATTTAATTTTATAGAGTAACTCGACGAGTTGGTGGCCCTGAACTCGTCGTGTTGAAACGTTGTGGACCGCATATTTTAAGTAACCAACTCAACAAGTTTGGAGGTCTCAACTCGACGAGTTAGCTGGAAGAAATGAAACCCTAATTCCAGGGTTTTGCACCTTATTTAAACAATGTAAACCCCACAAGTTGACCTCATTTCCAGCCTCCATTGTCGTAAACCCTAACCATGAAACCCTAAGGCACTTTTGAGTGTTTGTGAGCTATTTTGAGTGTTTTTGTGTGTGTTTGAAGCCATTGGAAGAAAGGGAAGCTTGGTGATTCAAGAAGGAGCTTCTAGATCTCCAATCTTTGCTTCATTTTTGATACATTTCTAGTATAAAGTCTCAACCTTTCTTAGTTTATGCTTGATCTCCTTCTTTGGATTATTTTGAATGTTTAACCGAGAATGAGTATTTGATGGGAGTTGGTCGTCCCATTAAAATAGCCCTTTCAGATCTATGGTTCTATGGAGCTCTTGTGGCATAAAGGTGCCAACTTTATGGTCTTAAGGGATCCATGCATCCATTAAGCCCTTATTATGGTCTCTTTTAAGATTTTAAGTTCCCTCTAGCCTTGCATGTGAGTAAAGTTAAAGACTTTACATGATCTTTTAGTCTTTAAGGTCCATATCTGTGTTCATGAGTTTTATGTTGAAGATATGGTGGTTTTTAGATTAAGACATAAGCTTTTTAGGATTAGGGTTTGAGCTTAATGCCTTTGGGTGGTTCTTAATGGGTAAAGTTGGAAACTTTCCAACTTTACCCTTCTAGACGTATTATCAGTTTAGATCTGGAAGATAGGGCTTCGGTTTGAAGAATAGTGGCTTAACGCATTAAGTGGGTTGGCTGATCGAAGAACTCGACGAGTTCTTAAGGGAACTCGGCGAGTTGGGTTGGGTTTGTCCTGATTCTATTGAAAAAGGCGGAACTCGACGATTAAAGGGAAACTCGGCGAGTTGGATCGAAATATCGCGATTCTGTGCTTAATGGACACTCGGCGAGTTATGGGATAACTCGACAAGTTGAGTCAACTCGGAGCATTGACTTTGACTTTGACTTTGGCCAAGTTTGACCTTTAAGGGGTTTTCAAATATTAATCGGTATCTAAGGGATTGTTTCTGTTTAAGGGTTGAGTAGAACTGTTTCTGGGGTTGGGGTTTATCCGATTATCTTTCAGCATTCTAGGTGAGTTTCTTTTGGGGTTTAGCGAGTCGAAGGCACCAAGGCCAGCCCATGTTTATGTTATGCTAATAGAATGTTAGTTTTCTTCGTGACTCTTGCATGTACCTATGATTTATGCTAGTGGACTAAGGTCCGATGCCGGGTGGAGCCCGATGACTATTTGTATGCTAGGTATATTATCTGTGTAAGTGTTTATATGCTTTCCGAGCTCAGCTCGATTACCGGGCGGGAAACGATGATTGGGCGGGGACCGATGACCGGGCGGGGCCTGATGACTGGACGGGGCCCACTGTATGTTACAGTATGTTTGGTATATGGTATTTTGGGGAACTCAGTAAGCTTTGTGCTTACGGTTTTTAGTTTATGTGTTCAGGTATCTCTGGTCCCAAAGGGAAGAGCCCGGGATGATTGCATTGCACACACCATTAGGATTTTGTTATGATATTTTAGTCTCATTTATGACAATTGATACACTGGTTTATTTCAAATGTTTGGATGATATTGAAAATTTTATATATATATATATATATATATATATATATATATATATATATAAGGATTAAATTTTATAATTATAGAGCGACAAGTTAAATTGAATAATAATATTATGAAAACTATTTTTTATTAGAATTCATTTTTTCCAAATGAGCGATTTTTAATTAATTAACATATAAAATTACACTATATTAACTTACAAACAATGGTTCATATATTAGTTGATCATCATGATCGAATTAAAAAAAAACTATAGATAAGTAATTTCTAATTAATCAATCGTATCGTTAAATTCAAATTCTAAATCAAACAACCTGTTTAGTTTTATTTAAATTAGGCGTGCACATACACACACACAACTACTCTACTATTATTTTGGAACGCCGGAAAACTCACCGACCACCTTCAACATTTCATATCTAAAGTTTTTCGACGACTTCACCTTCTCCAACGACTTTACCTTCTTCACTGAAGTTCCTAAACATCATTCCTTTCGTTGTATGCCGTTCTAGAACATTAGGTGGAACCCTAGACATGCAACACTATCTACAAGGCTCTCAGATCGGAAGTAACCCGGTACAGATCTATGATCTCCAGTAATAGATCTAAGATATCTAACGACAAATTTATGATTTACACCTTTATATCTATGATTTACGCATATAGATCAACAATTTATGCCTCCAAATTTGCAAGCTATGACGAGATCGACATACCAGACCTCCACCAACCACCACCGTCGTTGTTGTCTTATTACTCCGCTAATGCGCCTTCATCTCTTTCTCTTTGATCTCCGATGAAACATCAACATATCTATGCATCCAGTATATGGATTTTGTTTTCATTGTTTTTGTTTCTGTTAAGTTGTGAATTTAATATTTTAATTTCTTGTTTTTTGTTTACTTTTGTTAATCTTCTCCTATTAAGTTTTGAATCCATGTTTATTTTCATATTTTTATTATATTTGCATCAAAATTTAATCCACAGTGTATGATTTATGGTTGTTATGATGTGAACTGAATTTAAAATGTGTATTACTATGTTAGTGTATTCTCAAATAATATGAATTTAGTTTTTTTAAAATATGAATTGTGATGTTTTAATGTTTCAATTATTGTTTAGTTCTGTTAAAGTAAGTCTTAACTATGAATGCGTGAA